>NC_089964.1:0-300000 GCF_039105145.1 Kwoniella newhampshirensis
CCCAACCCCCTAACCCCCTAACCCCTAACCCCTAACCCCTAACCCCTAACCCCCTAACCCCTAACCCCTAACCCCCTAACCCCTAACCCCTAACCCCTAACCCCCTAACCCCTAACCCCCAACCCCTAACCCCCTAACCCCTAACCCCTAACCCCTAACCCCTAACCCCCTAACCCCCTAACCCCTAACCCCTAACCCCTAACCCCTAACCCCCTAACCCCTAACCCCTAACCCCCCCAACCCCCTAACCCCTAACCCCTAACCCCCTAACCCCCTAACCCCCTAACCCCTAACCCCTAACCCCCTAACCCCCTAACCCCTAACCCCTAACCCCTAACCCCTAACCCCTAACCCCTAACCCCTAACCCCTAACCCCCTAACCCCTAACCCCTAACCCCTAACCCCTAACCCCTAACCCCTAACCCCTAACCCCTAACCCCTAACCCCTAACCCCTAACCCCTAACCCCTAACCCCTAACCCCTAACCCCTAACCCCTAACCCCTAACCCCTAACCCCTAACCCCTAACCCCTAACCCCTAACCCTTTTGTCCTTGCGAGGTCCCCCATATCCTACCGACTTACCCTCGCTGTTCTCTCTATTATCATCTCGCCGGAGCTCGATCATAAGGGGGGGCAGAGTGTCATGACGGCCATTCCGCCACGACCACGAATAAGCCATTATTACGTAAGCCCTCTTGATATCTTCGACTTCTTCGATATCTTTGAGCACAACTCGATATACTCGCCGAAGACCGAGCTAAAGGGGGCTGCAGGTGAACGATAGAAACAGGAGGAAGTTGATCGATGTTCTACGCATCCTGGCGGATGGATCAGTGGAGATATATATGTACATGGTCTTAGTTCTCGTTGTTCTAGTCTTTCTCTAGCGATTTCTCGATTGAAAGTCATACCTAGTACCTTGCTCATCGTTCAACGATATCACTGTGGTACCTCAGTCTATCTAGAACTGCTACGAGCCCTTCTAGATATCCGTGTCAAGTCCCTCGCCATCCTCGTTATCCTCGTTATCCTCGTTCTCGTCGTTTCCTCATAGTATACTGTCTCGTTGTGTGATAGGGCTCATTGACTGAGGCCACATTGACCATCGTGACAGTGTACAATAAATGGGTCAATGTTTATGGTGATGCTCCGTTCTTGATACAATATACTCGTATTTGAGACAATGTACCCCTCTTGACGCTAATATCTCCCTGCTTCCCCCTCATTCTAATCGCCTCTGGTCAGATTCTCGTGACTACCATGTCCTGGCACAACCCCATTGTCCCAGGCGGGCGTGCGTTAGGGAGAGAGGAGTGATGTCCCATAAGTCCTGCCCACGCCATCACCAGCGTCTCTCAAGTACCGATTGACGGATACTGTATCATCTCACTACCCCCGCTTTCCTCATTTCTCGGAAGGAGGAAGAGGAGGTGTACGAGGCAATGATGTGTTACAGAGTCGGTTTCCATCGTCAAATGACATGGTTGACCCTCAATTCCGAATTCAATTCTCAGTCACTGAGGAGGGAGGCTCCACGGCTTAGTCTAAGCCTCTGACCTAAACGATGGATTGTCATTAGTCAGGGCGCCCAAGGATTGTACCCGTACGGTTGCAGGTACGGAGCCATGCAAAATGCATTCAAGGTGTCATTTCCACAGCACGATAGCTATCTCGGAGTATCGGTTGCTGCTGCAAGAGAACGTTTCGAATCATATTAACTTGCCTTTCAATGCTCATTGAGCAGCACTCGACCTTTCCTCTACAATCCTTAGACACTCTCGGAAGTCCTTCCAATGATGCATGATCACGATCGCTCCACACTCCTCCGTCAACACCCGCACCATCCGGTCAACCTCCCCCTTGCCCTTCGTCATGATACGGTCCGACGTAGCCGATCAGGGGGATACCAGCTCGTGTCGCGGCTGTCGCACCAGACTTGCTATCTTCAATGGCGACGCTAGCCTTTGGCTCGACACCGAGTTGTTGACATGCGTAAAGGTAAACGGCAGGGTCGGGTTTCGTAGTTGGGGGTGACATGGATGCAGCAGAGAAGACGTTCGATGGAGGGAAGAAGACATCTTGGTGGGTGGTCTCGATGGATGCGAGAACTCGAGGGAGAGCGCTGGAGCTGACGATAGATAGGTTGTATTTGCCTTCCGAACGTAAGGACTCGAGTATTGGCATCACACCTTCGCACGGCACTGCGGCTGCCTTGATCTTTCCGATGGTCGTTCCAAGCTCCTTTTCGACCCATCCATCCAGATCTTCAGCGGGCACGATGAACCCATGTTTTTCCTCCAGCGCAGCGATCAGACCTCGAAAATTTCTCCCAACAAATTCACGTTGTAGTTCTGGACCGGCATATCGGTGAGTGACCGAGGGGGCATACGCAGAGATGATCGCGTTGGACAGCTCAGCGCAGGCTTCGAATGCAAGGGGTTCCGAAAGGACCAGTGTGTTGTCGCAGTCGAACAGGATGGTACTGATCTGGGCGGTATGAGCGCTGGTATGAAGGGCAACAGCACATGAACTCACGGCAGGCATCGTGCGGGATTTGTCAGCAAGGTAGGACGATGGGATGATGGATGACACAAAAGGAATTGACACGAGACGCGAAAGCGGGAATTGGTGGAATCGTCACTCCGTCCTAGCATTACATAAGCAGATCTCTCATTCTACCTATCTATCTATCTATCGCTGTTTCAGGGTTCCCCTCGGCTATCGAAGAACGGGATGAGTGAGTTGGTACATGTTGCCCTCGCTTCGTTGACGACTCCTGATCGATTCTGTTGACAGGATCAGCGACTTTGTCGATATGTAGGGAATACTTTGACATTCAATCCCACCATTCGCAACAAGACGGACAGTCGATTATAACACATCTGAATCACACAAATTATAATCAACGGAGAAAACAGCATAGCCCCTCGTCACCCCGCAATGGAACGCCGCCCAGGAAACACGCTCTCGCCGTCTCATTCAACAACTCCGTCTCCTTCGAAATCCGTTCTGCCGTTCGACCACCCTTTTCATTCTTCCTTCATCACTTTGTGTCTCTTTCCAAAACTCATTCATACAGTGCATGATCACGACTGGTACGGCTGGGTAGCATAGGGTGTGGCTCGGCGCTCCTCTACCTTCAACGATACCCATCATGAGGATCGCACCTCTGCTATACACGGTCAGACGCAGACTCCTCCAATACCCCAGGCTCTCGATATTCACCGCCTCGATCGTCCTTGTTTCCTGTCTCTACTGCTCTCTATGGAAGGTGGAGCATGGGCAATTTGGCCGGTGGTACTGGAACTATGGTGTCTCGATACATCCTGCCCTGGCATACGTCTTGCCAGCAGGGGATTGGGGTCCAGTCGAAAATCCGCCGAGATGGATACAGGAGATACACGATGCTCCGTGGATGGGACACTGGACTATACCAGACCTCTCAAAGCCTGTCTATAATCACTCGGTCACTTTCTTTCAGCCTTCCAACGACGCCCTTCCACATCGATTGATCAGTCCTGTCGTAGCCAAAATCCACGTCTTCTCCACGGTCAAACCAGCAGCCCAAGAGAAACGGCTTCTCATCCGAAAATTATCGCCGCTGCTCAACGTTCCTCCAGCTTATCGACATCTGGTCGAGCTCAAGTTTGTTCTAGGTCACGCAGTGAATGAGAATGGACAGGTTGATGAAGAAATGGAGGCTTCGTTGGCTGAGGAGCAAGCGTTGTACGGAGATCTGATACGGCTTGATCTCGCTCATGGCGAGAACCTCAGGGAAGGTAAAATCCTTGACTGGGTGCGAGCGGTGGGGAATGGAGAGGATGGTGGTAGGAATGCATGGTGGCTATTCAAGGTGGACGATGATGTGAGTATCTCTCCTGGTCTGTTCCAAACGCAACTTAACATGGACTTTTGTCAGGCCGTACTCAACCTCCCCAGATTCCTTGACACGCTGCTCACACTCGATCCTCACATCCCCCATTATCTCGGAACTTCACTCAACCGCTGGCCTCCGTATCATCACCACTTTACCGGAATGGTCACTGGCTTTAGCTGGGGATTGGTAAGGGGGGGCGTCTTTGACTACCGCGGGAAGCAGTCTGACATACTATTCGCTTCAGGTCAAGACACTAGCAGACGGAATCGGTAGGATGTCGCGACAGGATATCGAAGCTTCCTGGGATGACGATGTGCTGACAGGGGAGATCATGGTGAGCGCGTGATACCATAAGTCAGAAGATGCTGATCTAGCCATCGCCAGTACTGCCTCCCCTCCGCACCCCGATGTCGTCTACCCCACGGCCACGACAGCGATACTGGCTCCCCGCTCACGATCCAATCCCTTCCTGACTACTGCGATCCGCATAAGCCACCACCATGGGGCTATCAGGCTGCTCCTCCTTCTCGCGATCCACGTACCGCCTTGGTGCGTTATGATTTTGGCCGACGCATGGGGGACAAAGATGTCTGGTTCGTCAAGGGGGATGTGGCGAGGCACTCCTTCTGGTTCAAGTTCCCCGAGTGGTATGAAAAGGAGTGGAGACAACGGATCAAGGGGAAGATGTGGAAACCGCCCAAATGGCTGAAGCAGTACGCTGATCCTGCTGCGGCCTCGTGAATGGGTTTCCACTTGTTCCATGCGTTGCTCCTGATTCACACGCTTGTGATTTCATGAATAAACCAGCTACATCGCTCCACCCGTGACATGGGAAGTAAATGCATATCCGTTTGCCTGACACTACAGTACAACCTCGAGGTTCGCCCTCACATTCACAGTCTCAGCTAAACTATCATCCCACTTCTGTTACCTGTGCTTCTGACTTAGTGAGCAAATTTCATAGACAGATTGATCTTATCTCCCTTCCCGATCTGCAGTTGCACGACTGAGCTACTTTGGCCGTCAACGCGCTGAATCTTCAGCTCGCAAGGAAGGAATGTCGGTCGTTTGAATTCCACCTCCATCCAGCTCTCCTCTTGCTGTTTATCGTCTTCCAATCGGTCTGACAAACTGAAATGGTGGACCGCTTTTGCGGCGACATGATTGCCATGCGCGATGATTGAGGAGAATCCAAAGAGCTTAGCCGCGAGAGTGGATAAGTGAATCGGGTTGTAGTCTTTGGAGAAAGAAGCCCAGGACTTCGGATCGTTGGCTGTGAGATGAAGCTTTCCCACCTCCAGTAGTGATTTGGGCGTGTCCGATACTTCTGTCTCGAATATTGAAGTTGAGCATGAGTGCTTGTGGAACTGAAGGATGGTGAAGATCTGGCGATAGAGAACAGGATCTTCCCCTTTTTCATCGAGGAGGTCCACGATCACTCGATATTCCCATCCGCGTTTGACTTTCTTCACATCCTGATCCAGCCTGGCGATTATCGAGAGATCTCCACCGCCATCTCCTGCGTTTCGCAGACAATCCTTGAGTCGTTGGGCACACGCCAAAGGTCGAGTAAGCTCGAACCGATTGCGTACGTTCACTGTGCCAACGGGGTCGATGGGGCATGTCCTAGTGGATAACAGAAGGAGCATTGCAGGTTCGGTGAGAGCTGAAAGGAGCAGGTGGAGATGCGGTGGACGAAGGATCTCCTCGTGCGTTATCGTCGCCTGGTTCGCGGTCACAGCGCGAGCGTACTTGTCGATATCTCCACGGCGAATGCGGAACGGCATGGAAAGCGAAACGGTCGGTCCATCGAGACGGTATGTAGCCTCAGAGGCATCATTCTCAGTGATTCTCCAAGGGCTTCTACGACCTGATATGGATAGTCGCCGAGAGATACTGGCCGCGATGATGTAGATGAACACGGTCCAGAACCGCGCCCCTTGCAGGGAAGTACTGGGAAACGATACATGGGTGATTGAAGAAGGACGTAGAAGTGGTACAAGTGAGGTGATGCCCGTCCATCGCAAGGTCAGAGCTAGCCCAATGCTGATGATCGCACCAATGAAGATAAGATGAATCATGATGGGGACCCTTGACAGAGAAATGTCAACACAAAGGTTGACAATGTGTTTGAATTGGTGTAAAAGGCGCAATGACCAAGAGGCTCAGGGTCGCGGTAGTCAGGCAACTTGGATGATGCCGTTTACTATTAAGCAGAGGCAACCTGCCGAACTTAGAAGTTGAATGTTGCCTTCCTGTTGGGCGTCATGAATCTGTCCGGTTGACAGCGATATGTCTAGTCAGACTTGACAGGTATCAAAAGTCGTATTTCCCACTCCTCCCCCGTTGAATTACCCGAGTAGTTCGGAGCTTTTGAATGCTCTGGTTACGCCACCATGTCTCACCGGTGCGAAGCGTGGGAATCACCTCGCCACTTGAACTCCTGTTCCTCGGGCGACTGTATAATCATCATCATCCCTTTGCTACTTTCAACATGTATCGACCTCGACGTTCGACTCAACAGCTCTGTCAAGTGCATCCACAATACTCGTGACAGTACGGCAACACTATGCGGTCACTTCTGCTGTCCTTCGCAGCAGTCTGTGTCACCGCTGTGCACGTACCCCGCAAAGTCGAGTTTATCCCGTCTCTCGATGTTGTTCAAGATGTCATCAAGATAGAGACAACCTCGTCTCCCGAGTCCGAAGTCGATTGGGCATGCGACGTACGATCATGGGTCCGTGCACCGGACCTGACTCCGGGGGAGATACACCCTGCCGAAGCTCGATTGGCAGTTAATGGCAGCGCTTGTAGAGATATCGTCAAATGGGACGTTGGCTTGCGCTTCAAAGAAAGAGCCATCGTCAAATTGAAGTGAGTGCTGAAACGATTGGTTCCATGCCAATTGGTGGATGCTGAGGACTTTTGATTTTCAGAACCAAGAATATCAGTGATTTCCCGGTCAAGCCAAAACGCCCCGCTTGGAATGCTTCCAGAACGATAACCCAAGAAAGTCTCAATGACATCTACTCGATCGGAGGAATCTCTTTCATGAACGATAATGAAGCTTATCAAGCTCAATACAACAACTTCAGTAGGTCGTTGTCTAGTCTGATCCCGTAACCAGTGACGAAAGCTGAAAACGAGTCGCAAGCCAAGGCCATGCGAAATGCTAGTCTCTGGGACGTGCATGGCGCAGAACGAGTAGTCTTTAATCTCACCCAGGAACTACCCCTGGCTCCTATTGGTGTGTTACACAGTATCACCTAAATTTGGTCGCGTCATTGATGTCAGACATCAGGTCTTGACGGTCTCGACGAAATCCAAGAATTCAAGGTTCATGTTCCGAACACCAATGTGAGTTTGAATGCACAAAGCGTTGTACTGACGGCGTAGTTCCCGCCAATCGACGATCAACCTTCTTTCGGCACGTACGGCGAAGATGAGCAGGTGGGTCTTATCTTGCAAGCGCTATCGAATGTTTCACTACTGACTGAATCACAGACATTGCATACAGAAACTCAGATGGAATACTTCCACCTCGTACATTTGGCGAACGGTACTGTCCTCGACATTCCAGCGGGAAAGACCGCCTTCATCCCAGCCCCGTCACCTGTAGCGCCCTCACCGCTGTTGTCATCCGTGGCTACTCCAAGATGGCCAGTGACTGTTGATCTGGATTCACCCTACGAGCTGTCGAACGAAACCGTTGATGAAGCCGATTCTTGGATGAGATATGAGCCTAAGCGACCAGATTGCGTGAGTTCCCAAAGTATGGCGAATGTCAATCGCAAAATGCTGAGCCTTGCATTAGGACAAAGACAATCTAGCGCATTTCCATCTGCATGTCAAATCCGACGACTTGACAGTCGTGCAAGGTACGTCTGCTCCGGGGTCTTGTGAAAGCGAAACTAATCCTTCCCATTAATAGGTCAGAACATCACCCTCAACCTTACCCTTACTCGTGCCGGAAACGGCTCAGAATACCCAGCTTTCCTTGACGTGAGGCGAAAAAGCATCACCAATGTCACTTGGATATACAGCTACATCGATTCCGAAGAAGAGTACAACTCTCTGCTCTCGTCCTCATCGTCTTCCAGATTCAGACCGGTCACGCATTTCGGACAACCTAATTCCATGTTACGAGCCTTGTCCGCAGAGGAGCTTGAACGGCGGAGACGACATTCAGAGTCTATGGGCAGCTCGAGCAGCTGGTCCGGCAATCGTCACCCTATTCGTCGCGGGGAGGCGAGATATGACATTGAGAAAGACGATGAGGAAGGCAAAGAAGAGTACTCGTTTCAACTAAGCCTGCAGACGTGAGTGACTAGTGATGCAATTTTGTCTTGGAGATCTTACGCTTATCTCCAACTTTCCCTATGTGCACAGGGCATACAACGACTATCCTTCTTTCATGACAACCTTCCAAACCATCCGATCTGCCCTGAGTTTCACTCTCTACACCAACTTCTTGTGCGAAGACGTGGTCACGAGGGAAAACGCATCTGACCCCACTGGAGCTCGTGACGAAGAATGGGTTGAATATCGGTTGCCGCCTCGTACAACCAAGCGGATCAGGAATGGAAGGGGTTCACCACATCGCGGGTCCGCGCCCATGAATTTTGTGTCATCCTCGGAACCTGCATCTCCACTGCTGCTCCACTACCTCGATCTCGAAGCTTTGGCACCTAAGCTGTCCCTTGATGCAGAACCGATCACCGATTATCCGAAGCTCAATCAGATCCTCCGCGAGGAGAGTCCAGACGAGCTCGTCAGATTCCGTCACGATCATCGGTATGAAAGGCGCAATTCAAGGCAGGGTGGGGGCTGGATGCATGCCGCCAAGCTGTGGCAAGGCAAAGGAAAGAAACAAGCAGCCCAGGAGGATGGACTTGTAGAATCGGGACAATTCGTTGTCCAATTGTGAGGATGGCTGGTTTGATTCCTTGAATGAATAATCTATTATCGAAGTGATGCCGCCAAACAGACACAACAAACTACCTCATCTAATATGTTCACATGCATGTGAAAGATCTATGGCAGAACGATCCTATCCGTCTCTGGTTTAGGCATGCGTACAAAGAGGAGCAGCATAAATGCCACAACCGCAATAGCCTAAGAAGTGTTTGTCAGCTGCCTGGTGACTTGGAATCGACGTGACTGCCGCTCACCCCATTGACCAAGAAGACCAAAGTAGGATTCCCTTTCTCACTAAGAAACGCGAAAGCATACCCGAAAATGGATATAGTCGAGACTTGAGCTAACGATTGGCTTGTGAGTGGTTGACCTTTCCAGTCAGTTTCCTGTGAACAACTCACCGATCTTTTCCACCAGAGCTATGGCGCTCAAGGCATCTGCCCTTTCCTCTGGCGGTACAAAGTCCAACGTTACACCTTTGCATGCTGAGCCAGTCCCACTTGCGAAAGGAAGCACAACAGCGGCAAGATATAAGTGCCAACCATGACTTGCGAAAGTCAGGAGGGCTGTGAGAACGCCGTCGGTGAAAATTGACCATCGCAGGAAATGAAGGTCGAATTGTGAACCATGTTTGAGATCCGTCGGAGTGACAGGCTGATCTTGTCTCGGTGCGCCGACATCATCTGGTTCTTCGGCTTGCGACGCTTCGTCTGGATGTTCCTCGCTCGAAGGCGATGTGGGGACATCGGGACGATGGGAGACCCATCTTCGACCGGCCGAGATGATCCTGGGGAAGCAGATAGAGAGGAAGAATGCTTTGACGAGAAGCAAAATCGACTGTACGGAGGTTGTCAGCATATTGTCCACCAGACGACACATCAACTTACCAGCATGACACCCGTCTGACCTGGTCTGAAGCCGAACACATCGGTGCCAACAAGCTGTAGACCCATGTGGACATACCCGGTTGCAAGAACGCTGAAGAAAGCGCCTGACCCGAGCAGCAAGAGATTGAAATCGAGCTTGCCCTTTGTTCCGTCCACCACCTTTCGTTGAGGGATGAAGATCTTGAGCGGCGCGAGGAACGACTTCTTCTTCTTCTCTGACGGCGCCGAGTTAGAAGGCTTCTCGCCGTGGTCTGGCGGGATGTATGGGAGGAAAAGAGAACCAAAGATGGTGCAGAAACACAAGCAAGCGAAAGCGGCTTGGAAAGGAGCGAGAAGACCAAAGTAGTTGTACAGAATACCTCCAACTGTTTACCGTTCGTCAGCCGGCTCGGGGACGAGTCGCGTTGTCAGTCCAAACTCACACGTGTATCCTCCAGAAGAACCCAGCATGATGACCCCGGTGAGGACACCGAACATACTTGTCCTCTCCTCCGGTGTGACCAAGAACGAGACGAAGACGTTACTGGCGATTTGATATCCACCTGCTGATCCCAGGATGTTGAACAGTTGAGTCACCTGGATGATCCTGATTCCCACGGCTCCTCCTGTGGTCATGGAATAGATTTGACAAAGATTTCGAAGCGCTGCCCAGAATGTCTGCTGGAACATCGCTGCTTTGGTCCCATATTTTTTGATGAACCATCCGGTGACGAAGAGGTTTGCGACCACTGTGATGGAGAATCTTCTGTGAGCGCGATTGCATGATATACAAACGCAAACCCCGTGCCGCTCTACTCACTGGAGGAGGTCGTCATGGTGCTCATCAACGCGATCGCCGACGCACTGTCCGCTTCTATGCGGGGGATCGAACATCGATCGGCGTTCTCCGGACCCGTCCATTCGTGTGTTTTGTAGTATTCCTCGCAGGTCATGACCCGGAATCCGTAGATCAAGGATGTCTGAGTGAGGGCGAAGGTCATTGATAAGAGGAAGGAGGTGAACAGGACTCTTCTGACAGGAGGGAAAATCCCTTTGTTTTGAGGTTTGTCGGGCGAGGAGACGAGAGGCGACGTCTCGGTCACCTCGTTGACGGTGACATCGGGCGACGGTGATCTCATCTTGTGCGATGAAGCGGTTGGCTCCGTGTACGACTGGGCTGCGGTCGTTTGTGAGCGGACCATTTTGTAAGTCAATCTTGTCCAAAAGGGATATGTTGAGAAACACAACGATGCGATTCACAACGACAGAAGACGTGATCTGTTTGTCAATCACACGAAGAAATGAGAAATGTTCGGACTAAACCGACAGAAGCGTGGAGATGGCCGCAGAGAAGTTATCTTTGCTTCAACTTTGCTTCGGCCTCCTCATCCGACTATAATGAATTGTCAATAATGTCTATGATCATCACGCACATGTCTCGACTATGATCTCGGGCTCAAGAGGACTCTGAGCGAGACAAGATCTCTAGCTTTGTCTACTTTCAGGATCAACGCTGACCTTACCGACCTTCCAACAGTTACAACTCACGAGTCACTCTTCCTCGGGTAATAATCAATGTCCACGCAAGGAATGTTGTTGACCCTGACGAGTGACGGGCTAGCTTAGGCTGGTACTCGCATCCAGAACGATCTCAGGCTCTGCAACAAGTCAAGCGATCTCCCCATCAACATGCATCCGCGACGTGTGGGATGGCAATCGTGTCCATGACAATAGACCGTTTTCTCATTGGGTCACTGACTTACGTAACTGCTCGCTCGTTTGCTATCTCTAACCCTTCTAACGCCGTTCGTTGAAAAAGCTTGTCTCCCTTATCTCTCCCGTTGTTTTCATCCCCAATGGAAGCGATTTCGAGTCAGAAACACGTCCATCATGATGCATGCATCACCCAGCACTTTCTTATTCCTCTTCCTCGGCTTGCTTATTCCTCCTCTCATCCTGTCTATTACCTACTTGTTCAAACTGACCGCGACGAGGACCAACACAGGTAGACGCTGGATCGCTGTGTCCCAAGATGACCGTGTCAGAAACGCAGTCTCAACCATCTGCCGATGTCAGGCTATACAACCAACGCGCCTCGTATTCGCTCAGAGCCGCATTAGAGATCTTCCAACAGTCACCCATCGCTCATCTAGCATTCATACATCCGGGAGATGATTCGCGTTTGGCTGGCGGGGTTGCTGGGAAAGGGAGAAGCGAGACGTTGATGAACATACCCCTTGTCGCGGTGATACTGTGTGATGGAGAGGACGAGAATGATAAAGATAATTATGCGGTTTATCTACATACGTGAGTCCACTGCGATTGGGCGAGGACTTTCGCTCGATCCAAAAGCGTGTAGCGACCGAGGTAGTCAGGATCGATTCTGAAGTGCAAGCTGACGCGCGTTGCAGGCACAAACATTCTGGAATCGCAGAGGCGATAGGCAAGGGGAGGCATACCATGACTGCGACTACAACCAAAGGTGAGTCGAGCAACGATGTCCTTTCGCTTTACACCCACTTGGACTGAACTCTGACAATTCTCAAAGTCGACGGAATCGTACTCTCCCCTACACCTCATGACCATTCCCTCAACTACCGCTCGGCCACACTTCATCTCCACGATGCCGTTGTCCTAGACGATATCACCGACCATGAAGAAAAGCGATCATGTCTCGCAGAAGTCACCAACGTCGTGACCAATTATGATCGGTGTGCCGTGGTCGGTGTTCCGGACGATCACAATACGCGAAGGACGACGATCGTCCGCGCCAGGATCGCTTCCATCAGTTGTAAACAGCGGTATGGGGCTTTCAACCACGGGAAAGAACCGGACACAGAGGGAATACCAGGAGAAGAAGGGAACGCTTTCAAGGGTATTGTACCATGTTGGACACAGTGGGGAGAACCGCAAGGCTTCGGTAGAGATAGAGAAGTGCTCGAAGAACTGTTCGAAGAGAGAAGTGCAGCAGGAAAAGAATTTGCGGAGAAGGCAGCTTGGGCTCATGAAGACGTGGCAATAGAAGGGTTGGGGAGGAAGAGAAAACCCGTCAGACGATTGTGAGCACATTGAGATGACTATAGACTAGATTTCTTGTACGATCTTTGTACCACATGTACGCCAACTCCTGTATACCTATATCAACAGGATTCCATTCTCCCAGCCCATTTCCACCATCGTCTCCCTCCAACATACCCTTGCAGCCAAACCACCCTGTGCTCTCCGTCTCCACACGTCCTCCATCAAATCTGACGCCAATCCCGTATTCCCAAATACTTTCGCTTCCGGCCCCAATCTTTCAAAACACTGTCTGAAGTAAGCTTGTTGAGCATCGCTCTCCGCGTGACTTCCGGCGATGGTGATGGGAAGGACAAGGGCGCGATGGATGTCTGTCTCGGGGTACTCGAAGTCGAGACGATATAATGCTCCCAAAGTACTCTGTACAGCTTCTGCCACATCCGAGACTGGGCATGGGGCGATTAGCGCACCGATTGACTGGCCGTTACATACCGACTCACCCCCTGGATGAGGTCCGTTGACAACAGACGCCAACAAAACCTTTGCAGCGCCATAAAAGACATCGCTCATCAGTCTTCTAACATCGTTGCTTGGCCCCTCTTCTCCTGGCACGATCGTCTTTGGTCGCTTTAGATGCGATTCTCGCCATGGCCTCTCATCCAACAACCCCTCGATCTTGGAAGCACGACGTAGCAGCTCCTTGACCGATAGACTTCCAGCATGCTCAGCGTCTTGCCGCCATTCTGCGAGTGCAACAGTCTCAACCAGAGCTAGCATCTGTGTGCTGTGTCAGCTGAACGAGTTGAAGAAGTTGACAGAGTACCTACCGTGGTACTGTCACAGCCCATAACCTTGTCCATCAGAATGACAGGTCGACTGCTCGTACCAATGCCGAAAGGAAGATGTTCAAGCAGTTTTCGATATGCAGGTAGTAATCGAGATGTCTTGTTCAACGATACCGAAGCAATAATGTCGATCCACATCATATGCTGTAAGAGATGAGGACAACGTGACCACAAGCTACCCTGTGGTACTGTCGCACTGCAATGACAACCAGGTGTCAGTCTTGAATGTTGTCTCGGGTTTGGGTCTAACCCACGGTGAATAGCCTTCTTCTAACAATTCCGGAGAAGACGCGAGGGCAGCCGTCAGACACCTCTGATTGACGGCCAGTATCTCTGTTAGATGCCTCGATGTCCCACCAGAGAACAGGTGGTAGGAGATGGCGAAAACAACAGGGATGATGACTTCTTCTGCAACCAGATCCTGAGGAGACAGGAAATGGAGTCGTGCGATTGACTTCTTGTGTGATGTGGTAGCAGTGACAGCTTCCTCGTCGTTCGCCTCAAAGATTTTGGAGCTCTGCCCGGTGCGACGAGTCCGCCTGGCCCAGGATGGGGAAGCATGCTTTATCCGCGGTCTGGCTCTTTGGGATGCGATATGGAGTGCCGCAAGGGATGATACACTTGCCAGGACCTCGGTTCTTGCCAGGGCGAGAGGAGTGACGAACTCACCCATAGATACCGAGATGCCCATGAGTTTGTATTGGAGTGGGAGAACGTTGTTGAGATAGTGATGAAGATATGAAAGATCGGACGACGGCGATATAGACGGTCCGGCCGTTGGCGAAGGTATCAAGTACGAGAGCTCGCCGGGTGGAGTTGCAGCAGGTGGGGCAGCATGTGCAGGAACAGAGCCCCACACAGATGGCTCTGGTCCTCCGAACAACGTGGTCCATAAATCGTCCATTCCTGGCTCATCGATGGGAGGACCAGCAGGGATGGCATAGGCGGACAACATCGAACTGGCGTCCATGACTGATGTCGTTTGGAAGGAGGGAACAGATCGAGCAGTAACGGAGTAGCTCTCGGTAGTACCGAGCGTGCCAATGTGGTTCGTAGCGTGCACCCACGATATCGCCTCGGACGGACTCGAACTGGACATAGCGGTATGACCCCATGCAAGCCTATCCGTCCTCGCGGCTGGTTCTGCTAGTCCATCTCCGCTTCCTTCTCCTCCAAAGTTTCCTACTGGCTTCAAATCCTCGAAGCTTCCCGAGCTTCTGTGGGATTCAGATTGACCCGAGAGCTCGTCAACATCCGCTGATTCCACCGTTTTCGTCCGACTGGCTCGTCTCGAGGAGACAGTTTGTTTGCTGTGCGTAGGGAGAGGATAGCATCGAGACATTGTGGTTGAAAAGCGATGAGGACAGCAGAAGGAGACAATGAGAGAGAGAGATAGAGAAGGTGAACAAGGGCGTCGGGACAGGATTGGGCAGACCTGGAGGTCAGCATTTCACGTCAAACCGTACAACTACGACACCTACATTTGCGACTTCGCCTTTTCCGCATTGTCCTTCTCCCTCAGCCAGTCCGGTCTCTTGGCTCCGTACCCCAAACATTCTATTCCGAGTCGTGAGCAAGTTGCACAGATGGGTTTGGTCTCGTCGCAACGCTACAAGTGTGCATGAGTGAGTGGATCTCTCTCTGATATGATTTGGTCATCCTCCAGGTGTGCTGCAGAACCCCAGATGGCAGATTGGGCATACCTTCTTTCGTAATCTACAGGTGATACATCCTGTTTTCGCTCTTCTGGGTGCTCCAGAAGAAGAAAAAGAGACTCCCCGTTTGCTGGAGGAAGCGATGGGAGGACGAGATGGGTTGAGACTATCATGGTGTACAGAGACCGAAGACGACAAAGGTGATGTCGAATCTAGGGTTGATGCAAGATTTTGGAGCTTTGTATGGTCGGTGGTGACTTCAGACAAGCTGTCGTACATCCTTTGCAAGCAGGAGGAAGGTATCAATGAGGGATGATAAATGTACCAAGGGGACTGGACGATACAACCAAGATGAGATGAGGATCAAACGAGTTCTCTCAAATGTCAAGCGTTCAAAAGTGCAAATATCAGATTAGATTGAGGGTTGGAGTCAGAATAATTACAAAACCTCTACTCGCGTTTCCGGGAAAGTGAGGAACAGCAACATGTGCTTTCAGTACTCGTAGTGCTCGCTGTGTCTTTGATCACGGATCCCAAATGGACCCGCATGCGACGCAGTGGACCAGCCAGTATGTATGCATGATATCGTATCACCCCGATACTACAAGTGCAACGTATCATACCGACAGATCGCTCTCTTTTCCTTACTTGTTCTTTCGAGAGAGATCCGCAGCAATGCCTCGAGCGACCTGCATCCAAACATGCTCTCGTCAATCATATATTCAAGGGCATGCGGTGGATTTCGCACTCACCTTGATCAAACCCTTCCTTGCCTCCCACATGGGGTAGACACCGACCATCAACAAACCGGCGAACAACCAAATGAGTGAAACGGTGACCCAAGCTGTGAAACCGCCCTTGGGATAGACTGTGGAGGAATCTATATCAGCTAAACCATTCTTCCTGAGCCTCTGCGCGACTAAACTGACCATGAGATGTGAAGAAGAGCGGAAGAGGGATGATCTGTGTCAAAGAGGGACAGGAAAAGATATTAGATCAGCTGCCAACAACGATTCCGGGGCGGTGTTGCCTCACAAAGATGAGGACAGCCACGAGAGTCAAAGCTGACCAGGCAGCGAATCGGAAAGCCTTTTGCAACGCCTTGTTCTCCAAAGACAAGTCAACTGGCTGTTCTTCAACCGACTGACCATCCCTTGTCCCTTCGTTCTTCTGTCCTGGAGGCATTCGTTTCTCATCCTCGCCGTTGACGCTTGGCGAGTCCTGTTCTTGCGCTGCAGGGAGGTTGTTCTGGGTGATGGTGTAGTCCTCTCTGACGTTGATGGCTCTGGTGATGTCCCAATCGAAGTTTTGAGGTCTGACCAAAGACCATACGACGGTGATGATACCGCCGATACCGATCGCCAACAAGTTACCTGTGAGCATCTCGTAGTCTCCGAAAGTCGTGGTGACGTTGATGACACCGTCGTTGAGGGTCGAAGTGATTCCGATCCAACCAGCAACGGCCCCACAGAAACCGAGGATAGCACCGACGATCGCACCGGTACCATTGCACCTCTTCCAAGTGATACACAGTGCGATGGGGACCACGGCAGAACCGATGATACAACCCATCAACTCGTAGAGGTATCCCATACTGACACCAATGTAGTTGAACGCCGTGGCGATAGCTCCCATGAACAACGAGTACCCAAAGATACAGAGATGACTGGTGTAGAGGATCTGCTTCTCGCTGGGGTTCTTGTTGACGTAGGTGCCGTAGACGTCGTATGTGAGCAACGAGGAAACGGCAATCTGCTCGGCGGAACAGGCCGATGTGACGGCAAGGAAGAGAAGGATGAGCATGGCGATGGCTCCTGATTGACCTCCAATGGCGGCGGCGGCTGACGTAACCATGTCAGCTTGTGAGGCTTCACGATGTTTGTGACGGACATAGTCACGACGAGTGGGTGTGGTGACGAGTTTACTGTAGGTTGAGATATGGTGCTGGGTGCAGTTGCAGTTACTCACCTTTGACGGCGGGGAGACCGGCGGACACCTCGTCGGGAGTAAGTGTGATGAGGGGATTCGATCCGTGGGAGAGCGCGACAGCCGAGAGACCCAGACTCGTTGCGATACCCATTGGGATACCGAACCATGCGATACCTCCCCACAGGAACGCCTTGACACTGGTGCTGGGCTGAGATGCGATGGCTCGTTGCCAATATGCTTGATCGTTGAAGACGGTTCCGAAGTTGCCTGATGGTGAGAAGTATAGTTTGGTCAACTTGGCTCGCCTCGGATTGGCAGACTACGCATCATCCTCACCGACTATGTTGAGAACACCAAAGATCAAACCACTCTTTGATCGCATGGTGAGATATGATCCGTGCGCGTTACCCGGGATAGGCTTTTCCGCTGAAGCTTGAGCCAACAAGTCCCACATCTTGGAAGGCGAGCCGATAAGGTCCGAAGTCCCATAGGCTTTGAGAGCGAACGCGATCAAGATGCAGTAGAGCACCAAGGTGTGCGAGTAATCGGCGATAAGTGTCGCTCGCATACCACCGGTCAGGACGTAGATTGAGACACCGAGTGGGATCAGGAAACACGCCGCGACAGTGTTCATTCCGGTCAAATCGGTGACGGTGGCCGATCCACCAAGGATAAGCATAGCTGCGAAAGGGAGTAGGTGGTCAACGATCATACGGACACGACGCATTGTGGGGAAAATACTCACTGGAGACGATGATATTCGTTGCGAGACCGAAGAAGAGGAAAGTGAGATGGGCGGCGGTACCCCATCGTGCTCGAATGATCTCGAGGTAGCTACAAGGCTGTCAGTGTCGGGCGCCATTGGCCTAGAGTCCGCTGGACACTCACGTGTGGCAGTAAGGAGCGTGCTGCTTGAGTTTACTTGCGATCATAGCGAAGAGCAGAACTGATCCAGTCATAAGTACATCGATCAAGCCTCAGTATACAAGAATAATCACCCTGGATCGTTGCTCCAGACGCATACCTGTAGGACGTCAGTCGAGGGTCTTCTCAGGTCGTATGAAGGCGGAAACTCACCACCAAGAACCGCTGACACCAAACTTGTATCTGCAAGACAGTCAGCATATGAGACTGGCTGGCCCAGAAACAAGCCACTCACGCGGTCGCGCTGGATTGCAGCAAGGTGGCAGCCCATGTCCATGCACTGACAATACCAGCTGCGATCAGACCCGGAGGTACACTGAACAGGGTGCGTCAACAGTGCAACGTTTTGAAACACCGAACGGTGACACACCTTCGACTAGCCGAGTTGAACTCTTCTGCAGACGATGTCTTGTGCGAAGTGTAGCGAGTCTGTACTTTGGTGATGCTTTCAAGTCCTGTCGTCAGTGATTGGGGCATAGATCATCACTGGACCGACTCACCCAACCATCACCAAACTGAAGAACAGACCCATTCCAATCTGGCCACAGTCGCACCAGCTCAGCCATGATCGCATGCAATGCGGTCAAGTCAACTTACAACGACTCCATACCCCGCTCCTTGAGGTAAGATGCTCGAAGACATGTTCGTGTTCTTGTTCTGCTTTGCTCTTGCTTTTGCTTCCGATTAGCGAATATGTTAATTTGCGGAAGGGAAGAAAGAGGGGGTCAGAAAGATTGCTGTGAGTCGCTCTTTATGTATGCATATCCCCCTCTCTTCCCTCCAGCTCCGCCGTGACCTCTCTCAATCGTACAGCGTCAGTGGAAGCAGGAACAAAGTAAAATTTGAGCGACGCAAAGTACAGCTCAGATAAGAATGCCGGACGTAATTCGTTATACGAAGGCAATCACATCATACCTTCCCCCACATGTCAGGATCTAAAACGCCACTAGTCCGTCTGATGATTCCAGATTTCTTACTTCTCATCCAATCATTCGAAACATGTGCAGAATACTCCCACTCGAAAACCGGGGGGGTGGGTCAGTCTTATCTCTTATCAGGTGTGAGGTGGCAGTATGACGAATGGAAGCTTCTTAGCCGAGGAGAGGGAAGAGAAGAAAAAACCTGTGACTCGAACCGAACAAAAGGAACAGAAAGCGATCTAACTCTGAGGAGAAGGTCTCGCGTCTGCGGTGAATTTGATTCTGATTACGAAAATAAGCATTCGTTCCCCCTATTCCTCCGATAAGAACAGGTCGATCCAATCAAATCTTTCTTGGGGCGTTTATATATATCACTCCAAGACAAGGGCGTATGTTGAATGCTATCATCTTTCAACGTGATTGGACCCGACTCGTTATTCGTTATTCCGAATGATCGCTCTGGGAGGAGATGTTTCGCTTCGTAGTCCGACGAGCATTAACTGATCTACTCTTGACCTCAACATCCTGTGCCGAACAAGTCTCCCTCGGCAACGAGACTGCGGCCCAAGACTTGCGAAAGACACAGATGAAATGTGAAAACGCCATTGGCTGCAGGAACGTAGTATCAGTATCAGTACCACCACCTCAGCCAATTCGGGACCTTGACTCCTAAGCTCTTGACCTTCCCTTGCCATCGCTTCCCGTCCTGGTCGTTTCCTTCTTGACTCCAAGCCCGTCAGCGGGATTTGAGTCGTCGATTCGAGTACCTGGCTGATCCAATGGATGCCATGTCGTAAATGTGCAGAAAGAGAGGTAGGTACACGGTTTGTCACGCAGAGTACGTAAAGTACTCCCGCGTTTGACGTCGTACTTTGGGTGCTATACAAAAACATCTGATGGGGTGGCACGAACAGTTGTCCTGGGTTTTTCGCTGATGAATTGTTGGACAAATGCACTATACATACAATCTTTTCGGCACCAAGCCTAGAGTGGATGGATCTATCGAATGACTCTACCACCTAATTAATGTCCCATCATCTCTGACGATCTATTCCCGCGCTGCCACGTCTTCCTAAGCCATGACAAACCCGCCACCACCCCTCAGAATCCTGGATACACTTCTCCAGAACAACGCTTCCGCCGTGTCCATATCTCCTTCCATCGATGTCAACCAGTGTCTCATCCGAGCAACATCGCCTTCCCTCACTCCTTCCTTGTCCTTCATTCTCTTGACTACGGTCTCTACCGCATCCTTCGCCGCCGATTTCGTGTCAACGTCCATGACTTCTGTCGTGACGGCTCGATGCCACCATACTCTGACGAGCAGCATCACCGCCCTCTTACCCGCTTCGTCCGCTCGCCAAGAATTGGTCCTTCGGTCTGCCAGTTGAGCAGCCTGTGTTCCCTCGATCAGGAACGACCAACCGACCTCTCGAGCGGCCCAAGTCGAGTACACCTCTGCAGTCACCAAAAGTGATGTTCGTTTCTCTGCCGCAATCGCGATACGGGCGGAAAGAGATGCCATGAAGAGAGACGAGTATGCGACCGCAGTGAGAGTTTCGTTCTTCGCTCGTGCGAGTTGCGCATTGGGCATATCAGAGCCGGTGATGACGGAGAGAGCAAGTTTGTACTGCTTGATTCCCGCTTCGAGTAGTTGCCAAGCGGTTTTGGCAAGTTCGGATGATGGGACGAGACCAGCCGCTTCGTCTTCGGAGGACATGGAGATGACTGAGGCTTTTCTGTTCCACGCGGACACTCCATCGGGCATGGTGAGGGGTCCACCCATCGAAGAGAGTCGTCGCATGCGGGACATTGGTGGTCCATTGGTGTCGTCGAAACTACCGCCGATCTGACTACCACCTCCGAGAGACGAAGGAGCGATGGATGACCGTCGTCGTGCTCGTGAGGCAGAACCTTCATTTGGAGACGGCAGCCAAGAGCCTCGACGACCGGTGTTGGGTACGGCGATAGATCCTCGGGAGAATCTTGACCGGTGATTTTCAAACGACGATACTTCGACACCCTCAGGCATCGCCCCCAGTCCAGAACCTTTACGATTGTCAGGCTGTTTGCCGGAACCAGTGGACGATGCCGACTCTCGGCGGCCAGCCGCTATAGCTTTAGCGACTGTATCTCTGGCCTCTCCATCTTCGTCCTCATCCTCCTCGTGAATCGTCCCTTCGAGACTTCCCTGCCTCGAGTTCTGACTATGTTTCCTGCCCGAAAGATCGCGAAGATGACTTCCGATGTTCTTCTGACCAGACTTTCTCCTTGGCTTCCGCTGTCTCCAGACTAGTCGGAGTAGGTTGGCGTAAATGGTCTTGGCATCTCCAAACTGCTTGATGGCCTCCCAAGCTAGGGTTGCGGCAGCAGCTGCCTTGTGGCCCTTGAGCTTGGCAGCTCGTTCTCGACACTCCGTCGCAAGCATGGACATGTCCTCAAGCAGCGCTCGGAAGTCGTCCTCATCAAGCTCGATTCCGAGAGCAAAGGTGTGTCGAAGACGTTCTAAACTGGAACGACCTGATGCGAGCTGAACTCGAGTGATGAGATTGGCAGATGAGGTGGAGGACTTGACGCGAGCCGCAGCGGCAACGGTAGCCATGTTCGAAGCTTGGTCGAGAGCTTGTTCGGCAAGCTCGATATGGATGTCGACAGCGGAAAGATCGAGAGCGTATGTGGAGACGGTGAGAGCGGCGGAAGAAAGAGCAAGAAACATCTCCGCCATGGCGGGACTCTGTTCAGCCGCATCGTTCGAGTTCATCTCCCTCAACTTATCCATCTTGTCCGCTGCTACATCCTCCATATTCTGCAAGGCTTCCCTAGCCAGTTCTCCTATCTCCCCATTCCAGGTCTTGAGCGTATCCTCAACACCGTCATCGGTCTCGTGCAGGGTGCTGGAGAGAAGGGCACAAGCTTGCGCGAGCGTCTCTCGAGCGGTGATGGAGGAAGGGGCAAGAACGACTAGGTCGCGAAGAAGGGCGGTGGCTTCACGAAGGGATAGGGTGGCTACGCGGGGAGGTTGATAGTTGGAAGCGAGTTGGAGGAGGACTTTGGAACGACCCAGCATCGCCTTTCTGTCGGAGGGACGGAAGATAACAGCGGAGTTGAAAAGCTCGTTTGCACGATTCAGATGGTGATAGGCCTTTTCTGTTCCGACCTTGTATGAAGCAGCTTTCGTGTCGTGTCCAAGTGCGCCTGGCAAAGGGTCAATTGCGGTGCTCATTGAGCTGCTCAGAATAAAGGACTCACCCTCCATGCACAGCTCATAAGTGTGATACCCCTTCTTTCCATGGGATGCGTGCGGCTTGGGCACATGGCTGGAAGACGGCTGTGCTCTGTGCACTGGCTCTTCGATAGCGTTACGACTGAAGCTTACTTTATTCTTGAGAACCGATTGGGGAGTAGGTGTGAAGGGGTCTGATCTTGATTTTCTAGGGGAAGCGGGTGGTGTGAGCAGGCTGTCCAAGTTGCTGGTGAGCTCTTGGACGTCGACCTGTTGCGTGGGAAAGACGAGGTCGATAGGCTTGGAGTGCTCGCGACCAGCAGGCTGCGGGAGGTTGACAGGTCGAGGTGAAGGGGCAGGGGACCCAGCACCGCTTGCTGGAGAAGCTGGTCCGGATAACGAGTAGTCTTCGGCGAACAGGGAGTGTGATGAACCCTTGGAAGCGGAGGCGGACATCGGGGCGGATCCTGGAGGAGGTGTGAAGAAGGAAGCGGACGAGGGAGAGGGTTTACCCAGCATGGTTTATATGTTCTCTGATGGGGCGAAGTACAACTGAAGGGTGATCCAGAGCGGACTGACGTTAGCGCGCAGCAGTGGTGACGCGAGTCGAAAGATGGACGATCACGAGAGAGAAAGTGGATGTTGGGTCGTAAGAGTCACGAAGTATCGTCTTGCTTTACGTTTGGTCTGGGACGGAAAGGTGTGACGAACAACAATGCGGTGATGCCTATGAGTGTAGTGGATCGGGGCGAATGTGAGAACCGATGGGATAGATGTACGACATGTCAAAGAGGGGATGGATGAGAGAGCGGCGCTATAAATTTGTGTGACGACGATCGCAGTGTGTTTTTGGGTTGGTTACTACACACGCCGACTTTTTGCTTTGGTGGTCTGATCTGAATCCAACCAAATGACTCAATCACCATAATCCCATTTTGGCTCAGATCGGCGAGATATTAAAACAGGTGGCTTATCTGCCGCTTGCCCGACCTTCCCCAGATGACGAAAGGGGGAAAAGCAGTGGTTGAGAGCAGTCGATGAGCAAGGTTTAGCAATATTAATGCATTCAAATTCCCACCCAATCGACTATTATATCTTTCCTAATCCGGTCAGTCTCAGTCGGGTGTGATCGTATTGCATCTCGATTACAGTTTATTCCCTGACACCCGTTTGTACCGTTCAACCGCGTACCTGATACTCTTTCTTAACTTCAACCCTATCCCGGATCCGAACGGATCATTATTATTATTGCATGTCGTTTTGCTTTTGGCCAGTAGTATCACCCAGATCGATCGTTTCCCGTCCTCCCCATAAGTGCTAGTCACGTTGCAGACGTGAGTCACCTCCAGTCAACACACATGTCACCTTTGTCTTGGCGTGTAGTGACTGCTTTCATACAAAGCGACCCAGTCAGATAGTTGAACTGTCTCATGCATGACCCTTCAGTATAATCGTACAACAGATTTTGATCTACTCACAACGCTCAAGTCCGCAAAGATGCCTAGCGAGATCCTGCCTGATGGATATTACTACACCCTCCTCGTGTTTGACGGGGTATGTCTTGGCCCCACGTCCTTGCACGTGTGCGCACTAATGCACTATACTTACTCCGTCGTCTCTGACACGTCATGTCGAACAGGTCTTCCCTGTCCTCTTTGGGATCTTGGGTCTGGCGTCACCGATGATGGCGTTCGCGCAACAGCTGCCTCAAGGATGGGACAAGTCCAGCGACCTCCTGCTCAAAGCGGGCTATAGCGAACGGGTCGCTCTGGCAGGTATTTTGCCTGGTATCAGTGCGTCTCTTCTCGAGCGTTTCTGAACAATATCCGATGACCAGACCTGATGGAGATGGTATTGTGCAGTGGGGCTGGTATGGGCGATTACCACTTGGTATCTCCTTCCATTGGCGAAGGACGGAATGAAGGATCGTCCCGACTTAGCTGAGAAGGTTGTCAAGGCGCATTTCATCTCAGGCGCTATTGCCGATGTACGTCAATGCTCCTCAACCATTTTTGTCATCGACTCCAGGCTGACATGGCAATCACGGACTTAGCCAATTCACGTCTTCTTCCTCGCATATCACTACCCCAAAGCCCTTCTGCTCGACCCGTCGAAATGGTCGTTCGATGTCATCATGCCGTTCGTGTGGGCAAGCATCGTAGGAGGCATCAAGATCGCCTGGTGTGCTGGAGTAGGCAGAGCCAGCGTCAAGAGTCTCATGGGGAAGAAGCAGTAAAACGCATCTCGAGGATGGTACTCGGCGTGCCGGTCTCCTCAAATGGAATTCGGTCTTGAGGTCCAGTCTGTATTGTGTATACCAAAATCATCAGTCTATGATTGAAACGAGGGCCAGCATGAGTGTCTTTGTCTTGATTCGTGTCTGTCTTTCAACATTACTTTTCGCTACGGATGATATGGATATGGTAACGTGTGTATCTGGTGATGACAATGCTCCATCACTGACTGCTCTCTTTGATGACCAACATTCATTACATACTCTCTTCCAGTGTACGCTGCAGACCTCCGCAGACGCCAAGAGCTTCTCTGAGAAACGTGGCCCGGAAGTAGATGCCCATATCCGAAGCAGGAGAGCGACTATAAACGTCTTTCCCGAATCGACACAGGCTTGTAATTCCAGTGCCTCTTGTTCCTTGTCCCGATAGGCATACTTTCAACTACTACTTGCTATCTCTCACCTGGGGGCTATGCTTGAATCTTTCGAACATTGCATCTCTTGGCACAAGAGCAAGTATGATCCTTGAGAACGGCGCTCGTAGTGTCATCACCAGAGCCTGGGGGTCAATAGATGCGCAAGAACCCTTTATAATTATACGATTAGGCATGTTCCCGCCGCCACGTGGTTCGGGTCTATCCTATTAAGCGGTTGTTCGGTGTACAGCAGATCATCCGCGTACTCTGCTCTGACTCACCCAAGGCCGAAGTCGTCCGAGTCCTTTTTCTCCCTCTTCTGGTGCGACACCTCTGTCTGACCACTCCTCCTTTGCATCCATCCCTTTCCCTCCATCGTTGCATCGTTCCAAAGGTGTCTCGGGTGAGCCCGTGCATCACAATTGCGTCTCTGTAAAACCTCACGTTTACTGTTCCGACCTCACGTTCTGCATCTGTATCATCATCACGAACGCTCTCTCTTTTGGTCAGATTTGCCACTCACTCTCAGCACGTATCTATCCCAGCAACACCGTCGACTCGGCCTCTTACATCCTCCCTTCCACTTCTGTACTACAAAGTCTGCCCGTACCAGCGATATTTGGACCTCGCACCTTGCTCACATCCTCCCACCATGCCCATTCATCCCGCACCTATCATCCTGGGAACTCTCGCCGTGATCGGGTCCGGCTACGCTTTCAAAAAGGTGAGATAAGACTAATGTCCTAGTCTTCCCGCTTGATCTGACGCTGTATTTCCCTTCATCAAAGTACATCTACGATCCCCATCTCGCACCTTTGATAGAAGCCCTTCTAGCGCAGCATGCTATTGCTTCAACCGACCGTCATGCTACTCCAGAACGACAAATACCCGTCCCGGTTCCCGCTTCGTCAGCGTCTACGACCTCTCGGCAGCATCATCAGACACACCTGCGAAGACGGAGTCACGCGCGACGATACAGTAGTGAGTATGAGCTGAACGAGAGTCTGCTGCATCATCAACATCAACATCGCGTGAGTCACAACCACGACCACGACCACGAGCAGGGAGAGAACGCGATGAGAGAAGCTGCCTGGGTCAAAACGTCCTTGTACGATATGGAAGGATCTAGGTTAAGCTCACCGAACAAGGGCATTCATCGTCGAAGGGACTCGGATAACAGCAGACATATTCATCCTACTCGAAAATGCAGCCTCGAACATCCTCTTCCCGTACACGTCGCCCCGCTTATTGACCTTGACGATGCACATCGTCCTGAGTCGCCTCAGGATGCTGAAGTGCGCGAAGTCATCTTCAACTACGCTCCCACACCGTTACATCATTCTGGCACAAGTACCTCAGCACGGTCTAGCAGCCCATCTATCAACCCCTTCCTTTCAAACGATGATGTCCAACCTTCCCCTTCTTCTCTGGTCACTCTCACTTCACCAGGGCAAGTTTCTGGCTCGGACCAGCGTCTCCCCCCTGCTCCGTCTACCACATTCTCCTTCTTGTCTCTCAGTCAACAGTCATCCCCGGAATCGATGAACGTCCATCTCGAATCGCTCTCGTTTGGCACTGCGGCAGAGCTCGTGAACAGCACCGATACGGGCCGAGAACGACGGGTGGATCTGGAAGACGATGTCATCTCACTTCCCGAGACAAGTATAAGCGGGTATGAAGATGCCGAATCGTATTCTCCCATCTCAAGAGGTCTGAGTCCTGCGCCTCCTACAAGAAGCACCAGTCCAACCTCTACTCCAACCGCACACAGCCGAAGTCAAGCAGACTGCATCACGCCAAGAGGAGCGAGCGTGGCGCGAATGCAGTCGAGTCCGGATCCGATCGGAGAGCTCGGGATGAGTTATGTGATTCCTCCATCTTCAGTCTTTGGTAGACGAGGTCCAATGAGCGTGGTCAGTATGACCGAGTCGGATGTCGAGGATGGGTGGAGGTCGGAGAGTGAGTGGGAGGCCGTGAGCAGCGATGCAGGACATTGAGCTCTGGAACTTGGATTCCGTTTTGGAATAAAAGTGCACAGTCAAGTTGTATACCCTTTACACATGACCCGTTGTACAGTAGATCATGGGCAAGGGGCCGATACGGCCGCCATCACTCCAATGTTGTTGATACACGTCGATTTGGCTTACTACAGTATATCATTCAAAATGTATACCTACGCCATGCTATTATTCGTCCCAAAGGACTACTACTTTTAGAATCTTTGTACCGACCATTGTCCATCGCTTCTCAGCCGAACCATCTGACCCAGACTGTTGTACAAATAAAAGCGTAACCTATACTATCAAACGGCCGTTTCTGCTCTTGAACCACATCGAATTGCCCTTTTGTGTCAAATGTCCCAGTCAGTACCCCGCAATGGTAGCTTTCAGCGCTACAGCATCACACTGCTCGACGACCCCACCCGTGATCGTATATTGCAATTCTTCCTTCTGTGACAAGGTAGAAAGCCCGCGATCCACATCGTTGACGAGGAAGATCTTGGATTCCAGTTCGTTTGCCAAGCTACATTCGACAAGATAGAAAATTTGGCCGAGAGAATCGACGGCGATGTAGATTCCATCGGTGGTGGCGTCTTCGTATTCTGCGTCGAGGTGGAATCAGGAGTGATCAGTCAGGTTCATGCTTGCGAACTCAGTGAGGATGGGGCAGAGATTGCGAGGATGAACGGAAGACCTGGGTGGTGTACAGATAGACGGAAGCACACCAATTCACTCACTGAAGGGAAGTAAGGAGATCATATTGGCTGATTTGGGAATATGACTCAGATCATTGGTCCTCAATCGACTGACTCCAGTAGCAGTTCTGCAGTGCGGCAAACGTCCAGCATCAGCAACGCACAACGGAAACTGTTTACCCTCAAGATCAGTGTCTGAGTCGATGTGACTCACATCTCATCCGGGTAATAGAACAACGGGAATTCTCCACCTGCACCAACGACGACCTGACCGTCGGTGGTTGCCCAAGTCCTGTAAGGCGCATTATCTTTCATGTCCAAGCCCAAGTTACCGCTTCCCGTGGTTGCCAGAACGTATTCTCCCGAAAACTCGTAGATGGGCAGATAGTCGAACCCTTCGAGAACTTGGGCTACCTCAGCTTGGACATACGAGGCGTTGATGGCCTCGTTGAACTCGGTCGTGAGGAATGGGGAGGTAGTATCCTGACGATCGAGGAAGTTGGCGATGGTAGGGTCGAGCGCTAGGTCCGGGTTGGTTTCCGACGTGGTACCGTTGAGGGGAGGCGTGGGTACTGGACTGAAGGCGGGATCAGAGACGGTGATGGTCATACTCTCTGGAAGGGGGGTGGGTGAAGTCAAGGTCGATCCATCTGCGGCGCTGACCAATGTCGGTGAGGGCGCCTCAGTTGAGGTGATGGTGATTTCTTGACGACGATTGTGACGTCGATCAATGGCAGAAACCGATGGTTGGATAGATGAATAGTATGACGATTCAGGTGCAGGATCAGATCTGTAGGAGCTTGTGTCTGAAGCTGAAGCGGAAGAGTAATAGTAACTCGACTCCGGAGCAGAAGAATAGTAGCTCGACTCGGAAGCTGAGACCGAAGGGGCAGCCGAGCTGAAGTAACTCGACTCACTCGCTGAGCTGAAGTAGCTGGAAGTGGAGCTGATGAAAGATGCGGATGTGGAAGTGGGTATAGATGCAGCACTGGAGTAATAGCTCGACGTGATGACGACGCTGGAGATGGGTCGTGAGGTTGAGGATGATGATCTGCGGCTTGAGCTCAATGAGGCCTTGGACACTCTTCTTGAGCTTGAGCTACCGCCGGAAGGACGAGTGATGCCCGGAATACTGCAGAAACATACAAGTTGGTCCGATCAGTCAAAGCAATGACCGAGGAATGGTTCATGCACTTAATCACTCACAGAAAACAATCGGCAAAGATATGGTCCTTTCTGAACAAGGCGAGATTGGACAGTTTCCCAGCGAGATCGAAGTCTATCGAATTGCTAACTCCGACGTCGTATGCCAGTCCGTTGATACAATAGCTCGTATCATGAGGGTTGGTGGTACCTCTCAACACTGCTGACGCAAGGAGTTTTGGCGTGTTCCTCAACCCGATCCTCTTGTCCAGTTTCAGCGAAGGGATCCTCAGACCCACGCCCAGTTCCGCGGGTAAGCCAAGTCCGAGAGATGCACGAACTTCGCCTGCCGCATCGAATCTCCTTCTGAACTGAGGCTCGAATCCTGAGATGGTGGATTGAGGACCGGTAGACAAAGCATTGAGACGAGCGACAAAGTTGGGGATGGACACGTCGGCTCCGACGAGTAGTCGGCCTTTGGCGTTGACATTTACGTCGGCAGTGGCATCGAGTGTGACAGCTGCGCCAACTGTGAGGAAATTGGCGATCGTGAATCCTACAGGGACGATAGGGAATGTGCCCAGGTTCTTGGTATAGGTCTGGGTGTAAGTCCCAGATGCGACGATCCCGAGATTCGCACCGGCATACAGCGAGCCGCTCATCGAAACGTCCGCTCGTGTCAGCTGAGGTGGAACTGAATCAAGGAGGGGGGGTCAGCCGACTTGAAAGGCGGAACGTATTGCTACTCACAGAGCTTGTACCTTAATCCACCGGCGATGGTGGTCGTTCCGTTGAAACCACAGTCGACGCAATACATATCCAAGTTTGTCGAACTGGACGAGGTGCTCGAAGAGCCCGATTGAATATTGGAAGAAGTGGAAGATGAGTTGCTCGAGAATAAGAGGTACGAGTTCCTACTTCCAAAGGGCGAGTTGACTTGTGGTGTCGGCTTGGCACTGAAACTGAGCACTTTGCGGAACGAGAAGCTTGATAGTGCCGTCAGTGCTTTCTGGACGATTGTGACCAGTGGTTTCACGATCGCTTTGGCTTTCGCGACGACTTTGTTGACCTGCGTCGCGATTGTTGTGCGGATGACATTGATGACTTTGGCTTTCGCGACGGTTGCAAGCTGTCAAGGGTGGTTTGTGACGATCAATCAAAAGCTCACAGACTAGACAAGCACGATCTAGATTTTGAATCATGACTTGGAAAGGTTGTGGTGAGGAGGTAGAAGGCAGGAAACATTATATCACATACCTTCTTCCAGGCCTTTTTGAAAGACCACCCCCTCTTCACCAGTCCTCTTCGTCCGAGACCTTCAATCAGCTCCCTCTCCACCACATCACCGTCCTCCAGACCAGGTGCGAACTGGAGCGCTTCCGCTTGGTTATCGAGATTCAAGAAACCGATTTTTGCGTCTAGGACTTGGTCAAAGTCCGGTCCGCAAGGTGCTGTTGGAAGTCCGAGGTATGAAGACGGGGGATTGAGGCATGATGGGGAACCAGAGCCTGAGTCAGGAGGTGTAGATCCGCCAGGATTAGATCCACCTGGTGTGGTTCCACCTGGGACATCCTTGTCCCCACTGTTGTTGTCCTTACCACCTTTACCACCATCACCGCCGTGTCCATCGTGACTATTGCCGCCGTCATTTTCTTTGCCGATATTCCCATCAGAGCTCCAAGAATGACCATCGTGGTCACCGCCATCAGGGTTTTTGGTTCCCCAATCAATCGAAACCTGCGTCAGAAACAGTTTCAGTGCCGCTCGTCTATACGTGTGAGAGGGTTGGTAGCTGCACTCACTTCATCACATGCGTTCTTGACGTCGATCTCCAGAGCTGCCACTTTGACTTTGTAACATTGATTTTCATCTTCGAAATCGAGTTTCTCAACTAACCAATAAACATGGACGTTGTCGTCGTTCCCGTGTTCATTACACTGCAAAGACTCTGTGACGATCAAAAAGCCTTCTTGGTTGTCACGATGATCCTTCGACCAATGTTCTTCCACGAACTCGAAAGCTTTGGCATTGTTGAAATCGATCTCGATACCGTATGTTCCTGTTTTGCCTCCGAGACATGTCACAGATTTGATATAGCTCGAATGGGGGAGCAAGACCGTGGGATATTGGAAGGTCATGTTGGCCTCTGCGAACAGGTAGGGCTCTTTGCTTTCTTTTCCTCCCTTGGTGGAGTCGTGATAATGCACGGTACCGTATGGTTTCGGGAGGAGCGTGTCGAAAGATTCGGTGTCGATGTGTCGGGGAACGATGGGTTTGAGGGTCGGTGCGGAAGAATGCGCATCGTCGATGGCATCGTGTAAAGGGGATGAAGTTCCAGAAGGGAGTTCATCACGATCGTAAATGGCGACTGAAGAGGATGCGGCGGCGTTGATCAATGCTGAAGCGACCAACAGGGCAGCCAGCGGGATTGAAGGGAGCCTCATGTTGGTTGGGTGTTTGGGGGGAAAGCCGAAGTAGCCCAGTATGGTGCACTGCCAGTAGGTAGCTGATCACTTGAGACAATGAGGGTTTGCTGAAAGACTACAGAGGTGAGCGTATCGCAGGGGTGATTGGACCCTAAATCGCAAAGCCCAGCTGAGGGTACAGATATGTAACAGAGGTCGGAAACATTCTTCGATGCTGCCTTTTTATTTCTTCCAGAGTCGCATCAGTACATTGTCATAGTGCGTCAATCGCAGGAACGCCTCCTTCCGTCCCGTTCTTAATCGCTTCAAGACTGCATCTCAAGCCAACAATCAATGTCACTGCCTCCCTTCCTCCCTTCCTCCCCGTCTGTCGTACTGCATCACACAGCACATGACATCCCAACGTCTCTTGCTGATCGTGTCTTCATTGACTCGGGCTGGTCAGCTAGCTGATCGAACGACTCAGGTCAGATCAGATGATAAACGCACGAGACACAGGACAGAAAGATGGCGTCGAGGTGTGTAAGTGTCCGTCTGTTGCTATGCGGTACAAACTGATACTGAATACGTGCGTCAGTCACCAAAAAAAGGAATTGCAACGGGTCCAAATTGTGAGACGAAGAGAAAGGAAACACATCAGTCGAACTGTATTTCCTTTTGTTTGTGAAAAAGAAGAAGGGATCTGTCTCCCGAACAGCGATGCTGTTGCAGTAGAGAGTGGTCAGACCCTACTACTGTCATGACGAGCTTCGTGAAGAAGCTTTAGACATCCCGGAAGTTCGGGAGAGGTACGTTTCTCCCATGTTTCCTAGATCGACTGCTGTAGGAGGCTGTTGTATGATTGGGATGGCGGTTCGTCTGGCCTTGGCAGGGCCGAAGTTGGGAGGTGGCAATACTATTATCAAGATTAGATCTGTCCAACTTGATCTTTGATATAAAGGAAAAAAAAAAGAAAAAAAAGGAGGATGACGTCTTACAGTGGCGCCGGGATGCGGGGCCATTAGGAACGAGAGAGAGAGAGAGAGAGAGAAAGAACCCGAACTGGAACCGAACGGGGTATACGTACTAGAGTCAGTCGGAGATCTAGAGATCTAATGTCAGTATATCTGTTTTTGCAAGGCAGTGTGGATGACTGAGTGGGAAACAAGCGTGCAAGAACGCACACATCCTGCTGCGGTGCAATGTACCAGATTGGGGCGCAGACGGGCGGGACCTTGTCTTTCGGACTGGACCATACAGCTTGTCCGAGTTCAGATTTTGGAACAGAAGATGATGACATGCAATCTCATTTTGACTTTTTTGCTTTCGAGCAGTGCACTGTCGTACATGAGAAGCAGACGCGTACTCTTGCCAAGCAACGGAGATACATATCTCATCGGGTTGTTCCAAATACCAATCTGAATTCGAAGTCATGTCTGCAATCCACCTGGTAGGCCCTCCTCCTAGTTGGAGTACTCCAAGACATACATGAAATACGCAAAGCCTTCTGGTGGTCCGATTTCTTTGTGGGCGAGTTTGAATCCGGGTCGATTCTGCATATACCTAGAAGAGCAAGATTTGGGTATTTCAGTCGATTTGCCTCCGAGTGGAATCGATCCAAAATCAAGCTAGTCGAGGCGTGGACATGAACGTAGACAACTCACCGTTTACGAAAATGTGGCTGACCGAAAGTGAAGCTGCGGTACATGGGCGAGGTCCGCTGTCAGCTTGCACGTTACTATGATCCACGACACACTCACTAGACAAATTTCGATCCTTTCCGTTTTCTCAGAACCCTATATAGTGATGCGAACCAGTTCGTCAGTGAGACTTTCCCAGACAGCTCGCTGACGCCACATACGTCCTTGCGTGGATGACCGAGATATGACTCGACTTACCTCAACGCCTCTGATACTTCCTGGGTACATGTCTTGATATCTTTCTCGGGTGGATTCTATTAAGCAAACCCACAATTAGTCTTTGTATCACTGCTCCGCTACACAGACGACATCGTAGACACACCCATGGGTCACCTTTGGTCGTCAACATCGCACTTTGTGACGAATCCAGATCCATCAGCCGCTGACGCGTTCTTCAATCTTATAATCTTGTCTCACTCCATTGTACCTGCCGAACAACGAGATACATTGACAACGATCGGTCAGACAAAGAAGCACGTGCAAAGTGGTCCGAGGTGAGTGGACAAAATGGTGCAGCGCAGACCCACCTTTATCAACTACCAGGTCAAATTCTCCCTCGTCAAATTTCAGATCTAACACGTCCATCTCCTGCCATGTCATATGATCCCGAGAAGCATGCCGTTGTTTCATCTGTTCGATAACTGTTTTCGAGTACTACACAGGACCATCAACGTCAGGCATATATTCTCGGTTCCACCATTTCTGATATGGTAATGAGACCAGGGGGAAAAGAATTGAAACAACTGATACACCGAGGACTCACATCCAGGTTGACGATATTTGTCCAGCCTGCATCATACAGCTCTTCGCTCAGACCAGAGTTCCCACATCCTAACATCAATATCCTAGCATCCTTCCCTGTACTGATGTCCGCTGTGATCTCCTCGAACAACGGGAGGAGATACGAAGGGGAGAGAAACCAGTCGAATGTGGTACCGTCGGACTCGCTATGTCAAGGCGTGAGCATGCATGGCGGAGCGCAGCTCAGTGATGGATCCGAGGGTGACATACGCTGTGTATCTTTGTTCCCTGCGTCGAGATTAGCGTTCAGTGTATGGTGCAGAGTGGAGGTGAGACATACCAATATTCATGCGTGCCATAACCTTCGTTTGTGGGAGGCAAATTGGCCTCTATCTGGGATGGCATGGTTGCTGCTCCTGCTCGGTCGCCCTCCGTTCGAGTCGTACGAGGTGGTGTCAGCTGTGCAATATGCTTGAGATCAAGCGCAACGTCGTCAACAAAAGCGACACATGTCCCAGACAAAAAAGGTTGGAAAGTGCTCACCGGTCATCAAATGTTGGTGGCAAAAAGATAGGCGCGCTTAACATCAAGACATAAGTTATATTATATATCAGCGTTTTGTTGTCACGTCCGAGCGAGTTGATGACAGTGTTGGACGTGATTATAATGGTGATGATGATGAGCGTGTACTTCGTCTTGACATCTAGTAGCATCGAGCGAAGATCATCGAGCGAAGATTATCGAGCGAAGATCATCGAGCTTGGGGTAAACCACTCTTAGTGACCATTTGAGTCTCACACATCCACAACGAAGGTTTCGAGCCTTCTTACACTCACCATGTCCAATCCTAATCCCGTCCAGTCGTCGACCAACCTGTTCCGCAGACTCGCTTGGCAGACTTCAGTCCCTATCTCCATACGATTAGCGGACAACGAGCCTGGAGCAGGCGTAGGCATAGATAAATACTTTGTGAGTCATTTCTCTTGCATGTGGGAGACATAAGAACCTGTTACTACCGACAAACGAAGCTCAACTTGACTCCTTCTCTCGATTTCCTCACATTCGCTGACACCGATAGGGAGCTAGATCCAAGCACCTCGATATACGTACCTACCCTTGCTTATACCTGAAATAAGGGAGAACCTCGTCGAGCTGGCGTTGGACGATGCACAGCTCGAGGAAACGGACGAGAAGAACTGGTGGTTCGAGGAAGAGGTGGATGATGAGCCAGGAGGTTTCGCTGGACAAGGTGCATGCAGATGGTGAGTTGAGCTCAGAACTGCTTCATGACCGGTGTCTGAGATGCGCATTGTCTCTTCTGGTGTCTTCTACCTGATTGACCTATTCCTCATTCTCTTCACCGATCCGACTACAGCTCCTAACATGACTGACACGTCTAGACGCAAGCTGACATGAACGTTCCGCTTAGGCATTGGCCCATAGATCTCATCGAATTATCATCCTACTTATCCCGCCCTCAGCCCCTTCCTTCCTCTTCCTCGTCCGCCTCCTCGTCATCATCGTCGTCTTCGTCTCCACGGCAACTAAAACTCCTGCTTCACCTCTCGTCCCCACCGCAAGAAAGACTGCTCATGCCCAATAATGTCGAGACATGCAAGACACAGTGGATCAACCAGATCAAAGAGGCAGACTTTGTGAGATGGAGGAATACAAGTAGGGTGACAAATTTACGAAGAGCGGATCTGGAGGCTGGTTGGGATGGAATTGTTCAAGGTGAGTTAAAGGCAGACTTGGAAGAACCAGATGTGAAAGAGCAGTATCGCGGCAGGGCGAGAGGCGTCTGTCATTCGAGTGCTGTACGATCGTTGGATTCTTAGCCGTGCGGTGCTGGGCAGTCACGAGCGAGGACCCAATGCAACGGCACGATAAAGACGAAAAGTAGACTGATGTCGATGATGCCTTTGTCTCACAGACGACTACGATCTCTACTCGCGTATGGCCAATCGCATCCTACCCTTACCCACTCCAGCTTCACAAACACCAACATCCTCTGTTCCGTCTTCCAGACCGCCCTCTACAGATCCAGGCGGCTCGACTGTCAAGCCTGAGTCATCGTATGCCACGAGAGCGACTCCGATCAAAATATATCTACCTGATGGTTCGCCAGTAATACAAGAAGTCATACCGCCCACAGGGTCTGACGGTGAGATCAAAGCTACCCACCCCTGGACAGAATCGCCCCTCCTTGCTACAGTTGACTACAAGGTCCTCCATGACGCTGCGGATTGCTGACACGCCCATCTAGGCAAACCTACCACCCTCATCACTGTTATTCGTCAACATCTTCCTCTTCTGTTTCCGGTCAAATCGAGCGATCCTTTTAGTCTCGCCTTTCCTATAGCCCAAGGGATACCTTTACCACCAGAGTCGGAGACAGCCTGGCTTGCGGCGTGCATGTGCGGAGCGGACGGGTGGTTGCGGATCGGTATATGCCTGAGGGCGCAATGATCCTTCGGCAATTGAGATGATGGTGTTGTAGCGAGTCATGGACGACGAGTACGGCGCTCAGGTCGCAGTGTGTGACAGTAGCCATCTAGCGTACGGAGCGAAGGGCTGTGATGGCATGGCTCGATCCTCTTCGTCTCTGACATGGAAGACCAATCTTAGTCATGTTGCTATACCCAGCACATTGAGCTATACACTTCATTGAAGCTCACCTGCAGTGTCGCAGGTCTCGACTATATCGTATGTATATATAGAAATCAGCAAGATTCAGGTCCGTTGGCATCATGAGCATCCGTTACGTTGCGAGTCTTGTTATGCATGACAGCGTTGGATTATAGTATGGCCGGGATTGCCTTAAAGCAGCCTAGGTAAAAGGAAAGCTGTGCGACATGATGCGCAATGCGCCACAATATCGAGAACCCGCGTGGTCCCCCATTCGGCAGCAGCTCCAATAATATCCCCCAACTTCGTATCATTCCTCTCTTCCTCTTCTTTATCAATTTTCAGACTTCATCTTCGAGGTAACATACCATCTACCATGCTATCTGCTCTCCTCGGCCAGCTAGTGTGTATCGGAGCAGTGTGGGTGGCATGCGATAGGTCTCTCAAGGTGAGCCACAACGATGTCCCTGTGACGGTGTGGACGCAACTCCCTCGCTGACCATATCATTCCAAACCATCTCACTCGTCTCGCAACCACCCCATCTGAACAATCATCATTCTTCGTGAATCGACGCTGTCGCGCATAGACCTACATCGCCATCTCGTCTCTCAACAAAGACACTTCGGCATCTGCCGTCGAATCCACCACACAGGAAGATGACCAAGCCGTCGTCCCCGGCACCCGTTCCCCACTATGGCGTCGTGCTCTCTCCAAACAAGCCTTCAAACAGTATCTCGCTATTCTTATCGTCTTTGCGATTGAGGGCTTTGTGGTGTTTGGTCTGCCCAGATTGACGACTCGGTTCTTCCAAGATCTGTTTTGGGGTGGTCTCATGCTTGCGTTGATAAGCAGTTCATTTTATGCGGTGAGTGGAATGGCTTCACTTTGACCTCATCTGGCTCGCCCCTCAACCTTCGGTTCGACCCTTCTCCTCCGTCCAATATGCGAGCGGGGTGTGGTGTCTGTTCTCCCAGTCACAGCTGGGTAGGGTTGAATCCCCTCTCATCACGGACGTACCTACTCGTTATTGACTCGGCACCATTCTTGATTACTGATATGGCTCTCACTCATCTCTAGAGCATCCACCTCATCTTCCGACCGGCCATTTTGATTCGTGTCGAACAAATTCCCAAGACAAAGCTTTCGAAGGTTCATCGTGAGCCTCTCCATGATCAACCAGGGTGGTTCTTCCTCCGGCCACGCATTCGACTTCCCGTATCCATCGCACTAGCGATCGGTGTGCTAAGCAGTGCATATCATGGCTACATGTCCGTGCTGCCCATCGTTGCGGCTGCATATGTTATGCACATTGTCTCTGGATTGAATTTTCCGAGGACTTCGATCAAAAAGATCTTCATTGCTGCGCTCAGTATTTTGGTGAGCAATGAATGGTTCTTTAAGATTTGAGTCGATTCTCTGCAAAGAGACTGACACTGATGATTTCGGCTTTGTCAGCTTCTCTCTGCATCTGTTGGATGTCTAGCAGCATCTATTGAGACCCACTTTTTCAACAAGAACGACACCCCGGATGAGGAGAAGAGCGATGGACCCGTCTTTTTCTCTCCCTGGCTTGGCAAGGTCATGAACCTCTTCAGCCTCGCCTTTGCATTCATCTCCCCGGCAACTGTTGTAAGTAAAATCCTCTGTACAGTCATGACATAAGCTACATAATCGTGAAATTATGCAGAGTGATGCTGACTTGATACCCGTCTGATCCATTTTCTTGCAGATCGCTCTTAGTCTCCGCTTCGAGCATTCTATCTCCGATGTATCTGCCTCACACCCTCTTCCCAAGGATGGACACGCCATCGTCCCCGTGACCTTACCTCCCTTCCCCGCCCCGATCTTCAAGACCGGGATTGTCTCCCTCATCCTTGCCATTGTGGGATTTTACGGTGTTACTCTCGTCTATCCGCCTCCCGATGTGGCGACAGTCAATTCCGCGGCGATCATCGTCACTCTTCCAGTAGCATTTGCGGCTATGGCTGCGGCCGCTTGGTGGACTGGTCAATTCAAAGCTTGGTTCTCATACTCTGAAGAGTGAGTGTTGCGCTGTCACAGTCCAGTCCTCGTCATTGTGTCTCTAACAGATAATCTCGTAGTTGGTTCCCTAAGCCTGCCGAGACATCACAGAAGAGTGACGACGTAGAAAAGGCAGAGGAAGAACAGGTCGTTGATGATCTGCTTGACGCCAAGGCGTAGTGGCGAAGTTCTTTGGCACACCTAGAATCTACCTGTTGACACGTTAGCCTACATGGGCGTTCAGAGGAGTTGAGATCGTTCGATATTTGTGAGCAGTATGTATGTATTTTCGGTGAATCAAAGCCAATTTCGCTGTTACGTGTCTCGCCGTGCTGCATTGTGTGCACGTACGACCGCAGAGCGTGGAACTCGAGTAATGCCAGTGTGGTTGAGCTGTTATACGTGATGAACGGAGTGATGCCGCTACTCTGGAATTTGAGTATGACCATGAGGGGGTTCAACCTCCACTTTCCTTGTCCCACCTGACGTCAGTTGTCATCTGGGCGGTTCACACTTCCCGCATACCTTGTATACGAGAAACTTATTGTTCTTCAGATTCATCTGTCTCAGGAGCGTTGACCAACACCATCGACTCAGTTTGAGCATCTGGCCTCATCATGCCTCGAGACGCAGATGACACGACGGCTCAAGTGGAGCAGAGCGGATACCATACGGCAGCGTACAATGCGGCAGGAGCTGCTCAGATGAGGTGGGTTCTGAACACGAAACGCGGAACTCGGAAGCACTGTTCAATCCACTCTTCAGTGGCCATAATCCCTGTCAAATCTTTCAAAGATCGCTGATGGAGACGGCATTGTATTCTTCAGCTTCGCACCCATCAACCAGATCCATCAACACTTGTGTGGACTCCACATCTACTCGCATGATCCGAAACGACCTGTCAAAGCACATCATTTCTGCACCCATCTCCGACACGATTTGCATCAATGTGTGATTTACGATAGCGATAAGTCGGATGCGAGGTTGATCGGTGGGTCTGTCTGTCTGATCTTGGTACACTTGGTCTGGTTGTGCAGAAACGACACGGATAGATGCGTTCATCGCACTGATAGTCGAACGGGGTTGAATCCGACGCTGATACTTCCAAACCTGAGATCAGGTATCGAATATCTCGTACCAGAATCGGTGTTTGTGGACCTGCCAGAGGACGAGAAGAAGGTGGGTGGCGATAGCAGCTATACACATCGGAGCTGGATGTCGCAAGGATGGAGATTGACCTTTCTCGGATGCTCAGTACTGGCATTCACACAAATACGAGGTGGAATCCGGCATGCTCATGCTGGGGACGAAATCTTTGGTACCGAGTGAGTATAGTATACCCCCCTCACACCTTCGTCTCTTGGCCCTGTCCCCTGTCTCGGGCTGCGGATGGAGAGGAACCTCACGATTCAGGTGTGATTTGACGGATATCCGCTGATCATATGATTCCCTCGATACAGACGCTATGACTGATATCGCAGAACGACCAGCCATGCTCGAACTTCACAGGACATACGGCAAGACGACCCATACGTGGTATGTCAATGGTCGGCTCCGATCCCAGCACTACTTTGTGCATAGAACCCTACTATATCTATCATCTCTTGACTTTGAACGATGTTTTCGCCTTTCGCCTTTCGCCTTTCGCCTTTTCGCTCTAAATTTCGTCCTGACCTCACTTTACCTCCCCGTTTCTAGGCAATACGATGTACACCCGGACCTACCTCTCGGTCCTCCTCAGATCATGATGGCCTATACGGCCGATGAGCAGGTGGACAAGGATCTGCTCCAAAAACGCGATAAGTGGGTATCGCGCTTCGTCGGGTCTGCAAATTTTCCACCGTGTTTCTTGTCTCGGTGTCCCTTGATACTGTATAGCCATTGTCGTTGGACTCCCAACCGGTCATGTTTGTTCTTCTCGGGATTTCTCTTCCCTTGCATGTCCCGAAATAATGGTTCAAACAAAAAGAAAAAAAAAAAAAAAAGGTCCAAGAGACATGCTGACACCTTGTTTCCGTTCTTTCCCCCTTGCTTTCTACCCATCGCAGAGATCTCGGAGTAGACAGTACTGCCAAGAAAGAGCTTCGAGCCAACTATCTCTTGGGAGAAAATATGGAGAGACCGCCGGCCAAAGGCGCTGATTCGTGGCTTGAGGGGAAGGTCGGTCAGTTGGACTGGGTCGATAAGCAGATCTCGTAAGAGCTCTCAGTCGTAATTTGTCGCACTCTGGCCTGGGCCTGATTTGGCGGCTGTATATACTGGATGGAAGGAGTCATGGTCGGGGATCGCAGATGTAGAGTCAATTGCCAATTGTCAATCTAGTGAATAATGATGATGTACTGGTTGCAGAGACAGGCTCCGTCTTGACAAAAGATGTTGCATGCTTCACATCCCTTCCCTCTCTTTGACATTCGACTCATAGAATACATATCTCATTCGTTATCAACATAAAAATTCCAGTCTTCACAGATCTGCTTACGAAGAAACACAGATCAAAGCTATCTCTACCGGCCGCAAAAGAAAATTGACTATCGCCATCCCTTTCTTCCCATGCCACAGGTCAATACTCGTCATCATCTACAGCCATCCCACCATGCTGTATCGTGTATATTGATTTGATGCTATATGTCCTATTGCTACAATTTTGTTCATGACGCTCGCCCTCAACCAAAATCACGGTCACGAAATTCTCGGACGGGTCGATGATCAATGACCAGCGTCGACGTAGGACGCGCTGTAATCGCTCTCACTCGCGAATGTGATTGCGCCTGTCAATAAATGCGTTAGCTCGGATTCTGTCCACCTGTAGTGCAACCATAGACATCACAACGACTCACTCTCGCTCAGTCCCGCTCCGCTCGGCTTCCTGACCAGACCTCTCCTTGTGAATCTGCTGAAATCCTCTTGAACAGCTGGGGGTCTGACTCCTCCTCCAACGGCCACACTGGCACTTCTGCCCAAGTTTGGTTCCACGCTCAAGCTCGAGAAACTACTTGGGAACATTGGACTGCCAGGTCCTCGCTCGTATACTGGTAGAGGAGCGTTAGATCCCAAGACCGGGGTTTGGAGCTGAGATCCGGGTGATCGAGGCATGATCTGGTTCGAGCCGGAAATGGGAGAAGTGCAGATCTGAAGACCAACAAATGATTTCGATCGAGACTCCCGAGCGCCTTTACTTGCCCTTGCCGGACTTTGAGAGAGACTATGTAGGTTTTCATGTCGAAGAGAGTTGAATTGAGCCGAAGGCGACGTGAAGGGGTCGACCTTGTCTTTGTTACCGGCTCGTTGAGCTGGAGTCAGTCGTGGAAGAGAGGTCGAGTTCCTTGAACCCTTGCCATCGCCTTCTCTTAGGCCCCCCAGACCGCCGAGCAGAGCCGTCATCCCCGCTGCTGCTTGCTCTCCTTCGTCTTCAACTATCTCGCCAAATGATTCCAAGAGATCCCTTTCGGCTTTGGCTTCTTGATCAGCATCGACAGCTTCGAGACCCTCAATCCAAACCTGGTTCATCGTGGGGTCGTATTCTCCTTCATCGCCCAATCCCAATCCACCCCAGGAAGGAGGGATATCGTCCTCTCCTCCAGCGTTCAACAGATCCCCATCACAGCCCAGGCAGATCCCTAACTTTTCCCATAGCGCCACAGATCTCTTTCTGACAGCCTGTCGCGCTCGGAATATCCAGTCGTAATCGTGAGACTCCGCCCTATCGATCTTGGTGAGATGTTTCATGAACTCATCCCAGTTCCACTCCTCGGGAGAGAGCTCTCGCCAGTTGGATCGAGCAGTGTCTTTCGGGAAAGCCGCCTTGAGCAGTTTGAACAGCTTCTGATTGGCGGAATATTCGATGAGCTCGCAGACCTCGGCAGGGCGATTGACATAGGGCAAGAGCACATCTTCTTCCATCTGAACATATTCGACAGGTTCGAGCGCGACGGGCGGTCGATCTTCCGGAGAATCTTTGATACCCCGGCGAGATGAGGCACCTGCCGACTTGCGACGTTTCAGTTCGGCGCCCTTGAATCCGCCTTCTGGCATCATAACGGGTGAAGAAAGAGAGCGAGCGATGTCCACGACTTCGTCGGGGGAAAAAACCTTGCGTTGAATGCCTTTTTCTTCACTATGGAGCGAGTGGACTCGGTGCAATCCTTCGTTGACATCTGGGATAGATCGGATGATCGGCAGAGGGCTTAACCCGCCAAAGGAGGAAGCTGCGAAAGATCGACGAGGTCCGCGATTGGATGTCGCAGGGCTGTCACTGGCAGCAGCGAATGTGGTGAAAGGGGCCAGAGCAGACGATGACTTGGATCGATTGTGTCTAGACCTGTCATCAGTAAGTGCCGGTATCGGCAACCGCAAAAGGAACACTCACCGCCTGATACTGGTACTTTCGGAAGGCGCCTTGACCAAAGTCAACCTCGAGAATAGATTGGGGGCATTCCCATACTCCTCATCCATGAACTTGTCTCCGCCCGCGCCCCACTTTTCGGCATGGGCGATGAGACTCTGTCTCCTGCTAAGCGACTTGGTGACTGAATTCGCTCGACTGCGACCTCCAACGCTGCCTGTGTCGGACGAGGCGAGCGAAGAAGGAGTTGCGCGAACCGGTTGAAGAGGCGAGAGGGTTTGCAAGGGAGAGAGCGCCGAGAGCTTCATAGGGCGCGAAGGTGAGGGTGAAGCTCGGGACTGTCTTCCAGTGAAGCTCTGCGGAGACGCCGGAAGGTGATCGTCTGGCATGTTCTCCTTGCCTCCCGATGCCAAGTGGTGGTGAAGTCTTTCGTTCAGTTCGGCTCCTCCAGGAGTAAGATTGCGCCCGTAATGTCGATGAGGTGACTGGTGTTTAGGCGCAGCGGGAACCGTGTGATGAATCTGGTAGTATCCGATAGAGGATTCGGTGTCATGACGTACAAAGCGCGATGAGGAGTGGCGGAGTGTCGGTGTCGAGGACGGATACGTGGTGTAAAGATGTGCGTGGGTCGGTATCCGATTCGAGGGGCACGAGGGGTGAGGTGGAAGCGATAGGGAATGATCCCGTGAGTTTGTCAGAGGATAGTAACACAGTAAAACATCGAGTAGTGGAAACGATGAGGTGGATTGGGAAGTAAGTCTGGGCATCAGTAATAGCCAACGGAACAGTAGAGAACGACAGAAAATGTGGTGGACCCAGAAAGCGGTGAAGGTGACATTCACCCCGCTGCCCGTCAAGCGAAGGCCCGGACAAAGCAGATCGACAGACTCCACAGGACCAAACGGTGGGTGGATCTCAACAGGAGTGTTCAAACCACTCACACTATCTTGACTCCTTTCACGTCCGACCCCGTATCCGATCCCTCTTCCGGTCCCTTGTCCTTGTCCTTCTTCCTCTTCTTCTTCGTCCTCTTCCAGAACGGCAGCGATGGAAGACCTGCTCTGTCTGCCCGACCCGTAGTGGGAATGCGAGTCCGTCAAGGAGTCAATCTCGTCCGCGCTCTCGTCTTCGAACGGTGTCTCGGGGATGATACTGGACGACGATCCTGATTGTGTCCCCGAGGGCGGATGGGTGGGGTTTGGTGTTTGGTCGAGAGGACGGAAAGAGAATTGATTGAACATTGACATGATGGTGTGATGCACTGACTGCTACTCAAGGATGATACCCGGTTGTCGTGTCCGGTCCGTCTGTCGATGTGTCGATGTGTCAATGGGTCAATTGTGGTATACGTACGACTCTGATGCAAGACCAGGTGATACCTCTGGTCACAACCGACAGGAAGAGGGTGCGGTTGGGGGAGTGCGTCGACGAGTAGAGTTTTCGGCAAGGGCAAAGAGCGATAATATGAAAAAGAGAAAGCGGGGCGACAACAAAGGGGATACGTCAGAGGAGGATCAAGATCTGTGTATGCTTGATTTCCTGTGACTGTTGTGGACTCGTGACTGCTGCGAGCAATTGTCCGAATCGCAGGAAAAGGGTGCTAGGAAGAGTCGATGTAGGCGTGATACCTTTGTGGATGGGATGGATGGCAACGGAACTACTCGCGACTGGCAACGTATACTGGTCTCGGATGTGACGTCTCGTCTCTACTTTGCTTGGGAGAGAAGAAGGGAGAGAAAATGCGAAGGTTGGACGATTGCGGTTTACTCCGTTCCCTCCAGTGCTCAGAGCTTCTGTGTGTGATGCCCTTTTGTTGAAATCACAACTATCGTTCCTGTTCCTCTTTTTCTTCCAATGATACAAGGCGTCAGCGGCGTTGTGGACAAAGGAAAAGAGGGAAAAGGAACGAGAGGGGCAACTGTGGGGCAATAAAACTCATCTCCCATCTCCCATCTCCCATCTCCCGCGGTCCTGTGCGAGTCTTTTCTCCTTGACGCCAAGGAAAGACACAGGACACAGGACAACAGGAGAGGAGAGCGACAGAGAGAAAAAACCTTTTTGCATCATGATGACGTAAAAAAATCAAGGGGGCAGACTAATCTGCTCTCCGTCACAGTGGCATTGTGGCAGCAAATACCATGCATATATGCTAATCATACAACCCTTCCCACTCGTCCTCTTCCTCAAGCACAGGTGGTCCATCATCAGGGGGAACAACATTCGCCTTGTCTTGCACCTGACCTGCCTCCCGTTCCATCTCTTCTAATGCCATCATCTCTTCCAGGTCCGGATCTCCCGCTTCGTCGTCGTCCTCACGTCTGGAGGCGAAGAGGGGCTCGGGCTCTTGCGGACCACTCTCTGAGTCTGGAAGGTAGTACTCGGGTGGCGTGAGAGGGCCATCAGATAGTGCACGGATGAAGGGAGGCGGAGAAGGGGTCCGTGGTCGTGGGTAGAATGCCTCTCGATAGCCTCTCATCGCGGACTGCAAGGAAAGTATGGTCGAGGCAAGACCAAAGACATACGCAAATATCAGACAGTCTGAAAGACATTCAGGGATATCTGCAGATGATGCACGAGTCACTCACCTCCATACGACGGGTACGACACACCACTTCCACGCGGTTGATGGTGTGAGCAAAATCGCCTTTGGGAAACATCCCATGGGCCCACATCTGGTACATGTTCAGCAGACTTCGGAGGTCTTGGGTCTGGGGAGTAGGGAGATAGGCAGTCGAGGAACAAAGAGTTGGGTCATGAGTGCCATTGTAATTCCACATGAGGGTGACCCGTTCAGCGGAAGGGGGCACAAGATAAGTCAGATAGTGAGTTATTCGAGAGGTATTGGCAGCAATCGTCAGCTTCCTGAGAGACACCCCCAACAGTCTCACTCACCTCACGTCCCTTGCCGTGGACTTTGAACTTCTTCGCGGCTCTACACAGCGCCGGGAACCCTCGGTCGCTCGTCAATCTGGGGGAAACGTAGGTGTATCAGCGCTGTACTCGTTTGGAATGTGACCAAGCCTAATGCAAGGGGTCTAACGGGGGTTTAACCAGTTCCATGAAGAGGTTGTGACCCTGCCGGGTGCCTAGTCCTCCGGATGACGAAGCAGTAATACACACCAACTCACCGGTCCGCATCCACCTTGGCCATCACCCTCCTTCTTTTCTTCGCCCCACCAGCACCATCGCCATCATCGTCCCCATCCCCACCAAGTGCTAGAGGGTCGTTCAGCCCCGCGGACGGATCTTGGAAGGCGGCATCGTCGATATTGTCCCCTCGTATCGAGGTATACTTTGAGAGGAGATCGTTCTGTCCATTCGGGAGAAGGAGGGGTAACGATGAAGAATCACGACCGTTCCTCGTATCCAGATTCAGATTCGGTGATCTGGACCTAGATCGTGATGCGGACCCAGATTGGTTTCGATTTTGATGTCGATTTCGATCTCTTCGAGAAGACGAATCGTAGTTCGATTCACCCCCCGGAGAGAGGAACAATGATTCTTGTCCGTTACGAGTCCTCCTCACACCCTCACCGCTCAGTGAGACGGGTGACAACGAGCGGGAGCCGGAGCGAGCTGGAGATGGTGTCCTTCTCTGTACGGGCCGAGGGCGGGGAGGGGAATTGAACAGGTCGTCAAGGGCTGACATGGTGAAGGATAATAAAAGGGGGTTTGGATATGGGTGGTACTGGTGGTCCAGGTAGTTGAGCTGTCTGGGTTTTCTTTTGTCGAGTTTGTGGATATGTGGGTGCGATGGCGAGTGGGCTGTGGTCCGTGATCCGTGATCACTGCAGGTTATGATGTCTTTGGTGTGGACAATAGTTGACAGTATGTCGGTATATATCGAGATTCCAAAGAAGGTCACAACATGATAAAACAGAACGCGTCGAGAAACGAAACGCGCTTCCTCCACTCACGAAAAGTGTTGTTGTGATTCTGATCCCGTCTGCTGTTCATAGCCTAGCAGCCGTCATTACACGGTATACATCATCGTACACCTCACAATGTCTTCTGTGACACGGATGACATGTATTGGGCGTACACACCAGGGCGGCTCGTACAGATGCATGGAAACCGATCTATCGTACAGGATCAACTGATGATGGCGGGATGTAAAACCCCACATCTCCTACTCGGTATTTGCCTGCTGCCAAAGTCCCGTGAACGATGTATCAAGATGAAGAGAACAATTGATAGGTAAGCATGTATATACACAATAATCAGGAAGCACATGTATCAGACAACTTTCTTTTCGCCCATGTACACACCCGACTCCCTAAAGCAAGACCGCCTTATTCACCCCCAAAACCCGAAAACACACTAGTTACACTTCACGCTTGCTTCCACTCCCCTCGGCCGGCTCCCACCCCACCCGCTATCATCTGTCTCCTGCTCTTCACTCCGGCATACTGATAGTTCCCATTTATACGAGAACATTCACAGCATCCGAGTGTCCTACAAACCCGCCTGTTAAAAACGAAAAGTCCTCCTTGGTATTCTCGCCGCCTTCTCCTTCCGTCCCACTCGACGCGGATAGGTATATCGTATCCGGGTGTTGTTCTCCTTGCTGCTGCTGTTGCTGGTGCGGCTGATGCCCATTGTGATTTCGATAATTCTGATTGGGTTGCGGAGGTTGAGGTAACATGCCACCACCTTGAGTCTGGTAACCTTCAAATACGGCAGCTTGGTACTGTTGTTGACCATACGTCGCTCCCATGCCAGGAGGGACAGAGTGGTTCGAGTACGGGGACACCGAGCTTTCCATCTGTCCCGGCGAAACCTGACTCGATTGAGAATGCGACGACGGAGCTACGAGATGTTGTTGCTGTTGATGTAGGGGTGGCTGCTGTTGTTGGTGTTGCAACGGGTACTGCAAATGTGGCTCACTGGGCGAGGGCCCGCTGCTAGACGGAAGCGAGCTGGAATCGACAGGGGATAGATCGGATGAAGGATGAGGAGGGAAGCTGCTAGAAATCAGGTACCCCGCCGCGTCGAATGTAGGGGCAGGATAAGTGGAGTCGGGAGTGAAATGCGCTCCGAGCGGTGAAGGTCTCATGGCCTGGCCGTGTTGGCCTGGCAGGTTGGTATTCAGTCCCATGATATCGATTTGGTGTAACAGGTCTGCAGGGCTACACGACGCATGTGATGTCAGCACGAGACCACCTTATCGACCAGGGCCTGAGAACTCACGCTGAAGCTCTTCTCGCATCTGGATCGAACCCCTCCGGTCCGTCCTGAGTGTACCATTCCGCACTGGTATCTTCCAGATCCGTGCCCGCCTCCGTAGTGAAAGTCCCAACCGAAGCCAAACTACCCATCCTGCCCCTCTGTTGCAAAGACAGATAGATCTGCTGCTGTCTCGCTGCTTCCGCATCGTCCGTAGCCGGCGCATTGTTGACATCGCCGCCGAACGTGAATCCTGGATTAGGTAAAGGCGAGTTTGGAGAGAACGGCATAGATGGGTCATACCCTGTGGAGTTGGTAGGGAGGTACGAGATAGGTGAGATAATAGAGGGGTTGTAAGTGCTCGAAGGAGGAGTGACGTATGTCGTAGAGAAATCAGATTCAGGATCGAACTGCTGGTGAGTGAGCTCTTGGTGATTGTTTTCGTGATCGTGATCTTTGATCGGACTCAGTTCGCGGGCAGATCGATTTCCAACCTGGTGTTGATTCGAGACATTTCTGGGTGGAGTGAAAGGCCCACTTGATATCAGTTGCGCCGTTCCGGGCATACTGGCTCGTCGAGTGTTGTTCTTCATCGCGGCGAGATGTAAAGCCGACGACATGACTCTCTGAGCTGCAGGCGAGAACTTCGGACTCGTCGAGTTGGGCGGCGGCATCGCAGTAATGGGAGTTGGGTAAGGTATGCTTCCTCTTCTTGCTGCTGATGCCTGACCCATAGACGGTGCTCGACCAGGAGACAACAATCCCGCTGGATGGTACCCTTGTTTCTGTCCTGCCGCAGCACGTTTGGCCACGAACATCTCGATCTTGGCTGCTTCTCCGTTGGCTAAACTTGCTCGACGAGCCATATTCAAGTTGTTCACTGGTGGAAGAAGCATTGATTGCCGGGCCGCGCCATGGGGGGCCCGGTGCTCCTTCTCAGAAGCGCTCTGATCGTCTTCTTGAGTCTTGTCGTCTTTCTTTGCCAATCCCTTCATCTTAGCACGTCTATTGAAGTTTCTCAGCCATTCAGCAATATGTTCCACGTGAAGCGCTTTAGAGGATCCACTCACCGATTTTGGAACCAGACTTGGACATTACGCTTTGTCATTCCCAATTGCTGCGCGAGCTGTTCTCTCAACGCATTATCAGGTTTGGGATTGATATCATACCAATATTCCAGGACTTTGAGTTGTTCCGGAGTGGTACGTCGACGGTGTTTGACCTGTGAAATCCGAGCTGTAAGCTACAATGGAATCTGCGAGTGAAAGTCCGTGTGACTCGCCTCCAGATTGCTGTAGACAATATCTTGGCCTTCGCCCATCTGATCTTCCAGCCAGTCTTCCCTCCAAGCATCTCCCTGAGGCATCGATCCAAAGTGGTAATTCGGGGCCATTCCGTTGACTCCATAAGAAGGATAAGGCACCATGGGTAGTTGCTGCTGTTGTTGAAGATGCTGGGGCGGTATAATTCCGTATGCGGTGAAAGGAGGTTGTTGAGCCATCTGAGGGAGCCCTGCAGGAAGGCCAGGAGCTTGTTGTTGATAAGACGCGAAATGACCGTTCATATCGGGGAAAGGAGGCGTTTGTTGTAGCTGCTGAGGAAGGTGATGCTGCTGTAGTTGCTGTAGTTGTATCTGTCGCGGTTGATGTGCATAATTGCTGGGTCCCGCGGCGGTCATGGCTTGCCCTTGTCCTCCTTGATCCACGGATCCAACGGCACCATTTTCCATATAGCCGTGGGGTTGAGGGACAGACATAGCGATTGATGCTCAGAAGAGAATGCTGTGTTGGTGAAGGGGGCCGACAATCGGAAAGGAGAAGAGACTGAGTCTGGTCGCTGGTCGCTGCAGCAATCAAGGTTGTACATTAGCGTTTTCAGCACCGTCTTGTTGCAGATGAGAGGCCATAGCTGCTAAAGAACAGGAACGGAGCGTACCTGTATAGATCGACGATACTCTTTTCCACTAGATATCGACCAAACCTTTGACGAGTAGTGTGATAAAGGATGACGAGTTCAAAGGGAGGTAGGGATACCTTTCCCAACAAGGTCTGGACCGACGTATGTGACGGACGGACGGACGGACAAAATATTATCACAGTTGGAGCGAGGTCGATAACCGATTGTAGATGATTACGAAGAGGTATAGGTCGAAATTTGATCGTCGTCGCCAAAGTCGGATATTATCGGGTTGGTCTGCTTTTGAGGGACACAAGCGAGCGTGGACGATAGGGACGAAGCACGTCCAGCCCTCGTCGTGCTTTGGGTCCAAGGCGGATCGAGGAAGGTGTAACGTGTTATGGCCGAGCTCAAAGATGGAGCAGAGAGCGATCTTTGAGTGCGATGGCGTGGAACTCGAACGTGTCAAGAGCGAATCTTTGAAGATGTTTCTACGTGGGAGCACGCAGAAAGAATGAGTCCGGGCCGTATGATTTGTATTGGCTGTGCGTTATTGACCTGAACCCCGAGATGATCCGGAAAGGGCGGATGTCAAGATGGATCAAGGCCGGGAACAGCTGTGAGGGATGCCACAGTCGTGTCCGCTGCTACTGGTGTATGCGGTTTTGAGTCCGTCGAGTGTAATGTGTGATGTGTGATGTGTGATGTGCGATGTGTGATGATGATGTCGTGGATTGATAAAGAAGGGAGAATGAGATGTATGAGTGACAGAGAGACGAAAGTAACGGTGCGAAAAGGGAAGGCACGAGAGGAGGTACAGCTAGTGGACTTTGTCCCAACTACAGTGTAGTAACGCTGTCTACTTTCAAGGTTGACCGACCTATACAACCCGATCTTCCTGGGACGTTTCCGTAGTCTTTCGCCCTGATCTCTCGCTTTCTCCTATTCTGCGATTTGGCTTTTGACTTTTGTATCAGAAAGGCAACAACATATGCATCGGATCCTTCCTCTGCCATCGTACGCTAGGCTAAAAAACGCTGTTGCTGTTGGGAACGGGGGGTTTCCAACAACATGAAGATGATCTGCGATTTAGGGCTCCAGGCTCTGTTCCCATCCAGCGCAAACCCCCGTGTGTACGTACGCATTCCAGGAAAAGGGAGAGGAGGGTAAATGTCCCAACCACCATAGAGTGGGAGAGAGAAACAACCGGAAGGGGAGGAAGGGGGGGGGCAACAGGTGGTCTCTTGCCGGGAGTCATATTTACGTACAGTCACTGCATCTTTGCTGAACCAGAAGAAACCGGAGTGCAGTGAAAGTGCCTGTTCACCCCCCCCCCCTCCCTCCTACCTGTCTAGTGTACCCTTGTTCCGGTCATGGTATATCCCCAAAAGTGGAAATAAAATCAAAAAGGAGGGAGGAAAAGATCCTAAGATCCTGTCACGATGTCCCGGGAAAGCATTACTCATTCCGGTAAAAAGAAGAGCGTGAGACGGGATAATCGTCGATCTGTCGGTCTGTGTGATTTCAAGTGATCATATCTTTCTTGTCTGATGATGATGATGATATGACCATTTATTGGCCTTGCACTGCGCATGCACCCATATTCGTGTCATGTTGAGCGGATAGTTGTATGGCACTTGACGAGTTCCAAGTCAGACAGAAATAAAGTCAACCGTAAACGGCGTGAGGATCTGTATGCGGCCTCGGTCTCCTATCTATCATATCATCCGGTGCACGGACGCTGTTCGCCCATGAAAGCGGATGTTGAAATGCCGGGGCATTCGTTACAGCAACATAGGCGTGCGGGTGTTGGAAACTGGCTTTTCAAGGTATCAGGACTGGAGCCCCGCGCCACTTGGTATAGAACAAGGAAATGTCTACAAGTTGTATTCATCATGATTATCTCTGCGACGTTTCATTCTTCCCAACATATTTGCCGTCCGATCAACCTCTCGGTCCGGTTGAACGCAACATCGTCATGGATCCCAACGCGGAGGACAGACCGCCCTCTGTCGAGGTCGTAGAGATTGACATGGAGGCAAAATCCGAGCCTGCTGCAACCACTTGTTCCTCCGCGCCGTCTCCTCCTCGCCCAGATTTCGGATCACGAGTAAGTGGAATGCACCGGTTTCGGATCTCGTCACGCACATGGAGAGATATAGCGGGCTGACAATTACGGTGCAGCAAAGCCCTCTCGTTCCACCCCCCTTACAAGCTCCTCTTGCCAGCTCGATCTTCCGGAACGCTGTAGATCCAAATAAAGCGACTCTGACTCCTTCAGAACGTGAGTCGAGCTTTCCAATTCTAATCTTCGATTTACTGGAATCCAGTATTGAGCAGCCGTGTGGGTTTAGCTATGCCCGAGGATCCTGAGAAGATTCGACAATGGCAAGAGGAAGAGTTTCAGCGTAAATTACGAGGGGAGTACGAGCAGGCTCAACGGCGAGTTGGTGATATCGTAAGTTTCACGTTCCTCTGATCATATAGCTGTCATGTTCATTCAATATCTCGATAGGTCACAAGCAATATGGATCGACCTCTTCGGCTGAGCTCGATCCGACTCGCTCCTCCACCACCGATAACCCGCTCATCATTCCTCTCTTCGCTCTTATCATCCTTCTTGACCTCTGTCTCGCCTCACACACCATCGTTCCTCAACCCTGCACCTCCTTCCCCGCAGAACTTGCACGAGGTTCTGCTCACCACCAGAGCTATAGTTCAGCATTTAGACAAGTTCGGCATTTATGACATGGAAAGAGTCGGAGTCAGATTGGAACCCAGACGAGGGGGTGATCCGGACGAAGTTGAAATGGTCTTGGGTTTGAAGGAGAAGGGAAGGTTGTTCATGAAGGCTGGTACGGAGGTCGGTGGTGGTGAAGGTGGAGGCGTGAGTCCATGTTCTTGGCAAGACTTGTGAAGCGACCATATGGGAGATGAGTTGATTAGTACATTCTCGACTTGCTCAGAATGTCACCGCAAGGATACGAAACATATTCGGAGGAGCAGAAACGTTGGAAGGTAACGCATCGATCGGCACGAAAACGAAATCAGCATATCAAATAGCCCTGTCCACACCGCTGTTCACTTCTCCTCTGCTCTCATTTGCACTTTCGGCTTTCTCTCTAGACAGAGACAACTCGGCGTTCGCCTCACATAGAGAGCGCAGTCAAGGAGGCAGAGCCAAGCTGAGCGTGAGTCAGTCGCCAAATTCGGCGGCAATTTACGGTCACCGAGACACAGCTGACGGAATGGGGCGATAGGCGATCTTACCCTGGGGCACACATGACCTACAATATGAGCTCGTGAATCGAGAAATCAGTCATCTCACCCCCACCGCTTCGGTCTCGTAAGTGTCTTTAGAACGACGATAAGTTCCGGTTGCCAGGCTTAACGAAGGTTCACGCAGAATTCGAGAACTAGCAATTCCTTCGACAAAGTCGTCAGTATCGCATACGTGGACGTCTGATACTCGTGATGATCTCTGGATGGGAACGGGCGGCCGATTGCTTAAACTCACCCACGAATATGCGGGACTACCCGGATCATCGGAACTTGCCCATTTCTTCAAATCTACTACCCAATCACAACTCTCGCGAGCTCTTTATCCCGGTTCCAGCATTGTGGGTAAACGTTGTTCGATTCCTGTTGAGGATCCATCCTGATTGAGACGCCACTTAGCACTACTCCATATCATCTCTCACCACTTGTCTCTTCCCCCTGTTCCGTGCTTCAGCCGGATCATCGACATACTTACCTGACCGTACTTATCTCGGTGGACCAAATTCCGTTAGAGGTTGGAAAGTCGGCGGTCTCGGAAGGAGAGACGGACCAGATTCATTGGGAGGAGATCTCAGTTGGGCTCTGGGTCTTTCGGTTTTGGCCCCTGTACCCACCAAGGAACATTGGCCGCTGAGATTACACGGCTTTCTCAATGGAGGGAAGGTTGTCGCTTATGATATTAGTGAGTGCAATGTTTATAAGCATTGGAAAGAGTCTGGATTGGCCTCTATGCGAGAATACAATGAGCTCCTGTTTAGCCTTTTCCGTCCCTTCTCGCGTCCTGCACACCTCTCCACTCATCTCCTCGGTTTTTGGACAGCAAACTTACCTTAAGTCATCCTTGCGCAGCTCGATCGTTCACCGACAACATCACCAAAATGTATCGCTCCCCCAATCTCTCTGTCGGCGTAGGGTTGATGTATCGGCTTGAACCGATACGAATCGAAGTGAACTTTTCCATGCCTCTCATAGGCAGGAAAGGAGAACGGACGGCGAGGGGCCTGGGAGTGGGTGTAGGGATCGAGTTCCTGTAGGATAATAAAAATCATAGCATATATACGGAAAGAAAGAAGATGCATTGCATGGGCGGCTTGTAACTTGATCTGGCAGATCTTGCCAATGAGGTTTCTGTTTAGCTGTCATTGGGATGACTGTGAGCATTGACGGCGGTGTAGATCAAATCAGTGATGCGATGAGATGAAGCCATGTCTTTCTTTTGGAGGAACTATTGAACCTAGACAAAGGCTGTAGAGGACCTCGTGCTACGAGACAAAGTCAAGCTTGGTTAGACGTTCGATGGCTGTCATCGCCGCCAAGTACACTTCCAGCGAGATCGCAGACAAAACGTCGCCTCGCGATCACTTGATTGATTTGCCACTGCCACATTGTGTTGAACTAACCAACCTCCACCGGATACGGCCACCTGCTTCCTTCCGATGACGCGAGTGTCAATCCTATCTAGTTGTCGTTGTTTCCTCTGCTTTCCGTCCCGTCCGATCAATCTTACAGCTGTCCGGTGTCCTCTAGGTGACCTATCCTTGTTCGTCGACTGGCTAGACCATATCGAAATCGGCTCGAATACTCTACAGGCGGAGAAAAAGGAAGACACGATGGTATCCTCTGGCGGGTCAACGGCCAAGCCCGATCCTCGAGCTGAAGCTAGAGCCGCAGCGTTGTCAGCTGCCGAAGCGCGACTTCGACCTCCCCCATCATACGATACCGTCGTCTCTTCTTCCGTCTCGACTTCCACAGCTCCTATTTCGTGTAGTAGCGGTACCACTGCCAGTCCGAATCCGAATTCGAATCCGCTGTTCGCGGGAGGGAGGACAATTCCCTCGCAGGCTGCGGTGGACAATTGGAGATCGTCAGATAAGGAAGATAGGGAGTTGAGGTTGAAATTTGGACGATTGTTGGATAGAGGGATAGTGAGAGATAATGGGTATAAACAGAGCTTGGAAGCTGTCGAGGTGAGTCTGAGTATACTGAGATCGGGTGTCGGGTGTCGACGGCAAAGCGGGATATGCGCCATCGTGATTCCACCGTCTCTCGTGCTTGCGATAGGGAGTCTTGGAACGTTGACTTGTCAATGTCATCCAACTGGTCGTTTTGGTATCATCCCGATGATGAGACACACGCGCCTGAGTTTGTGTCTCAGGATGACAAGTCCAGCACTCAAACGATCTCATGATTCCGTGTCCTTTGGCTCGACCCATGTCCCCGTCGAACGTCCCGAAGACCACGAATCAAAGTGATTCATGCTAATATGATTTGCTATAATCTTTCCTTTGATGGCAATACACCTACTCTCATTCATCCAATACGCCGAATTGCAACAATCCGCTTCACCATCTTCACACTTGACATCAACTCTCCGCCTCCGGCCGCCCAACCCTTTCATCGCACGCAGACCCTCATCAAGATCGCCTCCAATATCCAGAACAGCGATGATCCGAAATACCGAACCCTGAAAGCGAGCAACTCCTTGCTCAAGAACAAAGTGCTGTCGGTCAAAGGTGGTCAAGATTATCTGATTGCGGTGAGTCAAATTTCGGTACTGTTGCAGCAAAGAGACTCCCTGTCTGCATGCTCGTCTACGTGAGGCTCAGCAGCTGTCTCTTCATCATCTGCTAAAGTCTTTTGTCTTTGATCTGATCACTTTTCACGAGTGTAGCTACGACACTGACGCATTATCATTGTCACAGCTCGGCTTTCGTACCCAGGCCATCGATTTCACCCAGCATTTCGTATTCCACAAGACGCTGAAGAGGATGCACGAGTTGGAGATTGGTGTGGCGACGCTCAAAGATCATGTGAGTAAATCACTTGGATATCTCTTGGGTGATGTCTATCCCTACCAGATCGTCGCTGTACGGTCACGTCTCAACGCTAAGCTTCAGGCTGACGGAAGCCAACCCCGGCCTGCAGGTTGACAATCTCCAGAAGCGCGTCGACAACTCATCGAAGTCTGTCATTGCCCACGCTCAAGAAGAGGCAGCTCGCAAAGCCAATGCTCTCCGAGAAATTGAAGCCGATCGCGATCTCGTTAAAGCACGAGTCGAACGTGAGCGTATCGTCCGGGAAGCTAGAGAGAAGGCCGAAAGTGAGAAAGCGGCAAGAGAGGCTCAGGCAGAGGCGGAAGGGGTGGTCGAGGCTGTTGAGGATGATAGGATTGACATGCTAGAAGCTGTCACGAGGGATGACGGAGACTCACATGCGGAAGCAGAAGGGGAAGATGAAGAGGATGAGGAGCTGCCTTCTTACAGGGAAGACAGGGATAGTAGACGATGGGGAGGTCCTGGCAGAAGGCTGGGTGCGTGAGTGGAGCATCACAGCATGGTGAGATTGAGCAGAAGTGTTGTGCATATTAGAAAACTATGACCCGATTCGTTGTACGTGTATTCATGACATCGTTCATGATCAGACTGTTATGACGTTGCAAGGTGGCATAGAATGTCCCGGAAGACGGGGAAAGAGGGGGATGTGAGTGATATATGCTGACGAGGGAATCGGCGATAAGCTTTACTCCGATGAATCGACGTGGGCTGAAGGCGGTCTTTCCCGCGCCACATTCCTCAACTCCGTATGATACCGCCCCTCTAACTCTTCACTGTTGCTACGCTCTATGGTGCATGTCCGCTGGTCACCGTTTGATGCTCACTCACTCGCTCACTCGCCCTCACCTCGCTCACTCACAGGTGTGAACCCGAGCTTTTCTTGAACCAGTGATACTTTGTACTTGCAACCGTCTTCAAGAGAGCCGACAACGAGCTACCTTCAAGACCTTTGTGCGTGTGGTCCTGCCCTCCGCTCCTGATCTTCGCCCCCCCCCATCGCGTTCCTTCCATCCATCTTGTCGAACGTCCCTTTCTAACAGTCTACCGATCTGTCGACCTACGCAAATCAGTCTGTCACCAACTTTCGAAAAAGTCATCATTAGCTAACTTGACTTTCACCCGTCCTTGATTCTGATCCTTACAGTCAACCGACAAAATGACTTTCAAAAGACGAGGCGGTGGCCGAAACAAGAAGGGAAGGGGTCACGTCAAGTTTGTCCGATGCTCAAACTGTTCTCGATGTGTTCCTAAGGTGGGTTTCTTCGCATAACGAGACTTTTTCGGACCTTCGACTTTGCGAGTCTCGAGTTTCGATGGAAGCGGAAGGAGGGAAATCCGAATACGAGAATGGAGATGGGCAGCGGAGAGCAGCTGGAGCAGCTGGAGATGGGAGCATGTCGTGAGGAGAGATCGATATGGGACGAGGATCGGCAGGACAGTCCATGCTGTTTCGCAAGGAGCGGGAAATGGGTGGCACAGAGCAAGGAGGGGCTGGCATGTCATGCTACCAGGAGGAGTAAGGACGTGGGGCTTTGCCCAGATCGTGGGGACCCTGTTCATTGCTACCGCGGTATCGTGACCCATATCCAGGCTCCACACTGGACTTGTGACACTTGTCATCTATTCAGATCCGCTAGGCTGTCGCGGACCTGTTCTGAGGTCGAGTTGGAGGGGTATGAGGAGACAAGCGACAAGTGAAAGAAGAGAGAGAGAGAGATCGTCGCTGACACTCGATCTTCCCAACCATCACAGGACAAGGCCATCAAGCGATACACCGTGAAGAACATGGTCGAGGCCGCTGCCGTCCGAGATCTCTCAGAGGCCTCGGTCTACGCAGAGTACGCTCTCCCCAAACTCTACATCCGTCTTGCCTACTGTGTTTCTTGCGCCATCCACGCCAAGAGTGAGTCGAGATCCGTCATCTTTTCGGCGCTTTGCGTTTGGCGTTAAGCCCGGTGAAGATGGCCTGGGTTGGTATAGGGGAGCAATTCATGGGTCAGGATAGAAGGGGTGAAGTAAGAAGAATGTTGGGCGTGGCTAGCAACACGGGAGAGGACAACAGGAATATAATGCTGATACAAGTACTCCTATCAATAATCTCCAGTCGTCCGAGTCCGATCTGCCAAGCCCGGTGCCATCAACTCTAGGAAGAACCGACTCCCCCCTCCTCGTGCTATCTTCAAGGACGGCAAGGTGAGTTGTGATCAAATCATCTCCCTTGGTCCCACTGGTCAGAGTGCTGATTCCGCTTTTCTTTCTGACCCCTTTCCCTGCAATCGTCCTCCTCTACCGACTCGTCTGTCACTCGAAATCATGTCGATCCACTCAACCTACACCCTCGTCATTGCTTATTCGAAAACTTTCGCTTTCACAGAGGATCAACCCTGCCGTCGCTGCTGCCTTGGCCGCCAAGACTGCTTCAGCTGAGAAGACCGCATAAAGTGCCGATCGGATCGGATGACAGACAGTATAGGGGACGATGAGTGGGCGTCAGTCGTCTCGTCTTGTACATTTGCATGAAAGCGATTGGATGGGACACGTTTGATTATATGGTGACGATGGTGTCGCTCTTTGATTGAATGGATGGCGACGATTCGATTACACACGAAACAGTGGACATGAAACAAAAAGGGACACTCTGACATTGAGCGAGATCCATCGTGACTCGTGATTCAAAGACGATATGTTGTGGACGTCTCTCGTCTCCTGGTTTCCAGGCGTTCCTTTTTTCGTCACTTGGAGACGTTAGTCGGTAACACGTCGTAACGCTCGTACCATCTCGTGAAATACTACAAAGTACTATTACAAACCGCTCTCCACCGACTTCAAGTGATCCAGACAACACCCTCCCATCTCAAACTGCATGACAGAACGATACTTTCTCTTCTCCCCACATCCTATCACATTACAGATCCCCATGTCAGGCTTCTTCTCCATCTCGACCACATCCTCCTCCTCCTCCTTCTCCACCTTCTCGCCTGAATCTAGACCCAGCCATTCGTCCTTCTCCTTTGGCGCAGCGACGCGGATCACAACGTCTCCGTCGTTGGAGACAGTACTGACCCATCGGATCATACTTCCCGGTGTGGCAGGGACGCGTCTGGTCGGTGAAGGGTGAGATGAAGGACCGCCGGAGTCGAGCGCGGGCGAAGGATTGTCCAATTTTGATCGGGATTTAGATGTTTGAGCTCGCAGGAGTCGGTTTATCGTTTGGTCCTGAGGGGCAACGCATACCGAGAACGCAGATGTCAGCAATCGATACCAAAAACCTCGAGCTCGGAGCATCTCCAGCGCCTTCTGTGTGCAAGGCGCGTACTCACCTGTTCATCTTGCAGTTTCTGCTCACTTTGCCTCTTCCGTCGTCTCGCTGTCTCTTCCCTCCTTTCTTGTTTCTCGGCCTCGGTCAGGACAAGTTGCTTTTTCCCCGTTAATTCTGCAGCCGCCAGCACAAGGAATCAGCATCGATCTCAAGTCAAGAACCTCTCTTGGTACAGCTCGAGACGACAGGCGGGGAGGTGTGGAACGAGATACGACCAGGAGCTAGAATATGCTCACCATTTGGTAATTGCAATAAAGTCTCTTGTAGATCCTTGTTGCCCTTTGCTCTTTGTCTTGCCGTGAGCTTGGACGGACTGACACTTCTACGAGACGACATCCCGTCGTCCTCCGCAGCCTCGTCATCGTCACGGAGTAGAAGTTCATCGTCGCTGTCTTCTGTCAAAGATTTACGTCAGCTCCTGGAAATAAGATTGATATCGTCCATGAATGGGAGACTGGAGGTGGGGTTACCTACCCAAAGCTTCCTCTGCGATCTTCTTGCTTTTCTTCGCTCCTTTCTTCGCAGTAGCCCTCGAGGGTCTACCGCCGCTACTTGACGCAGAAACGGACGCTGCAGTGTTCGAAGCGGCTATCGCTGGGTTGACTTTGAACTTGATCTTGAGGGCAGAAGTGGGAGCGGTCGTTGTGGTCACCACAGAAGGTGACGGTGACGGTGACGGTGAATCGTCTTGCATCTCTACATCCTCTGAAGGTGGCATTGATGAAACTATCATGTCCGTTAGCTCAGGTCCTAGCTGGACATGATCTCTGATCGATTCCGATTCTGCCAGCGAGGAGAACAGAAAAGTAGAATCGAAAAGCCGCAGACCTTCCAGCTCACCTCTTGAAGGTCCGACATCGTTGCCTTCTTGACTTTCCATGCCGTCCTCTTCTTCACCAGCTCCCAATTCTTCCTCTTCCTCTTCCTCTTCGTCTTCTCCCTCGGCATCTTCCTCGACAAGATCATCCCCAATCCCACCTACTTGTTCTTCTTCTTCTTCTTCTATCGGCTCGTCCTCCTCTTCATCCTCTTCATCGTCACCTTCCACGTCTTCATCTTCACCTTCCACGTCTTCATCTTCGAATTCTTCCGATTCCGATTCAGGAGGCGGCGCAGGTCGTTTGACACCTCGTGTCCTCGTCGGTGGAGGAGGGGAAGGAGTGGGCGAAGCGGACGGTGAAGGGGACGCGGACTCGATCACGCGCTTTGCACGACGTGTGGCAGATGGTATAGCAGGTGTAGCTTTCGGCGCCATGGTATATTCGCGTGGATCGACTGAGTTATCAGAGATTGTCAGTCAGAATATAGGGAAAGACAATAATATCAAGACGACCAAGAAAGAGGTAAATCACCCACCTACAAGCGAGTGTAGCAAGAGGTGGAGGAGAGATAGGTGATGAGATATATCGGCTCCCTCCACTTAATTGACGCACGCTTGTGGCATCCCGCATCCCGGACACTGAAGTGGTTATAAGAGAGCTACACTCTTCGATCTCTGCTTTATTTGTAGGGCAGCTTCGCCCTCGGTCGTCTAAGGGGGCAGCAGAGGGTTATTCAAGGACGCTACTCGTATGAAGGTACAGTGGTAAGACCGACCTCCCGGTACCAGAAGTTACGCGGAAACAAAGCAATCTGTTCCCAACCTGCCACTCGTCTGCTCAGTCCTCTCCCGAGTTTGTGATGCGATTGACCCTCAGCAGTAAAGTTATCGGCGCTGCCCACGAAGGAGCCGGGATGACCATCCCACTGTATAGGGAGCTATCCACTCTCATCATCGAGAAAGGGATAACGCTGCAGTGATTTGCGACCAGATCGTAAGTTGTTTTCGAATACTGACCGGGACCAGTTTCTCGGACCAGAAACCATATTCACTGTTAGCGTGTACAAGGAAGGCTGCATGTATCTTGTGATGTGAATGTGCTTGTCTGATCGTGTTACACCTATGTTGCTGGTTAGTCGATTTGAATTCATTCTTATACGATATCAATTTCGGTCTTGGTCTTTATGAATGGCGTCTACGTCAATCGTTTGACTATTTTCAGTTGCGCAGGTCATGCTCCATGTATTGTCAAGGGATGGACAGAGGGTGAAACGAATTGGATCTTCAGGCAATCAAGCTCAAGCTGAACCTGCTACTTGTATAGATGGTAGCGGGCAAATAGTCTTGTTGGTCCTTCCTGAGAAATTGTTTGAGAAATTGTTAGGAAGACCACCCGCGCTGTATGCTGAGTGAACACTGCCCTCCTTTGGGTTTTACGCCAACCGCAGTCGTCGTGGAGTCTCGAACACTCTCGTCGCACATACTGGGATGTAATGGCGTGGGAGCTGATGTTTCATGGCGAATGACCAATTGTACGATTGCGAACATGAGGCGATAAGTAAAAGCACGGAAAGAAACTGTAGCGAAAGGGGTGTTGCACTTGCTGACCGGCTTCGTATGGAATTTATTTGCGAATCTTCGGTCCAGCCTAGCCGAGCTTATTACATGCCATGACAGCCTTTGCTATGGAACTACACCTCCAGACATTGGTCTCCGAGGATCTAATCGACCTCCTACCGTTGGCGCGGAGAGTCGCTCGCTTCCAGTCGCATCAGTTGAGAACCCTAGAATGATTTGATCCTCGAATATGCTGGGCGGTTAGTGGTCGCTCGAAATTGTGGAAGTCATGCCAAGAGGACACGGGATGATTCAAGCCCGCTGTGGCTGTGGCTGCGGCCTTGACGAGACGGGTAAAAGTACTAGCAGGTACCGACCAGTAGCAGACCTTGACCCATACCGACAGATCCACCCGCGCAGGCACACGATACAACACATGTGTGTCTCCCACTCCCTCTGCTATTGATTGACCGCTTGATGAGAACTGTGGCGGGGAGTGTGTCGACAGAACAGAGGCAACCAAGCCTTCAACAATCGTTCATCGGTGTATGGTCGCTTGTCGACTGTCGACGGATGATGCCCAGGTCATGTCCGCCGCCACGGTCACCGTCATCACCGGTTTTGACGGACTGGGCTCTACCTCTTCCTCGCTCGAAGGTTGGTGGATATACGGAAAGCCACACCTAAACGTTCGAACCGTCACGTCATTAACCAAGATCCAAGACGTAAGCCCTCACATCGGACTTCGACTAGCATGATATTGCATGGATGCCTTCTATAACCGTTGACCACGTCATGAATCGAACACGGAAGAACACGAAGGCGTACACGAACACGGACACGACCAGCCCATTGTCATCTCGCAGCACCGTTACGGGATTCCGCGGTGATCCATGGACATGTGCAAGTTAGCACAAGACGAGCCTTGACGGTCGGCAAGACGTGATCGAACACAGAGGGTATTACGTCTGGATCAGAGTGTTTGCCATCCATTCATCGATAAAAAAGAAGAAATGATTCCCGGAAAGGGCGGAAGTTGATTGACGATCGCAACGAGAGAAAGGAAGGGCGAGGTCTGCTCTTCGGAGAAATGTCAGTGATCGAGATAGTGCAGTAATCCGAGAATCTCGGCTTGCTGACGTGATCAAAAACCCTGCTGGGGATCACGAGAGGGTTATCGTAATTCGGGGAAAGGTGCTGGCAGTAGCGTCGAAGAGGTCGGCTGCCTAGTCTGACAATGCTGTACATATGGCGAAAGAAGTCATTCTGTATTCGGAACTTGGAGCAAGCTGATTGCGACAGGTGTGTCTTCCTGCTCAGACATCTCGTCCAGTCGAAGGAAAGACTCGTCCTTCGTCAGGTGTTCTGGAAGACAAAAGAACACACGTCGTTGGATCCACCTAGTAGATCCCCAACCCCGAACGCGGACCGCGGCGGTCCGACCGGCAGGTTGATTGCGCCTGGTCTGGTGGATAGTCGTTGTGGAGAAAAGTCGGGTTACAACGTGACACAGCTCGAGCCAGCGAGTGCCCGTTCCTTGGTACTCTGCCGATCTCTCAATGGAAAGGGACACACCGTCCATTGCAGATGGATGACGAGCACAGTGATCTGACCGTGATCTGACCTAGTTTCCTCGTCATCATCTGGTGGCGTGACACCTTGGTCGAGGGCTGAGATCTCTTTTTCGCCGCGTAAGTTTGTCTCCATACTCCGGCCTCGGTCGGATTTTCCGATGGGCTTGCAGTGCCAGAGTCTAGATCCTGTCCCCCGTTCATGCGTACGTACAGGCCTCAGCTGGCGTGTCTTTCATAGTTCCAGATCTGTCCCTTTGCGAGAGAAAGATAAGAGGCGGATTATTCTCGCTTATCACTCGTCAGAGCGCCACCGACTCAGGTGTCGGAGGATCGGGCTGCCGAATCTGTTCTCACAGTTGTTTCGTTCGGACAAGATCATTGACGCCTCATTGACACTCCCGCGATGCCAGACGATTCACGCACAGATCTATGTGGTCGTTGGCATGCTTCGGGCCGGCGGCTTGCGAACGAGGAAGATCTCAGCGTTCTTGTGGGGGCAGGCGTGGGAGACACAAACGGAAACCAGTTCCCTGCTCATCGTCATCAATCTTCACTCGTTTCGTCCAATCCGGGCCGTCGCCAAGATCAGAGCCAAATGAACCTTTTCCAGGACCTGTCATGACGGGCACACTGACGTTGGCCGTGTATGTCTGACGCGTCGTCGAGACCGTCCGAGCGATCAGACGGGTGTCCCAAGGAGAGTATCGAGGAAGAGAGTTTCGGTAACTTGACTCGCGTTGACGTGTAGTGCTTGTTCATTCTATTTCAATCAACGATCATGGAGTAGATGTTTAATCACTCCGGGAAAACGTCGATCTCCCAAGCTCTAATCCGCTTTATTGACCAAGCTTTAGACGTGGAAGAAGACCGAGACCGATATTCAAGGGAGGTGAGATGCCTTGACACGGAAATACTTTTAGATACATGCCTATGCAGCAAATGATCCGAATTTACGCGAGAACTGGAAATAAAGCGAGACAAAGGACAGAGAGCATTACGTGACTTTTGTTCACTGCTACTCCCGTCGTCTGTGCCCTTTGGTGGTTGTTTTCCCGCGTTCGAAGGCATGCTTTTGGGAATGGGAGGTAACGATGGGATCTGGAACCTTGTCTTTCTCCGTCCTCGACCAGAGGTTTCGATGAACGATCCCTTTCGGAGTATTCATGGGGGGAAATGCTCATATGATAACACCACTACTACGACTGCTGCTGCTGCTACTGCTACCACTCCTTACTGCCTCGATTCCCACGCACGTACGCCACGGCCCCGAAAATGCCGACCGTGTATTTTTTATTATTATTATTTCATTACGTTTGGGATTTCCCCCGATGGAGAGCAGCCAGTAGTGAACGGAACAACACCACTACGGGTACTAATCATCACACTCCTCTCTTCTCATCGACAAGACATATTTGCATCACCAGGACCTATCATCGACAACCCCATTAGCCATCTCTTACCGAGGTTTGTCCGAGGAGATCAAGACCGAGAGAACGTGAGTCAGAATCATTTTTAAACTATACCGTTATCCTCTTTCTCCCTTTCATCGAACAGGCTGCTATCTCCGCATCTGTCCTGTTGCTGCTCCTCCGCCCCCCCTCCCTCCCCCCCTTCGTGTCACAATTGTGAATTTATCCATCCCTCTCACCCTGTGTTCATTATCATTTGCCCCCATCTGACGACACCCTCCCTCACATCATGCCTGATGATCTCGTTACCAATGATTTGACCGATACCATACTCTACACTGGGGCCGCGACTTCCTCTCGCTAATTGATCGACGTCTGTTTTGCCCTTTCCCTAACCCTACAATGTACATCTCTGTGCTGACCGTCGGTCATCCCGTGTTATTCCTCACTCGTGTTCATCGTCAACGTCCATCATCCCTTCCCGCCGATCCTCTCCACCGGCACCGGTGGGCTGCAACTCCCTCGAATAACTGTAAATTTTTCCATCGACCGTGTCATCTCGTGGACGTTGATCGGTGACCCTCAATCTCAATTATCCGTTACCGTGTAACCGACCTCGACCCACGGACATCGACTCCGACATAATCCACATATATATATACACCATCCATCTTCGTCCTCAACCTCCTCGTCGATTCCCCTCGATTACAACCTGGAACCTCCACGTCTTAAATCCAACTTCCCGGCGAGTACGCTCTTGGCCCCTTCCCCACCTTCAACCATCCGTATGCCCACCCAACAATCGCTGCATCATGTCACCAGTAAATATCTTAGTATCACCCGACCACCTCTCAGCCATCCAGAGGATGCAAGAACGCCAAGCCTCGTGGGGTCGACCTGCGCGATCGAACTCGTCAGGTTCCCTATCATCGTCTCTCGGCTCACCAGCGACTTCACCCCATCTCCTCAACCTCACAGCACTCGCTCCCCATAATCAAGCGACCTCCTACGGTGCTGGCAGCAGCGGCAGTGGAGGCAGTAGAGGATCTGGAAACGCTAGTATCTCCGGCGGCAATGAAGGTTCAGGGCGAGGTAGGCCTAAAGGTAAAGGCAAGCAAAAATCGAAAGACGATCCTGAGCACAAGGCCAGGAAGAAAGTGGCTAAGGCTTGTCTCGCTTGCCAGAAATCGCACTTGACCTGTGATGAACGTGAGTGACAAGAGTCGTGGGCTGCAATCAGTTTATCCGCAATTTTTGCGGGTTCACTATTTCGCCTTACAAGCGATTACGAGATCAACAACAATGGCTGATTTCATTGTGTCCACTTTTCCTCCTTGAATCTTGTCATCAACACCTCTCGGTTGTCGACGGTATCGCAGAACGCCCATGTACCCGTTGCGTCAAGAAAGGTCTCGCAGATCAATGCGTCGAAGGGGTCAGGAAGAAGGCCAAGTATCTGATGGAGGGCGAAGAACGAGGTGGGTGATCGCAAATCCTTCATCGTAGCGAGCCTGAAGCGAGATACTGACCAGCCAAGTTCACCTTCCCACAGCTTCTTCAAGACCATCTCAAACCGCCAGCTTATCACCTACTTCGGGCTCTCACTCCAACCTTCTACCGAATGTGACTCTACCCTCACAGCCACTTCCCACTTCTGAACCTCCTGCAATACCCGACGATGTATGGCTGGCTCAACCGTTGCAGCAAAGCGCGCAAACTGCCATGACCACCACCACCACCAACAACAACAACAACAACAACTCCATACCGCCGATGTCAGACTCTATGATCGGGATGTCAGATCCGACCAGGATGTGGGGCCAAGCGCCACCGCCAAGCAATGAGCTTCCATCGAGCTCTTTCCGTGAGTCTCATTCGCTTCGTGTGACAGCTTTCGCATGGTGCTGATCGTCCAATGATCGTAGCATACGGAGGTACCGCTGCCAATTCCGAGTACCAGATGCTCGACGCAATGTTCGCATCTCTCTCCCCGATATTCACAGGCATGGACCCTCTCGACGAGGCAGGACGTCAAATAGCACTGGATAGCAACACAAGCATGGTCAACCCCTCGAACATCAGCACCAACCAGTACGAACAATCATGGCTCAACCCTTCCCCATCCGCTTCGAGCACCGGCCAGAACCCTCTCAACCTTCAACCAACCCCTTCGAGCTCCGGCATACCGCAGACTGTCTCTCCGGGAACGTACAGCGACATATCACCGAATAACCAGTCGTGGGGCGGTTGGGCCTCTGAAGGGGGTCAGATGATGCTGGACAGTGCAAGCCAAACTCAAATTCAAGGTCAAGGTCAAGGTCAAGAGCAAAGCCAAGATACGAGACTGCTGCCGACACAGTTACGGCGGGTAGGAAAAGGATTGACACCTGCAGAGGTGTATAGGACCATCGTCAGACCATAGTGAGTGAAGATGGGTCGAACCTCTCCGTCTCCTTCAGCTTAATTTGATCCAACGGTCACAGCGATTACACTCAAGGGTATCATATTTTGATGGAATACCTCACGAAGAAGTGAGTTCGAACTGCGATTTTCAAGAGCTCCAAGAAAAAATTCCTGATCGATCTTCTTCTAGCTTCGAGCAACCCGACGTTCTCCGTGTCGTTCGCGCGTTGGCTTCCTTCCGTCCTAGTCTGATTGCGCTGCAGTGAGTCAATTGCTTCGTATGGTCATAGCGTGCTTACTGACCGTCCAACTGTCAGGATGCCGATGTCAGAAGACGACGAAGTCTTCCTTGAGCGCTCATTCCAACGGACGTTGATCGAACTAGAGAAACTCATCTCATACTCTGCGACTCCAACAGCTGTTTGGAGGCGAACAGGCGAGGTTTGCTATGCCAACCCGGAGTTTTGCAAACTGGTGGACAGAACAGACGCGGATCTGCTCGTCAACAAGACATACATGTATGAGCTATTTGCCAAACCTTCGTGAGTGACTATACAAGCTGTGGCAAAGTGACTTGAGCTAGCTAACGCGTGCATCTTCTTTCTTCCTCGCAGTGTCGTCTCGTACTGGGAGAACTTCTCGGTCCACGCTTTCGAGAACACTACGCAGAACTTCTTTCAACCTATCACCTTGGCGGTCGGAACGAGCGGTGCCACGTTGGCCTGTACTTGTTGCTTCACCATTCGCAGAGATGTGAGTTAAGCTTTTCGCCGGATCTTGCACTGGTTGGTATCTTCATACTAATACATGTCTCTCGGAAACAGTTCTTTGATCTCCCCTCAGTCGTCATTGGTCAATTCTTACCAATCCCTTCGGACATCCAGCATTCAACATAGATTTGATACCCCTTTGTGCGCAGATCGTATACCCGCAAACACCACAAACACCCTTATAGATCTCAGCTACTACTTAATGACACGGTCTTTTGGGCCACGAAACAGATAAAGGGAAAGAAGCATCGACAAGCATACAATTGACATGCATTGATTAGCTGTTATCTATGCCTGCCGAGATAAGGAGTACAAGATACGGATACGAGTCTATTCATAGGAAGTTGGAATGGCTAGGGGAAAGATCCAGATCAGCTGTCAGATTATCTATGAAACAAAGTGTGACTCACCTGGTTCAGGACCCAAAGTACCTGTTTCGATACCCTTTCTGAGCCTTATGGAATCTATATACCAATCCTTAAAATCCATCTCCGCTTCCACCTTTTTTTTGAACCCAGGTCTCGAAGCTATCGAATCTTCGCCTGGCACACCCAGTTTGTCACCATGTCTTCCTCCGTCTCACGACCCCCGAAGACACTCTAAATATCGGTTGGCAAACTCACCTATCTCTACACACCCTGCGTAATCACATGTTTGAGGACGTCTCGGTATCCAAACCAATCTTTTGCCAGACTTGGAATCGACGATCGAGTTGCCGTCGTAAAAGTAATTGATGAAGATATCGCCTGTGTAGTGTTTTGGCAATTCTTTGAAATACGACTGGAGGTGGGATGGGGGCAAAGAGTTCGTCAGCGATGATTTCAGAGGGCTGTCTCAATGAGGAGCACAGATCAAGAACGAGACGAATGGCTTCCTTGGTGCACGACTCACCTGCTTCTTCTCTTCTTGCCAATGGACATACAACCACTGATAGGTCCCATCGAGACCTCCATCTTTGTAATGACCCCTGAACTCGTTCATCGGTTCCAACCTTTCCGTCCACTCATTCTCGTATTTCGTCAGATATCTCTTCCATCGCTTCCTCCCTCCGGCACCGATATGATCGTGCGGGTTCACAGGGTTCGGTTGAGCCTTGTACCAACTCGTTAGATCGTCGGGGAACCACATCGTTTTGCCGGGTGGTGGTCGACCTTGTAAGATCGTTACGGGACGTTCGATCCCGGAAGAAGTGAACGATGATTTCGTCGACAGTTTCGTGGCGGGTGTCATGAGCGCCCGGATCACATGCGGTGTCAGAGGTGCGGGCGGACTGTCTTTCTTGGGTCGGAGATGATCGGATAAAGTCAACACTCCGGCGAGTGATGATGACCGCACCGTGGTGTATGGTGCCATGCCGTCAAATGCCAAAAAGTTGATCTTCGGATCACCGACCACGAAATGAGAGTATTCCCCTTCGCCTGAGCGCAGTCAACATCAGTACTGAGTTCCCGTGTTCACAACCAGACATGAACGTGACGACGATCCGTTACTGCACTCACCGACTGAATCAACGGGCGCTCCCATCTCGTCCCAAGCGTCAAAGTTTTGGAAATACTCGTATCGCATCAGGCGATCGAGAGTCACAGGCGAGTTTCGGAAGAATGCCATATGTCCTCTCATGAAGATCAGACGATCGCCGCCCTTCTCTTCGCTGGGCTCGGTGGGTGCTATGACGTCGTACCCATTTCGAGCGAGGTCATATGGGACTCAAGAAGGGCGGGACATTAGCACAAACGTCAAGGATCGAGGATGAGACTGATGGTGGACTGCAGTTCTTGGGGAGGCTATAATCAGGGAACTCACACGTCTGAGATATGCTGCAGTAGGACCCGTAATCAGTGAGTCGTTCCCTAGCGTTTTGTGACACTCAAGAAACCACTCACTCTCCGATGAAGATATCTAAATCGCAGTACCCCCAGTATGCAGTTTCCGGCTTGATGTATTCCTTGAACACCCAACCTCTAAGAATCGGGTAAACTGCTTGAATGTTCTGGGTACGTTACAGGCATAGATCAGCACCGGGCCTGTGATCCGTACGACAAGCAGCTAGACAGGAGAGCAATGGATTCACCGCTCCACGGCTCCTAGCCCATGGACAGTGGCTGAAAGCTATGATACCGATTGCTCACCTTGAGTTTCCCTTGGTTGATCATATCGCCCAACATGAGTTTGCCCTGTTGACGGGAACATCCTCCCCATCTCTTGCAGAAGAAATCGACATGTTTCTTCCAGACTGCATGGAGGGGTATAGCGTGAGCTTCCCTCTTTCCCTCTTTCGTCAAATCGCAGATTTTTCATCTCTCGTGCAAGACTCACACTTCTTTTCGGACAGACAGACGTGCTATTTGCCAAGGGTGAATATCTGATCAGCGACGACTCTCATCCCCTCACACTGAGTGTTTTGCTCTGACTCGGAACCCTCGCTCGGCGGTGTCATCTGTAAGTGAGAAGGACGCCGGCACCCACCTTGACATTGGTCATCCCCTTTGTCCAATCCCCAACCTGGTCCCTGCTACATCCTCTTCTCTGCACCAAAACCAGATCCAGAGCATGCGGTTGTCTCCCCACACTGTCAAAGAAATACGGAGCGAAATTGGGCCAGTCTTCACCGCTCCACAGTGCCACCAAGGTGATCAGCGGCGGTTTGTCCTCGAACGCTACGTCGTACCGAGAGGACTTGATAGATCCTTGGGTGGTCGATGGAAGATGGTTGTAGAGGAGATAGGTGAGGGTGATCAGGACGAGAACGGGCAATGCGCGAGTGGGACGGAATCGGGGTGAAAGAGCTAGCTTCATCTTCGCGTCTCTGCATGAAGGGAAGGGAGCGAGAGACTGGGGGAAAGGAAGATGGGGTAAGCAAGATGAAAGAGGATGATGTGCATGACTGCCTTGTCGGAAGATCCAATCCCTCGTTGACCTACCCAAGGTTGAGGAGGCGCCTGGTGGTCCCGGTGGTCACTAACCTTGTTAAGTCTCTCATTTCGTGCCTGATGCCTGATCACACCAAGGGAGGATGTGCACACGCTCTTATGATGATGCTGATGATGATGATGATGATGATAATAACAACAACAACAACCGACGTTACGACTCGGTATAACATCTGTATCTATCTACAGACCTAGAGACTCCTGCACAGTCTTGACATGCATCGACATCGTGTTGCATGTCGAACGCTCACATCGCATATTTACTACAATCAATACATGTTTCCGCTCCCTGGATGAACCTTCAAACAATCGCACTTGGGTATCACGTTCACTCTTTATCGTTGTCGGACCTAGATATATGTGTCCTCCGGGAGCCTCAGACCATCGTTGATCCCAGCAGTCTATGGATCATGTCAGCATAGTGCTGCCATATATTGGGCATCTCACTGACCATCAATCGTCCTCCGTCAACAGTCAAGAGCGCGCCGTCGAGGAACCCTCCAGCCTTGCTACTGAGCATGAGGACCGGTCCGACGATCTCCTCAGGTCGACCGGGACGTCCTGCGGCGCGTCGGTCAGAAATGTGCTACATGAAACGACAATGCCGCTTACCGATGGTAGACCTCTTCCCTGCTTTCATGGCTAGTTCGCCAAGATTGTACTCGTGCCCTTCGCCAGTGTCGCTCTTACCGGTCATTTCGGAGGGGAAGATACCGGGGCAGATGGTGTTAACACGGATCTTCATTCTAAGAGTTCGAGCGTATCAGCACAGGTCGGTAAATTGAAGTGTCATACGTACGGAGAAAGACGACCGGCGAGAAGAGTGCTTAGATGGATAGCTGGATTGTTGAGTATGGGGTGAGCACGTTGCGCAGCGGACATGAGCTTTTAGACGAGACATACTCGCAGCCTACATAGAAACAATCGACCGTCAGCTCTCGCCGTTCAGCTCGAAATCCATACGATTCACCTTTGATGTACCGTAGGAGACACTTCCCATCGCACTGATGCAACCTGTGTAAGTGCACGTCTATCATAGCTTGCCATCAATGCCCACCGTTGATTGGCCAAACCAGCAATGGAAGCGATGACAACAACGCTAGGGTCCTCAGACTTGCGAAGCAGCGGAACCAGAGCGGCGGTCATAAAGTAGACACCTATACACATGTCAATTCCGCAGTGAAGATTGCAAGCAGGTGACTAACCGTTGACATTGACTACGGAGTGATTCCCGTCAGAGCCAGCTTGCTAGATCCGTACCGTGAGGAGAGCTCACTGATATTGGTATAGTTGAAATCCTCACTAGAATATGAGGGCAAACGTCAGTGACAACCATACACTGCTATGGATACTGATGCAGACTTACTCTTCCGCACCATCCCAAAGGAGCTTCTCCACCTGGTCGGCTGGGCGTCGAAACTGCATCAGACCAGCTTCCTACTCGTCTGTCCGGCGACACTTACGATCATTGTGATCCTTGATTGGCGTTCTCCAAGCTTTCATCACACCCGCACAATTGATCAGCACGTCAAGCTGAACAATCGTCTCTGTCAGTCACCGGTGTGTCCTGCACGATATCGCTTTCCACCGACCTTGGGTTCCTTCGCGCCAATAGCATCCGCGATGGCTTTGCATCCTTCCTTGGTGGAAACATCACCTTGGATACTAAAATGCAGTCACTTGTTGAGCCCTCGGATCTTCGAGAAACGTAATCATCAAAACGACGTACGTGACAATGTCCCCTCCGATCTCTTCAGCCGTGGCATCGAGAATCTCCTTCCTCCTGCCAGTGATGTATACCTTCGCACCATTGCTGACGAATCCAGCGGTGATTGCTGAAGCAGTCCATGAGCTACTACCTCCAAGGCGTCAGAGGATTTCTTAGCTCACCCTTGCCGATACCTGTCCCACCTCCCGTGACAACCACGGTCTACCGCAATACTCAGCTTGATATTGTACTTCTGGTCTCGAACATACGAAAAGGGGGATGGGGAGTCGATCAAGACATACCTTTCCCTTGACACCGAAGACATCTTCGATCTTGAAACTTGTGCTTGACATTGTGTGTGAGTCTTTGGAGAAGTGTTTCCCTGTATCAGTCAGTCAATCAGAGAACGATGAAGAGGTCGGGTTGTCAACAGATAGAGTGGTGAGAGACATGCTTTATCAGGTGAACGGCATCTACCGGCACGAAATAACATCTTTCCGCTGCCACCACGACGGAGCACCGTGGTATCTCCGTTCGTCTCCGTCGGAAACATCCTTCGGCGGCAGAAAGGGAACGGGATCAAAAAATCAAATTGTTACCGCCGGCTTTGGAGATGATCCCCCGGCAGAGTCGCCACAGAGCTGGAACCGGGCGACATGACGTATTGTCATCGGAAAACGTGACGGTGTCTGAACCTGAAATAAGCGATGTCGAAGGTGGAGGGATGGAGGCAGCGGGTGGAGGGATAACAGTAGACGTGGTGGAGGGACGGTGGAGAGGGTCGGTGGAGGATTTGGTACCAAAGTGAACAACGATAGTAAATCCACGCCTTGCATCGACCGTGTTTTAACTGTATTGCATAGGGTTTGGATTGTATAGAACGACAAGTATGACGCACACAGTGGAACCTAAAAAGAGCTTGCTTCGACCACATACAATTATATATATATATGGCAAGGTATCTCTTGTTGATCTATTCCGGGTCCCTCTTCTTTCTCTCCCATACTGTAGGCGTCCATACAATACATAATAGATAAACAATCGATAATAATATCCGTCATGTCCGGTGCTCAAGACTACAAGTTCGAAGGATGGGCAGGCGATTCTCCCGATTCGATCAAGGGCAACTTGAAATGGATCGAGTACGAGCCCAAGAAGTTTGCCGACGACGACGTCGACAGTGAGTCTTTGAATGCGCGATATGATCCTCCACCTCGTTCTTCGAGCATCTCACCTGACTCTTTTCGTCCGTCTCTTCTTCATAGTCAAGGTCCACTACTGTGGTATCTGCGCTTCGGATATCTCCACCCTTTCCGCAGGATGGATGCCCATGGACGAGGCTTATCCTCAAGTTGTCGGACACGAGATTGTTGGCGAGGTCGTCAGGGTCGGACCTAATGTCAAGAACGGCTTGAAGGTTGGAGATATCGCTGGTGTCGGTGCTCAGTGTGATTCTTGTTTGGAGTGCAAGTATTGTGTTGATCGTGAGTGGTTTGCGAGTATTTCTACCCTACACACCATTTCTCGGCCAGTGGCAATCACTCTCCTCTCTCATTTATGCGATCTTCGTGTTCCATGGACAAGCACTGATCGTACATACCGCTTCCTGCAGACAAGGAACAATACTGCAACAAGGGACAAGTCGGTACCTACAATGGTAAATACTATCGAACATCCGAGGGCAGCAAATCCTGGGGAGGTTACGCCAACTACTGGCGAGGTCCATCCCACTTTGTCCTCCCCATCCCCAAGGAGATCGACCCGGCAGAAGCCGCTCCTTTTCTCTGTGGCGGTGTTACCGTCTTCTCCCCGCTCAAGCAGTACGGCGCCGGTACCACTGCCAAGGATGTCGGGATCATCGGAATTGGCGGTCTGGGCCACTTCGCGTTGATCTTCGCCAAAGCGCTCGGTGCGAACGTCACCGCGATCAGTCACAGTGATCACAAGAAGGATGACGCGCTCAAACTTGGTGCCTCGGACTTTTTGGTCACAGGAGACGACGTCGAAGACGCCGTCAAGGGCAGAGAGAGAAGTCTCGACTTGCTCATCTGCACTTCGAGTGAGTGCGATGTTCCGTTCAAAGACAATGTGCGGTGCTGACTCTTCGCACAGACGACCCCAGCATGCCTCTGAACTCCTACCTTAGTCTTCTCAGACCGGGCGGTAACTTTGTCCTCGTCGGTGTCCCCGAGACCGGCAAACTTCCCGACCTTGCCCCATTCACAATCATCATGAGTGAGTGAACGATTTCCTTGCAAGGTCCCCACTTCTTGCTATCTAGTGCTGATACATCGGATGTCTATGTAGACAACATCCACATCGGTGGTTCTGCTATCGGTTCCCCCGACAGGATCAAGGAGATGCTCGATCTCATCGCTGAGAAGAATCTCCACCCTTGGATCTCCAAGTGGCCATTGAGCAAGGTCAACGAGGCTGTCCCTGCTATGGTCGCTGGCAAGGCCAGGTACAGATATGTCCTTGTCAACGAGGAGAATGGTGGGAAGTTGTAGAGCATGGTCGGTCAGTGTCCAATTTCCTGAGCCGGAGCATGGGTGAGAAGCGAGTGATCGAAGTGATATTGTAGCCTATAGAAAACATAGAGCTGTAATGCCAGTATGTAAAGAGCGATGCATAACAATCGTCTCCTGTCACGTGCAACACTTACTTGCCAGTTTGAGGTTCTGCCTAGAGACCAGCACAAGCTCGTAACATGCTTCCTTTGCCGAGCTCTGCCACTGCAGTTGCAGATCGCTCTCGGGCGTCTGATAGCTCGAATACATGCTCTAATCATGCTTTAGGATGTGCTTCTCACATCTACGAGACCCAAACATCTCTCTACCTTCCATTCTCCCCTTCCTCCAGAACCACACTTCTCTCCAAACGCGTCCCGGTCCACTCTTTACTCCTTTCCTGACGCTCTCCGGTTCTGCGTCCCACATACCAGGTCAGCCTCGTTAAAATAGAAACAACATGACTTGTGTCTCATAGTTACTCACCTTCCAATTCATATAACCGTCTTTCTCCTCGTCTCCCGCTGCTTTTCTGCTCAATCTCATCCGGCGAGCAGGTTCATCTCCTTCGGGATGAGCGTCCTGGCAGAACAAGAGTAGATTAGCTCAGGCATCTTTTTGCCATTGACAAGGAATAGGGGACAGCAACTCACCAGACCCGCTGAGACCCGACGTCGCTTCATCCCTCCTTCGATCTCAGGTAACCACATCTTGAGCGCGCGTAAGAGGTACATCTCCCTAACACCTTTGTCTCTCAGCCACAACATGAAATCGTGCAACTGTCAAAGCCATCACTGGTCAGCTTCCAGTATGTCAAGTCGCAGACGATGAGAACTCGCCTGCTCTGGAGAATCGTAACAACCCCATTCTCCACTCTTCAACCTCCCTTCTCCTTCTTCCTTCTTCCTTTTTTCCTCCACTGCCTCCTTGCTGATTTCCTCCTCGATCACAGCTCCCGCCGCATTTCTCACCAGCTCTTCTTCACCCGCATCCACACCCTGGATATACAATCTCCCCGTTCCCCAGGTGATCTTCCCGCCTTCCCCTACTAAAGGAGCACTTCCTAGTCCATCCATCCACCAGATCTTGTTACCGAACCTGTCAGAACCTAATGGTCTCGATCGAAGAGTATACATCCATCTTCGGAAATCGTAATCCAGATGTCGTAGCTTGGCAACGATGACTTCTTCTTCATCGGCGAGCTTTTTCTTCTCAGCGGCGATCTGTTTTCCTTCAGCCTTCTTCACTCGTGCTTCTTCACGTTCCTTCGCAGCTTTCTCATTCCGAAGAGCCTCTTCCGCTTCCCTTTCTTGAGCCTTTTCCTTCATGGCTCGTCGTCGGGATGCGGCAGTGTGATTCAAGCCATGTTCAGATGTTTCGCCATCCCCTTCAACGTCCGATAGGTCTTCCAAAGCCGGTGTATCTTCCAGCTCGTCTCGCTCTGTGTTGGTGGCGGTCCCATTGGCATGAACTCCATTGACGATCGAAAGGTCCGGCGATCCTGCTCGTTCCTCCTTGATTGCAGAGGTGTCCATCGATATGTCTCCATCGACGTCTTCCTCCTTGGGCTTCTCTTTCGGTTCAAGTGCATCCCTCTCGGCTTGTCTACAGCAACGCGGCTCGTCAGTTCACCTTCGGCTATCTCTGTTATCAACAATGTGACACTCACATTCGTCTCCACTCCCTCTTCACCTCTACCTGATCCTTCCTCACCTCGGTCAAGGCAGCGCTGGACTCCTCCATATACTCTCTTACTGCTTCCGTCTGCGCCACCAAGTCTATCAAGAAGCTGATGATGTTGAGCTTGTGTATGTGGTGTAGAGACGGATATCGTTTCTCAGATTTGGATGGGATCAGTCCAGATGCTGAGGAATTGCTTGAAGGGCCTGTCGACCAAGTCGGTCGTGTCGGAGCAGGTCTGTCTTCGAAGGTAAGATGGAGAATGTAATCGAGATACTGTGGAAAGCTTTCGATTGTTGCCTTCTCCCACAAACAACCGACTAATGCCGCCTCCCAGCCTCTACGACCGTCTCTCACAGCCAGCTCCTTTTTCTTCCATGATTCCGCTAGAGGGCCAGCGACGGGGGTAAGCGTCTCTGTGGTCGCGCCTTTGAGGCCCTCCCAATAGTCGGTATCATTGTCCAGCTCTTTCCCCCATGCTGATAGTGGCTTGACCGGCTCCCGTCCGTCGACGAGATCCGCCATGAGAGCGTTCAGAAGCGTCGCATGGACTTCAGTCATTATAGGTGCCGGTCCGGAAAGGTGGTCATTGTGATAGAGGGATTTCTCGAAATCGTCAATCGTGAAGGGCGACAGTCCAAGAGGTTTGCTAAGAAACAGTCAGTCAAGGCAATCTCATGCGAACTCACCCCATGACATTCAAAAAGCTCCAAGCCATAAGGAATTGCTCGAATTGATCGCCAAAAGGAAGACTTTTGATCGGTGTAGGGCGCACTTCCAACTTGCCCGCCGCCCGGTCTCTCTCTTCTTGCCATTCGACCAGCAGATCTACCAAAGATGTCGACTTAACTCTTGTCCCCCCAAAACGTCTCATACTCACCTTCAGCGGGATACTTCAGCGTCTTCTTCTTTTTCTTTTCTTCTTCCTCCTTTTCTCGTTCTTTCTCCCTTTCTCTCTCTTCCTTCTCTCGGAGCTTCTCATCTTCTCTCTGCTTTCTCTCCTCCTCCTTCTTCTGCTTCTTGGTCTTTGGTTTCTCCTCCTCTACCTCTGGCTCAGGAGGGTTATTTAACCCTAATCTCTCTTCTCTCTCTCGCTTTCGTTTGTCCATTTGTCTTTCCTTGTACCTGGCGATACCTTCCCGGATTTCGTCAGTCATTTCGGAAGGGATACCGTACCGTTGTGCAACTGAGGGTTTCACGAGCCATGGGGAGTACACGGCGGTGTCTCGAACGACACAGTCACGGATAAATCGTTTGAGCATAGCTCGGGAGAAGTTGATCCGGTCTCGGCTGAAGAACCGTCAACGAAGTTATCCTGAAGATGTACAGCCTACTGACCTGATTTTGTCCGCCTGGACCTCCATGGTGCTGGCTTGCCACTTCTCCCCTTTTCCATCATCCTCTTCATCGTCATGGCCGTTGCTCATCCCGGTTGCACTCGCATACTCCGCCGCGATCCCCTCCGCCGCACCTTCTTCTATAAGTCTGACATTGTAGAAATATCGCATGGGATCGTCCTTCTCGTTGACTTCCTCTATGGGTCGAGACAGGTCGGCCGCGAAAGGGTGGTAGATTGGCGCAGTGGGTCTGAAGGGAGAAGAGCTGTTGGCTGTGAGGGAACGAGGAGGGAAGGTTTTGACTATTCTAGCGAGATATTTATCGCCATCTACATCGACGAAAACCTCTGAAAGAGCAGTCAACAACAGAAACAGAGCACTGGGGGGGGGCGGAGGTGAACCCACTCTCATCGTCAAAGAAACGATTATGAAACCGCTCGTAGATCTTATCCGCAAGAGTGTCCAACTTTCCCTCGATTTCTGCGTCGATGTCAATACCGCCTCGGGACACAGATCATGGCCAGGTTCGGAACTCACGAAATTGCACAGCGCTTAGAACGGCCTTTTTCAGTTGACGAGGGAAACGAGAATGTAGTTGTCTGACCTCCTTCTGCTCTGATGAGACAGCTGAGAAGAAGCTGAGGGATGACTTGCCAGACACTGAGTACGCGGAGACATCAGCTTCGCAAGTCTCTCTGATGGAATAAGTGACATACCTTCACATTGGAATAGGGGTTGTGAGTAGAAAGCCCTGCGCAGGCAGAAAGACCTGCACTCCGATCATAAGTCTCTGTTCGTCAATCAAGACCGGAGGCAGACTGATCTTTGACTTACTCATAGTCTGTAAATATTTCCCCCGTCTCGGGAAGATACCAACACTCCCTATCATGTATTCTCCAAGCGACGGCCGGTCCTCCATTCTCGCCCTTCGCATCACCGTTCCCATTCTGGGTCTCCATACCATTCTCCCCGTTCACTGTCACCGCCGAAGTCATAGTAGCCGTCACGGGCCCCGTTGGCTTCCCAGCGATGGACTTTCTTCCGCCTCTCGCTCCTCCTGGACCAGCCACGACCCCACCTCCAAACTCCCCTCGGAAGACTGAAAGCAGCTTCTCGAGCTGCTCCTCATCGTCCTTGCCATCAGGAGGGATGTGCGTTGAGAGATCGTCGACAGTCGGCGGCGTCGCTTTCGATTTGGAGGGAGAGGATGGCGTGGATGACTCGGCTGTCGCAGTGGTAGGTTGATGAGTTGCAATCGGTTGAAGGACGGTTGATAATGACGGCAGAGGTGTGAGGAGGACGGGCCTCCGTTTGAGAAGTGGCATTCTGTTCGAGAGACACTCAGAGGTGCAGAGACATGCACAGAGAGTCGAGTATCGTTGTTAATAGGAAGATTGATATTACTAATTGTCGGGAGGGACACAAGTAGTGACGCCGTTCGTTGTAATTCTCCTGGGCCTCAAGTCTCGTTTATGCTTTGCAGAAGAGCCACAGAGCCGACAGCTTGCAATGGTGGAGGCGCCCTAGCGAAGAGATGAGACGAAGTCGAGACGATGACAGATCGGGTGGACAGAGAGAGGAGTGAATAGTTGGGTCGAAACAAAGTCGCTTGGAGGTGACGAAGATGCACGCGTCGAGCGAATAGGATAAGAGGAGTCGTCCGCAGGTGGAGGGGAAGGTCTGTGACGAAGAGATAGCCAGACTCGAATGGGCCCGAGGGTGAAGCTAGATATAAAGATGGACCGTTGGGAATGTGGATGTGTGAGATGAGACAAGGTGTTGTTGTGAGAGATGAGGTGCGGTCTGTTTATTCAGGAGATTAAATGTTGGCATCGGGAAGTCGAGGGGGAGAGAGGCCAATGAGCAGGTGGCACAACTCGGAGGGCAAAACAAGCGATAACCTGGAGGCGAGTAGAGACAGCTGGACAACGGCATTGCATCCCTCAAATCAGAGCTTGCGCTCCTCTCACCCTTCCTCAAGCATGTACCTAGTCTACTATACTCACGGCTGCATCACGTATGTTGTCCATGTCATGCATGTGAGCCGCTATGAGATGAGTCTGCGCGTCGTTGCAGAAGATCAAGAGAGCGATATTATCGTCGAAAAAAGCGCGTCACATTAGATCCTTGTCAATAAATAGTAAACGCCACATGAGCAGATATCTCCGAAACACCGATAATCACTTCATATCGCGGGTTTACTCATGTCACTCACTCGTCGCTCGCTCGTTCACTGACTCTTGACACAATCCCCCTTTGTTGTCTCCTCCCTGTCTCTCTCATCTCAACTCAACTTGACACCCGGTCTTCATCAATCAGGAAACCAGATCACTCGAGTACACTCTCAGTCGTCCAAGGCAGTCGAAGGTACAGAGGAAAGATCGAGACACTGCCTAGAAAGATTATCGGTCTATAACGTGAGTAATTCCTCTTTGTCTTTTCCTCCCCTCCCTCCACCTGACCCTTCCACCTTCATATCTTTTCAAAATCACTCGGCTATCACTCCCCTCGACAAATCCATATCCATATCATACCGCCCTCCTCTTTTCGACGACCCCCTTGATCAAACGACGCGGCATCATCCCCAACTCGAATCTGCACCTTCCCTTCCACCTCGGTCAATATCCTCAACTTGCAACCACTTTCTGATCCGTTACACCCCCGTCGTCCTACTTCGCCGTCATCGCTCTCACTATCACTGCCACTGCCATTTCCTCGCGATCTCAACAACTGCATAACACTGTCATACGCACGCAAAAAACAATACACTGACGGTCAGTCCTCGACCCAATCCACCGCTGAATCCCAATATCCAAAACGATGTCCGACGCAACGCAATCCACTACAGCCCCGGTCTCTTCCAAGCGTCCAGCTTCCCCCTCCCCAACACCGGAGACCAACGCGAAGAGGGCCAAGGCTGACGGAGAGACTACTGCTACTACCGGTGTGACTGCGACCGTAGACGCCAAAGTCAACACTGACGGAGAAGTCACCGAGAAAAAGGAGAACGGAGCAGAGAGCAAGATTGAGAACAAGGAGGAGTCTGTGAAGAAGATGGATGATGTTGAAATGGAGGGGTGAGTGCGAGCGGCACATCGCTAGTCTTTGCGACTGAGGAACAAGGGGGAAGGACGTAGGACAAAGGAAGCTCCTTTCTTTATCCTCGTCTACATCCCTTGCAACTCTGAGCGGACATTACGTTGAATATCAGACTCGAGCTAATATCCTCTACCTAGTACCGCCGATGCCGGCCCCTCGTCCTCCCTTCCCCCCGTCCCACCTCCCCCTGCTAAATCCGAATCCACTCCGCAACAGATCTCTATGAGATCGTTGATCGTCACTCAGGATGCCAGTATTATCATTGGACGAGGTGGTGCTCACGTCAACGAGATTAGGGTGGGTCAGCTTTATCCTCCGCCTTCACAGACTATTCTGACTCAAATGATTGTCGTAGGAAAAATCCAGTGCGCGAGTCACCGTTTCCGAATCCATCCCCGGCAATCCCGAACGAATCCTCAACGTTTCCGGTCCCCTAGACGCCGTCGCAAAAGTGAGCTGGCGAATCCAGACACATGTGACTATACGCGCGGTAGCTAACTATCAATCCAGGCTTTTGGCCTCATCGTTCGACGAATCAATGACGAACCATTCGACGTCGCTTCCGTTCCTGGCTCTCGAGCTGTCACCATCAAATTTATCATCCCCAACTCTCGTATGGGCAGCGTGTGAGTGGGAAATACGCACATCACAGGAGCGTCGGCTAATTGTCGTCTAGCATTGGCAAGGGCGGTTCTAAGATCAAGGAGATTCAGGAGGCAAGCGGCGCTAGGTTGAATGCCAGTGAGGCTATGCTTCCCGGCTCCACCGAGGTATGCGTGGGATACTTGTATTGTACTAGCAACTGTATCTGACACTCATCTTAGCGTGTTCTCTCCGTCTCCGGTGTTGCCGATGCCGTCCACATCGCTGTCTACTATATCGGAACCATTCTCCTCGAGTACCAAGAACGTAATCCTGGGTCCTCTTCTGGCTCTTACCGCCAAGTCGGTGCGCGCGGAGGTCCCGGTGCTCCCGCCGGAGGGGCCGGTGCCGCTCCCTATGTCAGCCCCAACGGTCCTCCTCCCCCTGGTATGCAAACTCAGCAGATCTTCATTCCCAACGCGCTTGTCGGTGCTAGTGAGTACAGTTACATGCGAGCTACGAGATCAAACTGATACATGGAACGAACAGTCATCGGAAAAGGTGGTGCTAAGATCAACGAGATCCGAGCCCAATCCCAATGTCAAATCCGGGTGACCGATCCTGGCACTTCCGCTCCTGGTACACCTGCCAACCCTGACGAGCGACTCGTCACCATCACTGGATTCCCGAACAATATCAATATGGCCGTTTCTCTGTTGTATGCTCGAGTGGAACAGGAACGTACCAAGATGTTGGATCAGAGTGCGGGCGGTCCCGGCGGTTCTAGAGGTGGTCTGTAGTGGAATAATCTAGGTGTTTGAATTCGCGAAAGAACAGTAAAGTAGCATTGCGAATTTGCGATGTCTGAGAGGTCGTCCTCTGATATCGATTATGAAATATCATGACACCGATGCGACCGCTGTCTTATGTTGCCTCGGCGAGATATTCGGAGTGGAAGTCGAGCTGACCTTGACACACGTCAGGGGTGCCGTCGTCCTCACCCAATTGCGCGATGTAGCGTGTCGCCTTGTTCGCACCGATTGCAATGAGAAAGAAACGGACCATTGTGGTCCGCCTTTCCTGAACCTCGGCGAATCGACTCAAACGTAGCTGCTCCGCAAAGTCTGTCGCCTTCAGTTGCCTGTCCTTAATCCGCGATTCCAAATCCAGTCGCTCAAGCCGGAGAAGGTAATCTAGGATTAAGGTGGGATCGGATGGGTGGGCTGTAAGGTTTCTCTCGTTCTTTCCGACCGTACATATTGTTTTCAGACGATCTGTCGTGATGAAACGGCTAGCCAGGGGGTTGGGTCTGCTGTAGTTCCGGATGAAGATTTCGTTCGCTACGGCCTTCTTGAACCGCTCCAACAGCTGATAGATAATGAGTCAGCTTGTTACCACCTACAAACCACTGGAAAGATATTCCGGCAACATACTGCAACGTCGACCTCGGCTGTTAAATTACCAGGACCTTCCTTCGCCGCCTCAACTCCTGTCTCGAAGCTTCTTAGGACGAAGTGAACGGCAGCCATCGTATAAAGAGAGCCGTAATGCAAGGTTTCTTTACGCCAGTAGGAGTTCCTCGAGCCGATAAGCTTCTTGATAGTTGACTCGTGCACCTGACCAGTTGACTCGAGCTTCTTGTGAGATGTCGAAAGCTCGTCGATCAAGAGTTTTCGCAATGTTGACTCCTCCTTCAGCTCTGCCCGCAACTTGGCCTGAAAACGTAACATGCTGTCAGCTCTTTCAACTGCAAATGACACCTGACGGAAAACACGCACAATTTCCTCCGGCCATCCTAACGACGACTCCCCCTGCCAGGTTGGCTTGCTCCGATGGGCATTCAACTGCGATCATCCATCACATCAGTATGATCCTTCAGCAATAGACTGCAAAGCTATTCTACTACTTCACACTTACCATCCTTTTCACAGAGGCATTCTCTCCTGCCAGCCAAACGCGAGGGACCAACGGTTCTAGAGCGAATTCTTCTGGGCAATATCTGGTACATTTCGGCGAATGACTGTCGAACAGCGAGATAATGTTCCGTTGGTGGCTCTGATACCGGCAAATCGAATGTCCCCTTGTCCACCGTCATCAAGATCTCGCCTTCTGCTAATTCGAGGGAATCATCCTCCTCTCCCGACACTCCTGAAGGATCATCAACGTTCTCAGGGCCACCCCGCCCTTTTCTGCTCCGATTCCTTCGCCTATTCTTTCTCGTCATGTTATCGCTGGAACGGGTTCGGAGGATGCATGGGAGAAGAACAGAAGGGAGCGCGCAGGGAATCGGGGAATAAAGGCCTAGGGCTACGTATTCAAGGGTGACTTTGCATTATCATTTTGAATGGTGGTGTCGGAGATATCATGTAATGCCGGGGTTGACATGATCGGTGCTTTCCACACGTGGATAAGGCGGGGCCATGCATGCTCGAATCTCCCATTGTCCCGTACCTGTCTTGTCTCTACCGATACCCCTTCAGTCTCCTCCACCCTTGTTCGAAGCCTCGCTCGAACCCTTCCTCCGAGAGCTTTTCGGACGCAGCTGCTCTAGCCGCTTTTCTGATCCTCAGACTCTCTCTCGAAGGCAAGGTGAAAACATTATGTATAGCTTCGGCGAATGATTCCGCATCTGTCGCGTGGAAACCTGTTCTCCCAGCGATATATCAGCTAAATGCTCAATCCTCGCGGCATCGTGATCGCGGCTCACGAAGCCTTGTGGTCATTGCACACCAAAGAGTTATACGTACCGGTTCTTTGTCCATTGTACGGCACGACAATGTCCAACAATGGACCCGCAGAAGCATGAACGATTGGTATCAGCCCTGCTGCCTGCTCGAGCTGTCAGTACTGGATTCGCGTCTGTCATGTACATGGAAAATGGGGTGTCAGTCAAGCTGAAATCTCACCATGAATTCCACCACATTGATACCGAAATGCTCGTCCATCATCGTATTTAGTCCTACAGACGCTTGTCCGAGTCTTCGCACGATTTCCGGATACGGTGCATTGGCCAGGAATTCGACGTTTTCCTACAATACATTTTTAGCCGAAGGTCGTACATGTCTTATAGCGCTGAGAGTAAGTGCAGCGTGAACGTCACTCACCTCGATCCCGAGCTTCTGCGCTAAACTTCGCAAGTCTTCTAACCGCGCCTCATCAGCAGCATCTCTCACTCCTCCCATGAGGGTCAGCGAGATCCGCTTCTCGCCTTCCCGATATTCGAAATGAGCCTCGAACAAAGCCGAAAGTGCATATAACTGTTTCGCATGTTCTTTCTCAGGTCTACGGAAAAAATCAGCTTTATGTCGGACTCAGCTTAACCGGAGATATGTGTTACTCACCTGAATTGAGCCAGTGATACGATCTCCCTCTTCCTCTTCTCCAAGTCTCCCAGCTTCGCCAATTCCCTCGTGTCACAAGGTGGAAACACAACCTCACATCGTGCTCTATCCTCTTTGGACGCCTCCCCTCTCTCTTCTCGCTTCAACAACGTTAGGTCATCCTTCAGCAGGATACTGGCCAAAGAGGACTTTCGGGCCGCATTGAGGAGGGATTGGATGTGTGCTTGTGTCCATGAGGAGTTGGTCATGATGTGTTCCGCATAGAGGAGAGATACGGAGTAAAGCGAAGTGAAAATATGGTAATATCTGACGAGGTGACGGGGTTAGCTTTGAGCTGTATATTGTCAATTGAGTAAACTTACATGAGCTTGATCTTTGTTCTGATCCAGCTCTTCGCTGCTCCTGCATTCTCTACGCCCTCTGATCGCTCTCTGACCCGCTTCACCATATCCGCACTAACAGTAGGGTAGTGCACGTAGGCGCCAATGACGACCTCCCCACCAGTGAGGAATCGGACAGCAGGGAAGGTAAAGCCATAACCCATCGAGTCTGACCATCAGTCAGCTTAGTTGCATGACGTCAGTATCACAGTGCTTGACTCACCAATGAAAACATCCCCCCACAGACCGTCCTTCCCACACAGACCCTCCCAGACGAGATACACGCTCCCGAGGGATTGTCCGAGGAGAGTGAACCGCTTCCAGTATGTATCTGCCACGAGATAACGGGAGGGCAGGGGTATAAAATGAAGTCTGGAGGCATTCAGAGGAATCGAGAAGCGGTCCTTTCGTAAACGTGGTGTCAGCTTTCACCCACCGTAACGACATTTGTATTTACCTTGACCCTGGCCAGGATCTCTTCTTTCGATGCGGCAGGGAAGTCACCAGAGTAGACCAGTACCAAGGTGTCTTTTTCGGTCTTCTGTACATATCGAATTGCGGTCCATAAAACCCTTTCGCCACCGCCGCCAGCATTGCTAGAAGTTTTGTCAGTGATACAAATCCGGATAGACCAAAGCAGATTAAGAACGTACCAGTATGGGTGCCAGAATCCCACCATTAGCTTTTTCCCTGTCTTACTGGGCGGTTCACTGTCGGTTCCCATCACCATCGCTTCCTCAGGCATCCCCATGCTCTCCAACAGATTCTTTCTTTTCACCCCGTTCCTCGTCCGTACCTTTTGCAAGGACATCATACCCCATCCGATACCCAGAAGAGCCATGACAGGGACTACACTGGCGAGCAATCCCCAGTTCACACCTGTATATCTCGCTACGATTACCCCAGCGATCGAAGCAACGGCAGTACCCTTGACGATTCGGAAGAGCACAGGTCCCGAAATGACGAACCATGAGACAAGAATGGCAAAGACCCATATTACGTCGAGGGAGATGGAAGCCTGAGCTGGATGAGAAAAGATGGTTTTGAGTAATTTGGGAAGGAGTGGTTGATTCTGTGGAAGTGACTGTAAGAGTATTTTGGTGGCATTCCCGTGTATAGCTGCAGCTATTCCGGCCAACAAGGCATACAGAGCTGGAAAAGCGATGGTACCTCTCTGACTCTCCGAGTGTTGGCCAACAGGCGGTGTAGTGAGGGGTAAAAGTAACGCTCCGTGTAACCATAACAGTGAGGTCATGAACTTGTCGGTACCGACATGTTGAGGTAGCAGATAGATTGGAATGAAAGCCATAGTGAGCGGGAAGGCGACGTGTAGTGGGGCAGATCGAGGTTCGGAGCGTATACGCGGGTGAAGCGACATGGCGACGAGGAAGAGAGCTGTAGCGACTGAGATGGCGACGAGCTGACCGAGGAGCATGTATGCGTACGGGTACTTTATACCTCGTCTACCGCCTGAAACATGGGTCAGTAGATGCAACGAAAGTCATCGACATAGGATTGGATACGAAGGGAAGCTTGTAAATGGGTCGAGAATGATTGACTTACTTTCTGACCACACGACGGTTGTGAAGATCACAGTCCAGGTACAGATCCAGCTCGACCACCACCAATTCGTCGGACCGTTACAGACGATTGTCCAGGCTTGCTCGAATAAAGGAGTCTTGATCAGCCATTGACTCATGCTCGCTGATTCATGCAGGTAGGAGAAGTCGGAATACGACCACTGAGATTTCAAGTCAGTCGCCACGCCATCAAAACACCACGAAGAGCTCACTCACATTCATGAACTGGAACATGACTATCATAACGAGGATCAGCGACTCGTCAACGTCCTGTGTCGATGGTCCTTGCGGCCGAGGACCTACAGTACCATGTACATAGCAGCGCTCCCACCCCTGTCCGCAAGAAGAAGAACGCTTTTCCTTCCAGCAGCTTGGACGCACTGGTCCCCGCAAGTATCGATCGGAATACGAGACCGAAAGACAGGAATATGAAGAGGAAATAAGAGATGAATATCGCGAAAGCCGGCACTTCCTTGGCGTCCATCTTGCTGATGGGTATGACCGTTGCCCCCCTTGTCTTTCTGAGAGGTGCAAGTGAGCTCACTGTGCGAGCTAGTTGATCTACACTCTTCTGTTGTCAAGTAGGATTAGTTAACTTAACTTTGAGACGATTGTTTGAATTCGGTCATCCCAACACGTCGAGTGGAATCATTCGAGGATCACGGAGATCAATCTACAACTCCGCTAGCAATCGTCTGTAGCGTTCGCCGCCCACCAGTGTTGTAAAGAGAACTCAAAAGACAACATCGTTGTCTCTATCTCCCTGGCTCGCTGGTCTGACAATTCCGCTCCTTTCTCGCCAAAGCACACACACAGTAAGACACGACCTGCGAGATGGGACACAATTCGGATAAGATGTACGTGACTCATGCGGAACACGCATCGGGAGATCACACTGCTTCCAGTACGGGAAAGAGGTTGGAAAATGGGAAGAGCGAGTTTCAACGGTTACCCTTGTGAGTGGCCCTCTGCTAAAATCACCCACAAACAGCCCAGCATAATCCGTGAGATATCGAGCTGAGCTGTCCATGATGGTTATAAAACAGTGACTCGTGTGCGCTTTCTTTGCAACCGTTTCGAAATCCAGTCGCAGTGATAGCCGATCCCAAACCCGGAGAACCACCGCGAGCAGATGTATTCGATCTGCTGAATATCGTTCCTTATATCCGGAAATTCAAAAAAAGTGAGCTCCACTGCATGCCAGATGGACGGTATCCCAGAGCTGACACTAGGTGTAGATCCGGTGTCTGGAAGGCCTATGGACACAAGTCAACTCATCAAGCTCAATTTCGCAAAGGTCAGCTTCCTTGCCGCTACTCTTCGTCTCAAGAGTAGGACCAAGCTCACACTCCTCATCTAGAACGCCGAGGGGAACTTTCATGATCCAATTACTTACAAAGTCTTCTCACCTCACATTCACATTGTTTTCCTGAGGAACACCGTGCGTACTTCTTGCCACTCCATCTAATAGCACTCGGATCAGTAGCTGAAATGTATGTCCTTCGATAACAGGGCAACGTGTTTGACATGGCCTCTTTACAACTCCTTGCTATCAAGCCGAAAACATGGCGAGACCTAGTCAATGACGAGCCCTTCAAGCGAGAGGATATAGTCACCATTCAAGATCCTCAGAATCTTGCATCAAGGGACCTGAGAGAATACGATTATGTCAAGAAGGACCTTAAAGTGTCAGGTCAGTCACATGTGTTGCTATTTTCAAACAGACAACCAAAAACCCAGACATTGACATTATGAGATGATAGACGACGACCTCGCTAGTGATCCGTTGAGAGGAATCAATGTTGACGCCGCAGGTGGTGCTAGCAAAGTGCTGAAAATGCTTGCCGAGAAGGTAGGTCGCAAAATTCGCCAAGGATCCACGAAAATTGTACTCATCTGGTCGATCAGACCCGAGCCGAGCAAAGCCCAACTATCACGTCAACACCAAAAGCCGAGGGATCCCAAAAGAAAAGCGAGGGTGTGGTGGCGAAGAGAAAAGTCGAGCAATTAGCATGTAAGCTACCACCTCTCTGAACCAGGGTTCGCCAGCTATGTTACTGATTCTTGTCCCATGTCCAGACAACGCTTCGAACTACAGCTCTGGAAGAGCGGCGGCGTCATTGACGAGCACAGCGATGGCACCACAAACAAAGAGCGAGCGAGCGCTGTTCGACGAAGAAGAATGTGAGTTGATGCAGTGTCTCATCGGGGGAAGGCACAGTTGATCACGGTGTTCACAGACATGTTCGAAGAAATGTCCCGACCTGTCAAAGACAAGGACAGACTGAAATCCAAAGCCTATGCGACGATCTTGACAAATTTTGGCGGACTGAATGTGGAGCTGCATGGGGATCGAGCACCTAAGACAGTATACAATTTCGTACAACTCGCCAAGCAAGGCAAATACGACAATGTAGCTTTCCATAGATTGATACCTGGTTTCATGGTAAGTTCAGCTGATGAAGACAACCCAAGCAGCTGATGCTAATTTTTGCAGATACAAGGTGGTGATCCCACAGGAACGGGGAAGGGCGGTCAGTCGTTCTGGGGCGAGCCGTTCAGAGACGAGTATAGTGAGAAAGGAGCATACAAGCATGACGGGCGAGGCGTTCTAGTGAGTCGCTACTTTTTATAGCCCCTATGATGTAAGCTGACGAGAAATCACAGTCCATGGCGAATAGTGGTCCGCGATCAAACACATCTCAATTCTTCCTAACGTTCAGAGAAACGCCGCATCTCAATGGCAAACATACGGTGTTTGGCAAGCTGGTAGGTGGAGAGGAAGTGCTGGATAAGATCGAGAGAATATCTGTGAGACCGGGTGGAGATAGACCGGCGAAGGATATCGTGATTTTGGGCGTCAACGTGTGAGTTTGGGTTAGCCTTCCTTCATCACCCTCACGTTGCCGCGATGTCCACCATTGACACCACTGTTGACACCAATTTGCATCTCGTCTACAGCCTGCAAGATCCCTTCGAAGCATATAAAGAACGATTAGCAGCCAAACTGGCCCGACAAGATCAATCTGATGAAGCATTACGGCGCCGTGCAGAAGCCCAAAAGGAAAGAGAAAAGGATAGAACGACATGGTTGGGAACGAATCTTGGTGAGAAAGGCGAAAGTAAAGCGAAGAAGGAGGAAAGGAAGAGAAAAGCAGAGGAAGAGAGTGGGGTGGGGAAGTACCTCAATGTGCCCAAGGGGGTGGCAAACGTTGGAGGAGCCGTAGCAGGCGACGTGATGGACTTTGGAGGAGAGAAGAAGAAGAAGAAATCAGGTGGATTTGGAGATTTCTCGGCGTGGTGAATGAGTAGGCTGCATCTGTTGTTTTCGTATATCTTGTGCATCATCTTCGGTTGCACCGGTCAAGCAGATATGTGACGAGCTGCAACGATGTTTGCAAGAAGATAACAAGCTCAACGATGACGAACGGGTTGAACCATGGGTATATTGCATAAGGTGCTTGGTATAGTACGTAGATGTATGGTGGTGTGCTTCGGAATATGTATGTGGGAAGTGTAAGGTGCAGAGTATTACAGCAAGTCGAAATCGTCAAGCTGCGTTTGAATGGATCATCAGCACACAGCCATGAATCAGTCAATGAATGCGATCGCTGAACCCACCTCATCGTTGTATTTCATAATTGTTCTCTTCCTAGCGCTTGTATCCACCCAAGTGACGAAATCTTCCATATGTCTCGTTATCAACATTGCAGGATCCGTGATCGGCGTAGGACCGACTCTGATATGACCTTGTTCGATCGTCCGAACAGCCTAGAGGCGAATCAATATACTAATCAGCATGTGCCTGGGGCGATTTCTGGTTGTCCCAACTCCTACAAAGGGGTCGGGCAATGGACTTACGTCGGAAACGGTTTCGGACATTTTCAATCTCGCAATTACAACAGCTAATCTTCTTCGAGCAATGGAAGAGACGGTCACTTTGTTCTCGATATCTGATGATTTTGCTCCGGTATCTATGAGCCCGAGAGATATGAGAGTCAGCATCGGTTCAGAGCGATGGGATTAGAAATTGATATTTCTCGAGTGGTGCATGGGAAGTTGAAGCAAGACAGAAGACCAGGTCACGTACCCAAAATACCCATATCGTACAGCTTGTTCAACATCTCTGCTTCTCTCTGTTGTCTGAAGGGATCTTTCGCAGGGAGCAAGGACAGTTTGTGGATAAGTGATCGAAGGGATCCGCAGATTTTGTTGTATCTAAGTTACAAGAGGGACATTGTTAGTATCACACCACCTGAAACAGGACCCCGCCCCTCTTGGCGAAGATATGATGGTCATGTATGACAGCTGCAAAAGGAAAAGAGAGCTCACTTGTGATAATCGTCTCTATCTTGAATATGATACTTCCTCATCACCTTGATCTCTCTGACCGAGGCATCTTGCTTCCACTGTTAGCGAAATCATTCATCAGTGTCATGTGCAGGTAGGGACAGAAGGAGGAGAGAAGTGTGTTGGATGACGGCGGACATACGTTGAGAAAGTCGACCTTTTTCAAGAGCTTTTGCTCGTGATGCTTTAACTGACGCATGCTGTGGTAGAGTTTGCGAGGGTTCGTATGCGTGATTCGAGGAGGATCAAGGTGTCAATGTATGATCTGAATGAGAAGATAGAGAAGGATATTGAAGTATCAGAATCTCTGGTGGCAACTGGGACGAAAATAATAACCCCGCCAATTTCCGATTTGTCCCATACGCATGCAACCTTTGCTACTGCATCAAGTTAACTTGACCTTCCTCTGCATTCAACCGCATCATCATCCAACACCACCATCATCATCATCAATCTCATTCTTGTTCACTCTCTTCCGAGGTCAGAGACAGATCCCTGTTCCTCCCTCCCCTCTCGCAGAGCTCGCTGGCATTCGCGCCATTCATTGCATCTCCTCAAGTCTCTAGCATAGTCCATCTTGGAGGATCAAAAAACGACCAATCATTCTTTCGAACTTACACACAGACCTTCGGCTCCGGCGACACGAAATTGTCATTCAACTATCCGACTCGCTCTCGCTCGACGCCAAGCGATTCTCATCACTTCCATTCCTTACAGCATAGTCTGAGAGGTCTAGATAAGTGATCAGGAGTCAGAGTAGCTCTTGGAGAAAGGAAGGCAGTAGGAGGTGCATAGTGGAGTGGCGATCAGTCAGACGGATTGCTCAAACTATCAAATTCCCTCGACCGCTAGAAAAAAAGTGGGGCCAAGCGATGTGAGCGATTAGCCGTATTTGATCTCGTGGTGAGATCATCTTCAGGCTGACTCCTTATCCCCACAGACCTCCTTCATCGCATAGACGACTTCGCATACCCGGTGCATACATCGACAGAGTCAGTAAAGACAAGATCCGAAGACAAACGGCACAGAGCTCCGTAATCACATTCGCCTTCCGAGAAACAGTGAGCTTTACACACCCTTTCTTCAACTCTTGCCTGCTATCAAACGCTTCACACTCCGCCTCGGCCCCCGAGAAATCACAGATGAACGCTGTCTCATGCCTCATTTTTCACCCTTTTATGATCTCCGTGTCATGACAAATTGGCTGTCGTAACCTCTTCGAGGGCCCACCTACGCTTTGTATTTTGGCCTATCTCCTGTTCACCCTCCTTTCACGGGTTCTCCTTTGCTGGTGCTCCGAGTGCCCAACGCACACGTTTTACTTCCTGTCACAATGCCATTATATAGGCCCGTGGCCTGATCATTTTTTCCTGTTTCTCCCAGTGTTCATACACCCACCATTATTTCAACGCCGTACAAGTTGTTCACTCGATTGCTGACGTTATTATCATGCTCGCCTTTCAGCTCTCACCGTCGTCGTTTCCTCATCTTGTTTCACCCCTCGTTCGACAGCATAATATGTCGACCTCTCCACCTGTGACCAACGGGCAACAAAGGTCAGTGTTCAACGCACTGGGATCATATGCGGACAGAATCAAGGAACAACAGGCCGCTGCTGCAGTGGCTGCCAAGTCGGCTTCTGCTTCCGGGCCATCGACTTCTATGACTGCCAACGGGGACGGACCTCGCAACATTACGCCTTCCTCCACTTCGACTGTAGCGAAGGGGAAAGATCACAAAACCGTGTCATCATCGAATTCGACCGCTGCAGTATCTCCTGCGACCCATGCTCCCGAAGATGATGGACCATGGGAGAAAGTGCAGTCAACACGTCAACGTCGGCCCGAGGAGAAACGTGGAGGTAGTAGCTCCAAAAATTGGAGAGACCGGTCACATCGTGACGACCAGAGAGAGAAGCACGGCGCAGATTCGGACAAGAGAAGTGGTGGTCATTCTAGATCCAGCAAGAAGAATGCGAGCAGTAGCGCTCCCCCCGGTTCCACCGCCGCCATCGAGAAGACCTCGAACAAATCGACATTTGCCGCAACTGCGACGACATCGAAACTGGCTTGGAGTGCCATTGCTTCCGGTTCACAATCTACTCCTTCAAGGTTACCTGCGACAGCGTCCGTTCAAGCGAACGTCAATGCATCGGGGACCTCACAAAGTCAAACAACCCCATCGTCGCCGTCATTAAATGGTACGACAGTCACACCCACTGCTTCCGTTCCTGCTTCCATTGCCTCCCCAAGTCTGAATTCGGACACCGCTTCGTCATCCACTGCCGTTTCCAAAGCCGGTGTGCTGCCTGGGGACGAGGGAAGTTGGCGAAATCGACCCAAAGCCAAGGAGCAAGAGCAGATGGAGGAACCGCAGCCGCCCGCATCTCGGAAACCGGCACCGCCACCAGCAGTCAATGCCTGGGAAGTAAGGAAGAAGACCTTGACGCCTTCAATCGCGAATGTTGCGGCAGAATCGGCCCCAGCCCTTCCCAACACGAACGGGAACTCTCCTAGAACTCAGCCAAATGGAACCGTCAAACCCGTACCGAAAAGGAGGACTCACACAGCGACCTCGACCGTGGTTCCATCTCCCATAAACGACGCTGCGCTGTGGCCAGATGTTTCCCAAGCGGCAGAAGTAGCCAAATCTACCGAAGAGAAGAAGGAAAAGATCAAGGAGAAGGACAACAGTGAGGCTACGAGCGTCGTCGATGATACAGCAGGTGGTGGGAGTGAGTAGATAAGCTTCGTGATACCACTGTCAACTTGCTGACCGATCACCCAGAAAAACCCAAATGGACTCCCATTCCGGCTGCGGAACTGCTGGCCGCTGCCGATCAAGCCGCTGAAACCACACGTCGTCAAGGCCGTCTAGAGGCAAAGAAGCGCCTAGCTGCGAAGGGTGACGCCGAGTTTCCTGCACAGGTCAAGGGAGCTAAAGCAAGGAAAGGACCGACATCGGCATCGCCGGTCGATACTAAGAAAGGTCAAATCAAGCCCGCGCGAGACGGGTCTGGGAGTGAGATCAGAACACAGGCAGCATCGCAAGGTCAACGCGACGGTAGTCAAGCCGGATCAAAAGTCGCTTCGGAGACTGCCGCGGTGGAATCGGTAACAGGAGCGGCGACTGTCAATGGAGATGCAAAGGCTGAAGATGGTTCTGGAGACGCGTCGCTGTCTCGACAAGCAAGCCGCCAATCGATGCAGGGGTCACCCCAAAAGGTAAATGCACAATATCCTTCACCAGGCTTGTTTGATGCCGCTTCTCATATTCGAAATGGATCTGGATCGCTGCAGTCGAAACCGATGTCAGGGAGCACTACTGCACCACTTCCTCAGCATACGTTCAATCCCGCCTCGATTTCCAATCTTCCTCGACCTCCCCGCGGCCGCGATGGACGAGCTTCGTTCAACGGACGTGGAAGAGGATTCAGAAGCAATTCCGCTCTTCCTCACAAGGGGCATATTTTCGGTTCTCCACCTACAGGCGCGGCCGGTCTCCCAATGGATGGCATGCCTTTCGCCAATGGCACTGCATTCTCAAGAGGTTATGCAGCCGGATTTCAACCCTTCTATCCAGTCTCTGGGTTCGCTCCGGCGGCAATTTACGATCCGATGCAAGCGCAATACGGTAACTTGGCTGCGTTCAGAGGAGCGCCTCCTCCGCCTATGCCGCAGACGGTCGTCCCGAATCTCGATTCGACTCGCTTCTACGTGCTGGGCCAAGTGGAGTATTACTTCAGCATGCAAAACCTTGCGATGGATTTCTTCTTGCGACAACAGGTCAGTGCCTTGCCATCACATGTGTGCTGCTTTAACTGACTTGTTTTACACTTTTCAGATGGATTCGGAGGGGTGGATCGATATTGCCATGATCGCCTCATTCAACCGAGTCAAGAGCATCACTCCCGACGTTGCGATTGTTCGTGAATGTATGACTCTTTCATCTCTGCTTGAAGTCCGTGAAGAGAGAGTCAGATTAGCTGGTCCGGGAAGTCGACAATGGGTCCTCCCGGGTGCTAAGCCGAGTGAATTTGGGCTCGGCCCTATATCGCCCTCTGTTGGTATGTCCGCGGACGACTCTCGCGATGTCTCTATGGGCATTCCAGCATCTGTCGAAGCGAGCTTTACACCTTCAGTTACGAGTACGACCGATGAAGCCCCGAGCAACGGTCAGCAAACGGTACAGCAGAGTCAGGGTCTTGCGCAGCACCAGAGAGCGTTCGTGGCTGCCGATGTCGAAAACGCTTTGATGAAGAGTAGCGTCCCGACCAGCTCAACAGCAAGCGTTATGAACGGTGACGAGAAGACAGAGACGGTGACCCCGGCAACATCAACGTCCGGCGATGGGGGGAAGGAGGATGAAGAGAATAAGGTAGGGCAGAGTTATTGATAGTGAGTGTATTCTGTCGTGTAGGAAGCAATGCATGCTGACAGAGTTCTGTTGGTATAGAGCGCAGGGGTAATTGCGGGGATGTCTGCGGATTCGGAGGAGAACTGGGCCGGGGACTTCAGCTGGTCGCGTGTCATGAAGATGGGTGACAACGGAAGACCGGCACGCATATCAAGGCGTTGTTGGAGAAGCGAGAAGCAAGACATAGAAGAACATCGCAAGTCCCGTACCATTGACATCAAGGCTCGCCTTCACATGTCACACCTTCTACCGATATTCGCAAATCCGTTTTCATGACACCGCCACGTAACGACAGAATCCTGCGATCAAGAATTCTCTTGCAAACTTTCGTATATTCTTTTGCGACATATTTGTGACTCATACTGCATGGCTGGTTCCCTCTCTTTCATACCTCCTCTCCATATGTGCATAGGATTGGACCCAGACATGACTCTTGCCTATTTAAACATTCATACGTATTACTCGTATTTCCTTTCCCTTTACGAGCAGACGAATATCTCATCTTTTTGTTTCCATACATCACATCACCAAACGCATTAGCTCGAACCAAATTTCGACCCTTTCTTTCTTTGACTTTGACATGTTCTTCCTTTTCATTGGATTCGATCTTACATACAACATTACGAACAAAATTAGGATACTACTATTACTTACATGGGGTGAAAGGGTGGGCGAGTCTCATAGCATGAGGAAGAAGCTTGAAATGGATATAGTAGTCCAGCATGCAGTTCGTGAGCATTGTGATGTGTATGAGAAGCAGTTGCATCCTGTCCTAGACGACATGATGAATTGAACAGCATATGCCATACATAAGATCTCACTCAGGTAGGCTATTAAGCAAAAGCGTGACATAGCGACGCATCCGACAGGTATGTACAGTGCAGCGATGAGGTCGGAGCGAACGTAGATGGTATTCGAGGGTATCGTCTGTACCGACCAAGATGATTCATCGACTTCGCTTGTGAAAGCATGATCCTACGGTTCGAGATGGTTCGGATACCATTCTTGGGTGTCGCGTTCCATGAACCCGGACAACAATTGAAAAGTGGTCTCTATTTTCGAAATCGTGTTCCGATGGAGTTCGACCCCTGAACTCGTACGAGCAAGGAGCTCGCCCCCCGTGGCATGCGACCATTCCCGTCTGCTTATTGCTTCACTTTCGTCCCCAGATCTTGCAACCTCTCTTCCAGCTTCTCCAACACGATTTTGCCATCTTCTCTCCTCCCTTCTCCTGACCCTGAACCTGACAAGAGTTCCAAACTCCTCTCCAGGCTTTCCATATCCCTCTTCTCGTTACCGTCCAACACATAACCACCCTCTCCTCGACCTTCTTCGCCATGCTCATCCCTCTCATGTGCGACACGTTCCAGATCTTCAGGAAGGATCTGATCCCTCCTCAATCTACCCAACTCTCGAACCAATTCCCTCAAGTCGTCCTCGACTGAGACGCCTTGTGCAGAAGAGGACGAGAGTGGAAGTACTGAGATATAGGCTAAGAGGGCAGCGGCTTTGCCTCTCAATTGACCGATTTGACGAGAGAGGGGGACGGAAGCGGCGAAGGAGTCGTCGAAACCCCTCTGGAGGGTGGAAAGTTTACCGTCGGTGATACCTTCTCGGTAACCGGCCTGTGAACAGATCAAACAAGGAGCAAGTCAGCTGACTACTTCATCGACAAGAGGGAGCGATGATAGTTGGACCACGACCCGGAAGCGAAGTTTCAGTGGCAAGGAATCGCATCCAAAAGCACAAGGAGGATCGTGCGATTTCGCCATGATGAAGCGGGGAACAGTCTTCGCTAGTACACCACTCACATCAGCATAACGACTTGATAGTCTCGTGTATTCCTGATCGACAAGAGGATCTTCTGCACCCCCTTGAGTCGGAGGGGCATACCAATCGTCCTCATCCATTTCGATCGAGACATCGTGACCGATACCACCGGCAGGATATGCCATGGCGTACACCTCTGAAGCTGTCTATCTTGATGGGAGCGACCGTTTGGTATATTACGGAGCGAAAGATTGTCATAACAGACATGTCAATCGAGCTGGACGAACTGGCTTAGACAGCGGGACTTGCCGCCGACAGATCCACGAAGATACTGTACTTTCATGCCACGTCATGTGGTACTTTGGGCCGGGTCCATAGCAAGATTTTTGTAATCATCTCGTACAGGCCATTAGAAAACGGGATAAATGAGGCGTTAATAGCGCATCCACGACATTATTATTTCGAAAATTATCTCCTCCCCCCCCATCTTGTCCTCCACTCTATTTTGCCGATTGAAAAAGATTATTTCCATCCATATCTTCATCACAGATCTTCACATTCATATATCTGTCTTTGATACATCCATCAGAACGGCATCGGTATACGGACTTACTTACACTGCTGTACCACCTACGACATCCTGCACTATGCTTCCCCGATCGTCTCTCGCCCGAACATCGATGACCTTGGGGTCTATCGTTTCACGACGTGCTGTTCTCGTTGCAAGAGGGCTCCCGCGACCTATGCCTGCTGCTGTAGTCAGGATAGAACGATCAGTCAGCCTGCAATGTGAGTAGTCGATCCCTTTTTTCCTTCATTCGGACGTCATCGAGATGTAGACTAATCATAGCTATATAGCTTTGCTCAATGCTCGAGGGTACTCTGCCGCCGCTCAACTGGCTGAAAAGCCCGATGATGATTTCTTCCTTGGCGAACAACCCGCCTCGATCGCCACTTCTTCAAGATCCTCAGCCACCTCAGCTCCTGCTATCGGGTCCGAGGGAGCCGAAGCACCTCCTGCCGCAGAGATCGTTCCTTTCGAGACTCTGAAGGGCAAGATCGAATACGACACGCTCAAGGCGCTGACGTTCAAACCATTCCAATTGAAAGCCATGAGTGAGGTGCAGAAGAGGGTGTTGGGCATGATGCCGGAGTTGGCTGGGAGACAATCGAAGGGTGAAGAGACTGAGCGAGTCGAGGTCAAGTCGAGAGAAGACCTGTTGGTCAAGGCTAAGACCGGTACAGGAAAGACAATTGTGAGCGCCAACAGCCGTGGTCGTATTCATCGGTAAAATCTCGCTAATTCCACTGTCATTGACACCACCAGGCCTTCCTTGTCCCAGCAATCGACGCACGGGTTAACAAGCTCGCTGAGCTTGCCAAAGCTCCTGCGGCGGATGGCACCATTCCCGACAAGCATGCTCGTGGCCGAAATGAGCGTGCTTTATCTCGATCGCACGTTGGTGCACTGATCATCTCCCCTACTCGAGAGCTTGCCACACAAATCGCGAACGAAGCGCTCAAGCTCTGTACCTGGCATAAGGAGATGGAGGTCCGACTGTTCGTCGGGGGAGAGCCTCGACACAGGCAGTTGAAGGACTGGAAGAGAGGAAGGAAGGATATCGTCGTCGCCACCCCTGGACGATTGAAGGATCTCTTGGGCGAAGAGGAGGTCAAGAAGGCTATGGAGCATACCGACATGCTCGTACTGGACGAAGCGGACACCCTCCTTGACATGGGCTTTTCGCAGGATCTCAACCACATCATCTCGCACCTGCCCAAAGAACGACAAACATTCCTCTTCTCCGCTACAGTCTCCAAAGAGATCGCAGCGATCGCTCGAAAGTCGTTGAAGCCTGGTCATCAAGTCATCGACTGTGTGCCCAAGAACGAGTCCAACGTCCATCTTCACATCCCTCAACACTATACCATCCTTCCCTCCGCTGCTGAGCAAATCCCTCACCTTCTTAGACTTATCGCCCATGACCAGTTGATACACCCTAACAGCAAGGTCATCGTGTTCCTCAACACTACCAAGCTCACGATGCTTACTGCCACCCTTATTCGAGAGCTCAAGAGCGCCTTGCCCAAGGACCTGAACGTCTACGAGATTCACTCCAAACTCGACCAAAATCAACGTAGCAGAGCTTCAGAGCGATTCAGACGAGACATGAGACCCAGCGTTCTGGTGACGTCCGACGTCTCTGCTAGGGGAGTGGATTATCCCAGTGTAACCCGAGTCATCCAGGTTGGTGTCCCTGGCAGCTCAGAGCAATACATCCACCGTGTCGGACGAACTGGTCGAGGTGGACGAGAAGGACGAGGAGATCTCGTGCTTCTACCTTTCGAAGCTGGATTCGTTCAACAACTTCGAAAGATCCCAATCAAGGATGTCCCCATCCGCGACTTCTCTGCCGAAGTTCACGAGCTCGCATCTGCTCAAGATGAACGTCATGTCGAGAAGCTCAACGGCATCAACGATTCAGTCAGCGCTCTGATGCCGTCTCTCGATGCGGAGGCTATCGAGGAAGTCTTCACTTCCATGCTTGGTTACTATGTTGGCAAGACCGACCAACTGCATATCGGTCCTCAAGAGATCTTACAAGGTCTGAAAGACTGGTCAGTCGAATCGGCAGGTCTTCCCGAACCACCATACCTTTCGCCTGGATTCTTGCAGAAGTTGGGTCTGGGTAACAGTCAGCGAAGAAGCGGTTCGGGTGCTCGAGGCGGTGGTGGATTTGGCGGAAGATCAAGCGGTGGATTCGGAAAGCGGAATGGCGGTGGTGGTGGAGGTGGGGACTCAAGAGGTGGAGATCGGTCCATGAGAAGTGGTGCTCTTTTCGGTGGTGGGAATGGCGGCGGCAGCGGCGGTGGTGGGTACCGAGGTGGTAGCGGAGGAAGAGGTGGACGAAGCTCGGGATACTAAACAAAACGTGCTGGATTAGACGATTCACCGAACGATCTCATGGTTGCGTTCTCATTTGATTCGATGTTGTATGATAGATGCATCACTACACTCTTCCACCTCATGTCATTCACGCTGCAGAAGCCTTGTGATCGGGTACTTGTACAATGAATTTTTTGCATCACAGAGACTGATAAAAGAGACTGGTAAAAAAGACAGCTGTGAACAAAATTGGTAATGAGGTGCTGAAGGAAGGACTTTGGGCAGAGGGGATAAGAACTGAAACAATAAGGACAGAGCAGAGATTGCTGACTGCCTCGAGATCCCATCACAACTGTCAGGCTTTCATCTGTCATGACGGCCATTCCGCCACGACCACGAATAGTCCATCGTTATTACGCCCACCCTCTCGATATCTTCGAGCACAACTCGATATACTCGCCGAAGCCCGGGCAAAAGGGCGTCACAGGTGAACGATAGAAACAGGAGCAAGTTGGTCGATGTTCTACGCATCCTGGTGGATGGGGTCAGTGGTGATATATACATCGACTCAGTTCTCGTTGTTCTAGTCTTTCCTTAGCGATTGCTCGATTGAAAGTCATACCTAGTACCTTGCTCTTTGTTCAATGATATCACTGTGGTACCTCAGTCTATTTAGAGCTGCAACAAGCCCCTCTAGATATCTGTGTCAGGTTCCTGGTTATCCTTGTTATCCTCGCTTTCCTCGTCATCCTCGTCAGCCTCGCTAACCCCCCATGTCGTGCTGTCCTGTTGTGTGATAGGGTTCATTGACTGAGGCCACATTGAGCATCGTGACAGATGGCCAGGTCATATCGGCTAAACGCGGAGCGCGCCAATTAATCATCAAATCCACTTTTGCACTCGGTCCTTTCGTCGTTGACACATCACACATCGCTTCTTACAACACAGCCATCAAATCCGCCTTTCGAATTCTCGATCGATATACTTCTATCAGTACTGAATACAGTCTTCTGCGATTGCACATCATGTCGCTCTTCGAGCAGCTTACGGAGCTGATCGCTCAACAGACGTCCCGTCTGGCCCCGTTGACGCTTACCGTCCCAAATCCCACGACATCGATCTTTCAAGTGTCGAAACTGATCGATCATCTGACGACCACCCCTGTCCATCAGGTCTACCTACCTTACTTGCGATTCGGAGCACTGCATGCCGTCAGGGTGACGACCGTCTGGGCGGGGATGATAAAGGGACGAAAAGGAAAGGTTGGCCTTCTTCAGGATCTCTTCGGTTATCTCGTTATGGCGTGTGAGTGGACGGCTTCCACTAGGCCAGCCCCCGGAAGAAGAAGCATGTCGCTGACGTCGAACGGTTTGAATGATCGATGGCTCAGGGGGAGGAAGTACCGTCGTCTCTCTGCTACTTGGTCAACCGCCCACGTGGCTCGTATCACCTACACCATGGTTGATCTATCCTCCAACCTATCTCCTCCTCGTCCCTACGGGGCTTTCCCCATACTTCATCAAGACCTGCCCAGCTATTATCTTCACCCTCGTGACGGCTTACGAAGATGGTATCAGTCGATCTACTACTATTTCCGCGCTTCCAACTCTGATCGGAGCGAGCACAAACGGTCTCGGTACCAACGCCAATTTGTGGACCTATGTCCTTCTCTCCGCACTCGCCGTCACGTCCGGCGGTATCTTCGTCAGTCTGTTCGGGCTCAACGAGGATAGCTGGAAAATTGGCGTTCCAGGCGTATTGAAGGGCGGTGTATTGGGAACGTTAGACGCTTGGGGTGCATCGCTCGTGGGAATCACTTATCTCGCCCTGACAAGACATACCGACTCGATCTCACCATTCAGCGATGTCCTCGATACTATTCTTCCCCAAGATGTCAAGCACGATTCGGCGAAAGGGGTGGTCAGTCCCGCCCATGGAAGAGCTATCGGCGCGCTTCTCTTTGGTACTTTGTTGGCTATAAGGGGCATCGTTGTCCTCTGGAAAGGAAGAAGAACGAGTGTGCCGAAGGTTTCGAAGAAGACCGAGCTGCTGATCACGGAGGAAAAGGAGAGTGTGGTCAAGAGTCCTGTACAGGTCAGACCGGATGGAAAGAGAGCTACACCGAGAAAGAGCCCAAGACCGTCAAAGCCGAAGACGCAGTGAGCTGACGTCTTTCAATGAGACCCACGGAGATTGGAGAGAGAGTAGATGTTGTCAGATATAGATGTAGATGTTAAATAGATGCATACAACAGAATATGCATTCGAATGGTCATTGCAGAACGTCTGCTCCTTCCTTCATCCATCTGAAGGTAACGCTCACTCTAATATCCCTGATGATCGTTTCCGTCTTCCCTTTCTCCTGTGGGCTCTCCACCACATCTTCCAATCTTTCGTCGATCCCATGTGCCCAATCCCATCTCGCCTCGTCCGTCAGATAGTATACCGTCCTCGAAGGCATGTAAACTTGATGCAATTCTCCACTGCTGTGCTTGCTGAGACGCATGACGCAACCACCTGTGAGAGAGCAACCCAAAATACCATCGGCATAACGATTGGGCAGGTCGATATGGGATGATATGCCTTGTCCGGGTAGGTACAGGTTCAGGATGACCTGTCTTGCCAGACGTTGATGAAACAATACGACCAGTGTCTCCTTTGGTAGATGTGGACGTAGGATCTCCTCTAGACAACTAAGCAAGGATTTCAAGTAACGCGGTATATTGCTGTCGGTCGAGGTCGAATCAGGAGCTTCGAAGAGCATTACCTGATCTCGATTCCCGCCTGAAAACAGATTATCGTCACCTATAGCATGGAGAGCATTTCCTAAGCAGATGTTAGGGCGATAGTCAGCTGAATGTACCTCCTTGTTGAGGATCAGAAGTGACTGGACTGGACTCACTGGCAACTTCATCTGATAGAAGGGAAGGAAAGATCCACAATCCGGGGATGGGCGGACAGGTCCTCCTCGCGACTTGCGATGTAGCTGTGTCGTCACGGTCACGGTCACGGTCACGGTCGGAGAACAAAGAGTCAAGTGAGGACGACGAGGAGCAGCTAGAGGGAGAGGGGCTGCTCATTCACTCTGCTGCATGAGTACGGGGAGATTGTCGTCAAAGCCGGGGTGGAGAGCAGCATGTCTGTCCCATGATGTTGGAAAACCCGCTTCAGACCGGAAGAGAACACGGACGGAATTCCGAAATCAAATCACGTCGTAGCAAAAGGGTCCATCCATCTCTAACATTTCAATCCCTGTTGTCTTTTCTTCTACTTCCTCCACATCACCTCTTCACTCCTCGACACCTTTCCACTTCAAAACCTATACGATGTTGGCCAGCACTGTCCGACAGGGTGAGCTATCCAATGGAAGAAGCTCCCTTGAGCCCAGCTGACAACATTGTCTTCCGCAGGTCTCCGAACCGCTTCTCGCTCTTCTGGTGAGTCTCTGACTCCTTCATAATGTCTTCACGCCATGCTCCTGTGTTTTTTCTTCGAAGCAGGAGGTCCCGAACTCGTATTCTGTTGCTAACGCGATAAGGGTTAAGAGCTGACATTCCGTTCCTCAGCGCGAGCGTTTTCCAGTCTCCCCGCGAGGGCTGCTCAGAGGTCCAACGTCGGTGCCGGTCTCGCTCTCGGTACTGCTGTTGCTGGTTATGCCCTCTTCGAGTGTAAGTGCTTGTCCTCCCCTCATTCGCACATGTTTTAGCAATACGTCGCCATGTTCGCTCATGGGAGCTGATCGCCTTGCGTAGCTACTCGATCCCCTGTCCTCCTTGAGGGTCCCAAGACCATCGCCGGTGAGAAGGGTACTGTCTCCGAGCGATCTTTCGTGATGGTGCGTCTAATTGAGAATGACAGCTACAGAGACATGAATGTCGGAGCGCTCATAGCTGACATTGCTGCAATTCGCCGATAGATCAAGCCCGACGGTGTCTCCAGGCAGCTTGTTGGCAAGGTAAGCGAGTCGTTCTTCGTATACATTTCTCTGGCAGCTGACCACTCATAGATTGTCTCCCGATTCGAGGGTATGTGTCCGATGTATTTGCTAAGCGATGAAGATGGCAGAAGGACTGATTCTTTCTGATGGTCAGAGCGAGGTTACAAGCTTGTTGCGTGAGTCTTGCCGGCGCCCACTCTGACCGTCAACCATCACTATGGTCCACCTGCTCTGCATCCGATACGAAAGCTGACAAACATCTCACGCAGTATCAAGTCCCTCACCCCTTCGCCTGCCCTGGCCAAGGAGCACTATTCTGACCTCTCGGCTCGACCCTTCTACGGCTCTTTAGTCAAATACATCACCTCTGGGACTCCCGTCGTTGCCATGTGAGTGCAATTATGACGGACTGCTTTGCGGCTGAGAAGGGGGAGAACGTATAAGTGGCTGACATATCGTCCTACCGAAGGGTTTGGGAGGGCAAGGATGTCATTCGTCAAGGTGTAAGTCTCGCAGTTCTAACAGAGGCGGTGATCTGGTGCTGATGCTATTATTACAGCGAAGAATCGTAGGCGCCACCAACCCGCAGGACGCTGATCCCGGGAGTGTCCGAGGCCAATACGCTGTCTCCGTCGGTCGAAACCTCATCCACGCTTCGGTCAGTTCAGTATTTCCCTTTGCTCCATCAAACAGGTACAGTTTGGATTGATACAAGCTGTGTAGGATGCCTTCGACTCTGCTACCAAGGAGATTGGTCTTTGGTTCGCCGAAGAGGAGCTCAGTGACTACGAGGTATGTTTGGCTGTTGATCAGTCTGATGCGGAATTGTTAGCTTATCTACGTACCTCCTTCTGTTCTCTACCTGTAGCCCATTGCCTGGGTAAGTCGATCACTGGGACGTCTCGTGGAAATGGAAGCTGACAATCCTCAAAGCCTTGGGTCATGGCTGACAACTAGAGTTGTACATTCATGGGGCAACAACGTATGCATGGCAATCAGAAGGGTGCGAATCTTGAACGAGAACCTGAAGCCGAATCGTGTCTCTACGTGTGGCTTGTAAGAGTTAAGTGAACATAAGTCCGACTTGCGACCAATGTCGTGGTGCTATAGATCCGACCCCGCTCGACGACAGACTTAGCGAGCCGACGACAGCTGCGCTTATATGGGCGATAAGAGCACCAGACGACAAGGCCCGGCAGAACAGTGCAGGGCCTACATGGGCACATAAGTTAAGCAATCGCCCGAATACTGTTGAGCCTCAACTAAAAATATGATAACACGGATCGACGTGAGGGAGAGCCCGTCTCTTCATTTCCTCGTCATCCATGGTGATGATGATGATGATGACAGACCTGAGGTGCTGTAACACTAACGGGATGAAAAACATGTTCAAACCTTCCTGGTCATATAGATGACCGTAAAGTTATGATTTCCGGAATCAGGTATGCAAGTGGTAAGAGATTAGAAGGAGTGGTAGTCAACGGTAGCTTTCTCCTCGATGCTTAGTCGCCATTCTATTCACTTCTTTCCTGGGATGGCAGTCAATCCTTCCTCCCAACTCGACGATGACAAAGTGCCTCGATGAAGGACTTGGATACTGATCAAGACCAATCCTACGGCTCACTTCTTCGCCATTGATGATCTTATCTGGACCGTTCCCAGCTTTCTCGGTCAGCCAGCGAAGATGAGTTGATATCTGCCAGACACAGAAGAAAGACGAGAGTGGGAAGTTTCACCTGCGTTTTTCAGATTGGATAGCCATTCTGCCAGAGGATCAACCGATCATGTTAGGCTGTCGATCAGTCCGAGAGTCCATGGGTGGTGGTTCTGATGCTGCTACCACACTGCTGCTGCTGCTGCTGCTGCTGCTGCGATACACCCGTGCAGTGACTGCGGAGACTACAGATGGTCTCTCATCTGCAACATCAGACCGATCGATCAAACAATCAATCAGTCAATCACTTGATTCGGCCGATTATGGAAATCTCCTTTGTTCTTTCGCCAAGATACCAGCCCTTTCGTGGTTGCTTATCTGTCGGAACTCTCTCCCACTTTGCGCTACGGCATCGGCAAACTATATATATACATGTTGTCCTGGAAGGGGATTTTGGGATCAACTAAGACGAATAAGGTTTCGGTACATTGGACAGGGTCAAACGGGTCAAGTCAAACTTGTCGCCATCGTCTCACTTTCCTCGCTTGCTCCTTCGCTCGTCGTCTTGCCCAATGCCCGGCTCAGCCACTCTTTTAAGATTACAGTGTGGTAGTGAGTGAGTGACTTTGCCAGATTCTCATACCGTAGCGCAGGGCAGCTTAGCTGGAGGACCTTTTTCTTCTCGTTTTCCGTTTTCCGTTTTCCGTTCCGACCGAGAAGTTGGGGACCTGGACTCTCTAGACTTGACTGGGAATCCGATCCGGTAAAATTCCCCTTCTCTCATAATGAAAAGATCGCCCATCATCATCATCGGCATCATCATCGTCAAATACGATATGATCATTTGTCTCAATGGATGATTGAGATGAACGATTTTAGTCGTTCCTGTTCGGAATCCTCTCAAAGGGTTAGCGTCATATGTCTCTAACGGTGGTAGGATAGGGGGGAGTAACGCCCGACGAGACGATGATCTACAATAAGAGTCCAGTAGTAGTAGTAGTAGCGTAGTAGTGGTGGTAGAAGTAGTAGCAGCACTTGCTCACCCTTATCTTCCCAACGATGAGGCTGGAATAAATACATCATTTGTCTCGTCTCGGTGTCCAGGTCTCTCGGATCCCCATCATTGCTCCAATCCCTCTTTCCACTTTTGAATTCACTTTGTTTCCTATACCATATCAAGCATCACTCAATAAACCCATTCACTTACTCGATCGATCGACCAACCCTTTAGACACAACGACGAGGACGACAGAAATCAGATAGAGGACGCAGACATCCTCTTCATCGGGACCCCTTTCAACATCCATCCATCCTCGACCTTCAACACCCACCATCGACCATATAGATATAAATCTCCCTCCCACCAACACTTGACACCACGGTAGACAGTCACATTGCGACACGCGCCATTTCGATTTTCGAACCCCCTTGAAACAGGACGGGATTGCCCTCCGCAGAGAAGAGACGACGAACCCCTGGATAAGATCACTCAGGGATAGCAGCAGTGCATCGCTTCAAAAAAGGCCCTCTTTTCTTCCGCAACTCCCAACTCCACAAACTCCATCATCTCTGCCATCTCCCCTCTGAACAGTCCGATTTTGTGAATCGTATCCCGGTACGACATGGATAAGAATCTCGTGGGCACAAGTAGTGGTCCGGGAATGGAGATGATCCCTGGGGTGAGGATGGTGGGCATGATGACCGTGAGAGCGCTTGATTCGGTGAGTGTCTCGAGAGACAAATCAAGTCGGCCATCCGTCACTGGTGATGCTACTACCTAGAAGAATACCAGTCCTGTCTGTTGAGCTTGAGCAGCGCTGACGAGACTCTGTAGTTGCCATTACCAGTGTTGGCAATCATCTTCATCGCCTGTCTGGCCCTATTGCAATGGCCGTGAGTCGGTTCATTCACAGGCAATCTTGACCGATTGATTGACCAATCGCCATAGCAGAATGTCACAATCGCCCTCATCGATCTTACCCACCTTCACCCCGCCGACCCTCGAGAAGGATCGACTCTCCCCTAGTCCATTCACCGAGAACCCCGGTTCCAAGCCTCTCTTCGTGTTCACGCCTCTGCCTACCACCACCACTCTCGCGTCATCGACCTCTCTCCTTACGTCCGCGCAGGCGCCCTTGGGGAGCACCCCTCAGACTTACAGTGTGAATGTGTACAACCAACAACCAGGAGCAGCGAACGTGATGGTGATGGGAGGTCAACAGCAACAGTTGCCGTTGCCTTTGGGTAGAAACACGAGGAGAGGAAGCAAACAGTTGAGAGAGTACAGATTGGGGTTGGGCGTTGTTCCTGAAGTGGAAGGCGAATCGTTGGACAGGACAGAAGTCGTCTAAGGACAGGGCAATCATGGACATTCAGATCGTCATCTCGAAGATACTGTAGGGCTTTGCGGCGGACAATTTTAGTATAGAATAGCAGATTACTTGGCGGACACTTTTCTTCACTTTGCCGTTCTTCCCGACAAGAAGTGTGCTACCCCTCGTTCTTGACACTTTACATAGCTTGTAGATTATGTATGTAGCATAAAGCGTTTTCTTGGTTGCTCTAATCAGTAGACTTCGTGACGCACCGAGTGCAGCGCGTCTGCGAGCTGCGATGCACCAACCCAAATTCGGGGCAGGATACACGTAGAAATACAACACGGACCAATGACAAGATCAGGCAAAGTGACTATGACATCGACATCCGAAGCGAGTCAGCCTCGCACTTGATTCCATGAGCACGAAGAATATGCGAGAAAGAGTTACTCACATTCCTGCGACATTGAAAGCGGCTAGCAACCTGAGTAGAGAGGGTGAAATCAGCTGTCGTCATTGCGCGCCTGTTCGACATTTCACGCGAAACCCACTTGAGAAGATCGTCAACGTCCATCTTGGCCGCTCTGTTATCGGAATAGCCAGATTCTTCGAGGATCTCGTCAATCTTCTTCCGAATGTCAAAGCCGTCCTCGATGATCTGCAGAAGTATGTCAGCGCTGACCATGGCGATATAATCAAGCTTATCTATCTGGGAGTTGAATCGAGGGTTTCTTATATATACGACCGGACCACTCACCACGCCTTGTTCCGCACACCAAGTCCTGTAATTCTTCTCCAGCATCTCTCCTACTCCCCTCGCCTTGAACCCTGCTCTCAGCGTCTTATTCGTCCTTGAGAAGATGACCCGATTCAACCCATCGAATTCTTCGAACTTGATCGGAGGTGGGGGATCCCTCGGCATGATCCTCACGACGGAAGATTCGACCTGTGGAGGGGGTCGGAAGTTGCCCTTGCCGACTTTCATGATATGTTCGACGCGGGCGTAGAGCTGGACGTTGGCCGAGAGTCGACACCATAATTTCGTGTTGGGCGTAGCGACGAGTCGAAGTGCGAATTCACGCTGGAACATGAGGACGGCACAGCGGGGTATGGGTCTTTGGGATAGGAGCTTGAACACGAGAGGGGATGAGATCTGTGAGGGTAGGTGGACAGGTGGGTCGTAACGATAATGGGGGACAAGAGGGAAGTGTATACGATCAGTCAAAAATCAAGCACATGCAATCGAACCAGTCTGATGCAGAGAGCTGCAACGCACCTGATACGGCGTGTTCGAAATACAGACATCGAAATAAGGCAGGTCGATCTTTATGAAATCGCCCACTATCAATTCGAGTTTTTTCTGTTCAGGTCTATCGTCAGGGAAGTAGGCGTGTCAGCAAGTCGAACCAAAGAGCTGACAGCGCTGGAAACAAGACTGTTCTACTCTCCTCTCTTCATCGTGGCCGTGCGTTGGATGGAACAGTTGAACTCACTTTCCCAACACTCTCTTCTGCACTTCAGCAGCCATTCGAGGATCCATTTCTGACGCGATGACCTTCCTACAGGCTGGCAAGATCCTGACCGTCAGATTACCCGTACCAGGACCGACTTCGAGTACCACATCTGTCGGTTTCAGATTCGCCTTATCCACAATCCTACGACGGACAACACAGACTCGGTCAGCCAACATACAAATGAGAGCCGGATTCACACTCATGTATGGAGATTCCGACTCACCCTTGTGCGACGAGAGGATTGGTCAAGATATGTTGACCGAATTTCGCCGTGTCGAACAGATGATTTCTCGCACCTGATCCTCCAGCAACGGCTGAGGCGGATGACGAGGACCCTGATGATTCGCCATTCTTCTTGGGTCGAGAAGCGGCGGATGTCGGTTGGACTCTGAACGTTGATGTAGTCGCTTTTGGCATTTCCGTAGAGGTCCTTCAAGGGGGGGGGGGAAGTGCAGAAGATTGATGAGGATTGATGATAGTTTGTTCAAGGCGAGTAAAATGTTATTGACGAGCATTCCAATTAGCGACCGGAGCAACTTTTGTCGAAAGGTCACGTGCAGCAAAAGAAAAAGTTACAATCTACACAGCGCAAAAAAGGTAAAGGCCGGACGGGATTTGAACCCGCGACCGCTAGATGAAACTCCAGTTCACGACCTCGAAGTCTAGAATGCTACCACTGCAACACCGGCCCGTTATTTGATATTTGCGGGAATTATAACTCTAATATCAACAATACGTCCTTGAGGGTGACATACCGAGAAAATGTTTGTGACGAACTCGTCTACTTTATAATCGAACCAGGCACTCACGATTCTGTGCTCTCCTGACAATGGCCCAGGGGTGGATATATATCGTGCAGTGCGTCACAGATGTGGAAGACGTGAATCAGTACGATTACTAGGACTGACAGCAGTGAAGGGTGTGAGCTCCTTCCTTCGGTAAGTTACGGCAGAAAATTCTGATAAACAACTAACTTACTCTGGTTCTAGACGTCATTCTTCTCTCTTGAAATTTCCTGTCCAGCTCTTTCTCCGACGACATTGATGATCTTCCTTCAAGAGAGTGGACTAACCCCCAAACTTGTACTTGCAAGTTTAGTCAATGACACTGCATTCCGGGCGAGGTGAATGGCTTCTGCAAAATGAACGTATGACGTTGCGTTGTGAAGAAAATAAACTCATGCTGTTACTTCTTCAAACAGGATGCTAGCATCCTTTCATGAACGATCTGGTCCAGAGCCGTGCTCCGTGTGTTTTCGCTGTCTATAAAATCGTACTGCACAACAAGCTACTAGGAGAAATGTTGTCACAACGATAGAGACTCGACAAGACGAGGGGTTTTGAAGTTATGGAATTATGGACACTGCCCAAGGACAGTATTGTTGAATTGACGAGACCGACGTATTTTTCAAGTGCGAGATTGTGGGAGAAATGCAGTCCAGACGATCTCATCGAGTCGATGATCTAGATGACTGGAACCTGGTCCTTTCTTGGGGGAGGGGGAAAGGTCTGACTTTGTGACAAGTGTCTCACTCGAACGGACTCGAGTCGTTTTGAGCCGAATCGAGTCTCGATGAACATCCCCAGGATCTTCTGCGACTTGTCAGATTGTACTCTTGACTGTGATCAATGTATCGTAATGCATTTTTCGTGCCTACAGCGATCTTCATGCAACTGTTCATACTGTGTTCGTCTTCTCCTTCAATATGTTCACTCATACCACCACTAATGATTGTGAAGGTTTCTAAGTCTGCATATCCTCTGCGTCGTATTGCTCGTTCCTAGACAGATCAAGGACAGATCACAATCAGCACTCGATGTACTGCCGATGACCACATGTCGCGCTCACTTTTTTAGGATGACAAGACCCTCCAACACGCTTTGATACGGGAAATATTCGTTCGTTCCCAGCTCTGCTCTTTCGCCAGTCGCGATTCGAACAGGGGCTTGATGTGTTTGGAACTGAAATGCAAGAAACGTTAGCGATTTGCCGCACAAAGGTATTCGAAAGCAGCTAGTGAATACTCACTCCACTGATACCATGTCTTGTTCCCGCCAAACCAATCGTGTTGACTGCTTGTCCGACTCGCACCGTCACTGGCTTCTCCTCAAGCTGTTCGTCTAGTGTTATGAGGAACTGAGGGAACATAGCCGTGACGAGCCAGTACAACATCCAGTGGTGTTTGCCAAGAACAACTATATGAGATACACTTGTCAGTGGTACATTCGTAGACGATAATAGCGTAAAGGTGCGAGACTTACACTTCCGGGCATCGGTGAAAGAGACGATCACCGACAACAAACCTGCCACAGCCGTTCTGCTCATCACTTGGCCATCATTGAAGTACGGGTTGATACCGATTGTTCCCTTGCCCATGTGGACGAGTCCCTGCAAATATGACGATCAGCATCCGTTGCCACGTCGACCATTAATGCTGTTTCACCGCCATTATTGACGGCTACTACGACACCGGTCTTGTGATTCCATCGTTCGATCCTCATCCGTAATCGTATTGATACCATCATAACTCACCTGAGCAATTCTGACCATGAAGAAACAGTCCGCCTCCTTCGCATAATACACCGCCAGGCCTCTCAACATCTGAGCCAATCTCGCGTTATTCGTACCAGCTCCGACGAGACCCATCGCGAGAATTGCATTGATTGCCACGTCGAGATCTGAGTCATGAGAGTATTTCGAAAGAGTGTCGAGAATGGAAAGTTGAGGATTTGAAGCTGAAATTAGACCGAGTGCTAAGGGAACTGATTTGCGGATTTCGGGGTCGCCATATGTCATCTGTGTTACAACAGTAGTCACATTAGCTCTGTCCATGTCCTTGTCCCCGACCTCCGTCTTCTGTGCTTTTCATGGCTGTGCTTTTCATGGCTGTGCTTTTCATGATAAACCGAAAGAAAACTTACCAAATGCTGGAACTGCCGCAGCGCCATTTCAGCGCCAACATCTTCACCCATCGCGATGAGTGCGATACCAATTGTTGCGAATGCCTGGTGTTTGAGACTTTCCGGCTTGGTCTCCTTTGCTTCCTCCTCCGCGGCTGGCGCAGGAACAGCAGCTGTTGTAGGCGCAGGCGTACCGGCGTCCGCTGAAGCCGTGATAGGTGAAGCAACAGTCTCACCCTCACCAGCCATCGTAACATCGCCAGAAGCGTCAGGGACGGCCTCTCCCTCAGCAGTAGTGGCAGCTGCGTCACCGTTGGGAGTCTCCTTCTTCAGTTTCTCGGCATGCTCAGCGCAAGCTTGTAACAACTCCTGGATTTTGAGGACGTTTCCAGTACCGGCGTACGCACAGATGTCGACGATTGTGACAGCAATGATTGCGATGGGGTGCTCGATGACTTTGAGAGTGGCAGTAGTAGGGTCCGATGCTTCCTGCGTAGCTATTGATGGGCTGTCAGCGATACATTGACAGGGCACATGTTTCGAAGTAGCTTACCCAGGAAGAGCAATCCCAAACCCAGGCACGCAAACACAGTCCACTCAGAAGTCAACTGAGCCTCCTCTCTTTCCATCAATGTTTGCAAAATCGAACTGGCGATATCACCATTGCCCGAACCGACAAAGACGAAACCAAGCGCAAGTGCAGCCATAGCAGCGACCTCCATTGTGTTGGTCTCGTCCGCGACGTGCGGTAAGAGCTTCTCAGCCAAATCTTGTCGACAAGATCCAGCGTAGGCAATACCGAGACCGTTGATCGCACTGACCTTCAGAGGTGTCGACTTGCTGTCAACGTACTCTTCCAGCAGAGCGTAGGCCACATCGGTGTCCGATCGTATACCAGCATGGACAATGCCAGTGGCGAGGAAGGCACCTGCTTTGATGTGCTCTTCCGCCGAGTATGAATACTTATCGATATGGTGGATACCAGCTTCCGAGTCCCAGAGTACACTCATACCGATAGAGGCAGTAGCGCTCATCATACCATGCTCCTTGTTCTTGTAGATCCAGCTTTGACCCTCAGCAGCGTTGACCATTAGTTTGTCGTTACCGAATCCAGCGTTCACAAAGGCGTTGACGAAAGTGGAAGCAAGATTCTGCCGGGCTGAGTCAGCAGGGGCAGTGACACGTGTGGTCTCCGTGTGGGATTTGTAGATGTCCTCCACAGCGCGAGGCTCCTCGACACCGACAGCTTTGCCGAAGTTTCGGAAATGACTAGAAAGCTTGACGTTGCCGAGACACTCCAACACATCTTCCTCCAGCTCGGGTGGTGGGTTCTCCTCCTCGGTCTCCGGTCCGTCCGCAGTGTGAACCCAGTGTAACGGCGTTTGTGCTCGGGCAAGGAAATACGCAAGTTGTTTTTTCATGACCCTATGTGCTTCGTCAGCTTGAACATTATCTTGCTTGAGAGACTCACGGGTTTGTAGGCGCCTCAAAGTACTTTCGGACAAGAGTAGGACTGTTGAGTCGGACAGCAAGCGCGATAGCTTCGGAATAACGGTCGTATTTGGAGTAGATGACGGAAGCGGTCTCCAGGAATGCTGAGTCGTCTGGAGGAACCAAAAGAGGGACACAACTGCAGCATGAAAGTACAGTCAGCGCTCTCCATAGAGATGGAATGACGCAAGTAGAGGTCTCGACTCACCTGACCATATATCTACAGACTCTCTCGAAGGTCTTGTCATCGACCAACTCTATGATCGCTTCAATATTCTCTAACTCTAATAAAAGATCCACGGCATCTGCCTCTGCATTGTGTTTCAAAAAGAACGCCACCAACTCCACAGCTAACGATCGAAGTTGCTCCGTGGTGTATTTCACCTCTGGTTTCAGCTCTTCCCCGTCTGTCCCACTAGTCGAAGAAGCAACGAGTGGTTCAGATTCCGCAAATGTGGTTGCGTATTCTTCACCAAGTTCGGCGGATAAATGTCGGACGTATTCGTGTCCCCACAGACCTGGTGCTTCGGTAGATTCGGAGAGCAGTCGATAGTGGAGTGTTTCACGCTTGCCTGTGTCCGAATAGGTCATGGCGAGCACAGAAAGGATGGCAGCGAGGAGTGACTATTCATCGCCAAATCGATCAGTAAGAATGGCCTCCAGAACGCGACACCGAGGCTGGATAAAGCTCACTCGTTGTTCCTTCAAACTCTCATCCCAGCTATCTCGAATCTGACCCATCTCCTCATAAAACGGTCTCAAGAACTTCAGAGGTTTCGGAACTGATGTCATGGAGCTTGTGGAGGTTCTGATCAATGTTCGAAGTGATTCTAATGCGGGCAGATAGAGGTTGGTATCGGATTCCTGATTGATTTCGAAACATCATATCAGTCACCATTGAGCTAGCCATTACTTTCAAAACTATTGCGAGAATCGGAAAGCTCACTTTCAATCGTTGAACGAGCATCTCCAGCTCTGCCTTTAATTGCATATCCTCCTCACTCTGTTACAAATCAACGTATTAATGTCGTCGGTATCGTATACACCGCAGAATGGCTCCCAGAGGCTCGCAACGTACCATATCAGTGAGCTCATCTTTGCCATCATCTTTGCCCTTTCCCTTCAAATCGCCGTTGGCCTTGGGCTTGTCAGCATCCTTGGGCTCCGGATCTCTGGAAGGGACAGCAATGTCGAATGTAGGTCGATCGCCGTCGGACATTTTTCAGCTTTGGGCTCTGGCGAGAAGCGAGTATATAATAGGTCTAGCAGATATGTCTTTCTTCACAAAAGGATAGTCTTCGATATTAGGGTGAGGGGGCCAAATGAGGTCTGAAGTGAAGAGGAAGGTAGGTTTACAGAGATGCAAGTAGAGTGAATGACGATTGAGCCAACTATCATCAACGAACGAACGCGCGTCTTGAAGCTATCCAGGAACGTGGCGGTATCGGGATTTTGCTGAATGTGGCACTGATCATACCTGGTATGATCTGTCTGCTGTGTACGAAGAAGAGATTCGAATGCATGCAGCCCAAGAAGACCTCTCTCATCTACTCAGAATCATATGCTCAAACTGATCTAGGCGGCAGCAGTAGCAGCGGCCTGCGTCTTACTCTTAGGTCGCGGGTCGATCTTCCTGGTAGGATCTTGGAAGTACGCGAGAGATTCGTCAGTCACGACAGCTCGGTTCTGCGATGAACCATGTCGTCAGCTAGACTTTTCTGCAATGGTGAAGTGTTACAAGCAAATTCACCTTCTGGAATTCAGCCACAACCTCCTGGAGTTTGTCGATACAAGCCTGCTTCATCTCGCTGGTACTAAGTGTGCCCGCTCGATATTCCTACCCCAGTTCATCAGCGATGGCGATCGGGGATATGACGTGTCGTTGCTCGTCGCTTACCTTCGCCAGACTCTCCATCTTCGCATCGTCTTCCTCGAAGAAACTCAAGTACTGATAAGCGATGTCGACGTCGGGGTTTCCTCCATTCTTCTTGTGGTCCTCTTGAGTGGCCCCACCTCCAGAGTATGCATGGGACTTGATCTTCTTGGCGATCTTCTTCGCGTCATCCGTCACAAAGATGGCAGTGTTCTCCTTGGAAGCGGACATTTTGGTGCCGGCACCTTGAAGGGCAGGAAGGAATTTGGCGTGTATCAGTGCGGGCTTCTTGTATTGCAGGCGATCAGCAGCGTCACGAGTGACAAGGAACTGCATGGATCATCAGCTTCTTGTGCATAAATCTGATTAGTAACAAAAAGCTCACATATGGGTCCTGATCAATGGCACAAGGAATCAAAGCTGGGATATCGTCTCGAGTGCCGAAGATTTGCGGGAAGGAATTGCAGAACGAAGGTGTCGCTTGGATAGCGGCAAAGTGGAACATGCCAACATTATCACTGACAAGTTTGGGTCAGCCTGAGTAGATCGTAAGCGTGAGTGAAAAAACCACTCACGACTCAGTGAAACCGAAAACGTTTCTGCTCTGACTTTGAGTTATACACTTAGCCATAAGGGTGACGTTCTCGTAGAAAGTTCCGCTAAGGAGACGGTCAGCCAATCAAATTATCACAGAAGGTATCTTTAACGTACCCCATGTGCGAAAGATTGGAGAAGATGAATGTCTTCTCTGGGTTGAAACCGCAAGCAATGACTTCTTTCATGTTGTCTTGACCCATCTTTTTGTAATATCGCAGGAGTTCAATTGGCTTCTTCGCCTTGATCGTCTTCATGAGTTCGACTTGTTTCTTGACGTCTCTCTCGAGTAGGTATTTCTCGTCATCTTAGTCTCACGTCAGTCACAGACAAGGGTGTGCGATATAGATGATGGCCCCAGAAGACGATAAATCTGAACTCACCTGTGATCTGAATGACCAGAGGGACGTCAAACACCCGTTGCAACCAGCTGTGTACCATTCAGCCGATATGAGACACTCTCTTGATCAAAGGCAGCTTACGCAGTGAACATGAACGGAATCAAGTGACCCATGTGCATGGAACCGGTACTGGGACCTCGTCCTGTGTAGAGATAGAACGGTTGACCCTTCTCGTACCGATCAAGGATGATGTTGAGATCTCTGTAGAATTGATCAGAATGATTCTCGACGGTCGGACAAAGACGTTAAGCACGATATGATAACTTACCGGTGAGAGTAGAAAGTTCCACGTCGTAATAGAGGATGAGGCTTGTGACCCGTTAATCGCTCAAATCGGTCCAAAAGTCCTTGATCGATCAGAGTAGCTCCGAATCGCTTCGTCAACTTCTCGTAATCACTATATACACCGTTGTCAGCTGGGTTATTGTAGCCCGAGGAGGGAATTTGAAGCTTACATGCCAAGCGATTTCCCTTCCGAATCAACTCCTCCCTCAACATCGAACGGGGTGACCTTTTGTTCTTTGGCGACGTCATGACCTGAGGATGTAGAAGTAGAGGGCTCGACGGTCTCCTTGATTGTAGGCTCTTTTGGTAAGGCTGACTCGCTACAAAGGCACAAAGATTGGCATCTTTCAGTTCGATCTCGACCTATTCCTGTCGCGATGTCAGAAGGCCGTGACTCACGCCCTGCTTGCATGTCTAGAATGACTCATCCGAACGGGCTCCTTGACCGCTTCCGGCACTTGATAGTCTTCTCCGAGCTTAAGTTTCTCCCACTCGTCTGGGTTGACCCCCTGTCTGCCTTCGCCTTGACTGGTCTCTTTGGCAGCCGCACTTTCACCTTCATCAGGACCGAAGATCCTCTCTGGTTGAGGCAACTTCATCTGCGCCAATCGCTCCGACAACTGTTCTGACATGGATTCAGACCTCGCTTTATGACGGGCGACAACGATGGCTTCTGGTTCTGGACCCGAGATATCACCGGTATCGTCTGTTCCGGCAGACAAGGGCGACAAGGCGCTGGTGGTTGGTGGCGCGGTACTGGCGGTATTGGGCTCGGATGGAGATTTGGCAGAGCTGGGAAGAGATAACTTTAAATTGGTAGGTGCTGGGAGGTCGAGCTTGGAGAGCTGTGTGGCAATTGAACCGGGTGTCATGGCACCTGATTTGGAAGGTTGATCAGGCGTGAGGGACGACATTTTGTTGCTCGTCGTTGATGCGGCAGCTGTCGCTGATACTGCTTTCGCTACGTTGGGCTTGGCTGCGAGATGTGGTGGAGTGCTACTGATGAAGGCCTTGAGGAGGCGAGACCTAGGGATCATATAGTGTTGGTAGAGAATAACACGAGATAGCGAGTCGATGAGAGACCTGGTTTATTGATGCGATGCGAGCGTCGGTTCAGATGGTGGTTGTGAGGTAATGACGTGTATTAAATTTGCTCGGGTGCGCGTGGCCCCGACGCGATTGTTATCACTTCACTCTGACTCACTGGCACTGCAACGTTGAACGACCGATCATTGACGCATGCTCTGAACCATCTTACCTTGGGCCATCCGACCTGCAAGAAACCAGCTGTGGAGATCAGACCAAGCAGAGAACGTCGGCACCATGTTCTCATCAGAGATAGCGCGGTTCAGGAAGCTCGGGATACAAGGGGTGAGTGAGGTTGTATGAATCGCTCGTATTATCTACCTTGTCCTGCCAAATGTACCCAGTGTATGACAATCGCTGACGAACAATCTCTCCCCTCTCTACGATCTGATACAATGCTTGTCTACCTCAACCTCCAACGCGCAACGTAAAAAACTCTCTACACTCGCCTTTCCTGTCCACAGCTCCTGTTCCAAGCGCTCAACTTCCTCACTGTCGTCGCATCCGGTCTAATGATGTGGAAAGGTCTGTGCTTGTTCACCAACTCAGAATCACCGATCGTGGTCGTCCTCTCGTGAGCTAGCCCATTCTCTTCCTCATAGCTGAGAGGCTTGTGGCTGACGCCGTTGTTGTGCTTAGAGGGTCCATGGAACCTGCTTTCTATCGAGGCGATATCTTGTTTCTGACGAACCCTGCGGATGTACCGTATGAAGTGGGGGACATCACGGTGTATAAGATGTGAGTCGAGTTGTATCAATCTCTACGTAATCACTCGACGACTGTCTCTTTTCTCGCTGGACAGGAAGCTGTCTCCGCGTAGAACGCTGACCTTTGGCTCAGACCAGGAGGGGATATCCCAATCGTACATCGAGTCATCGAATCTCACATCACGTCAGTCGACCTTGTTCATCTTGTCGTCCGCACAAGTGCGGGAGAAAACTGATATATGAGTATAGAAATACGACGCAGTTTTTGCTCACAAAAGGAGACAATAACGACGGGGACGATATCATGCTTTATGGCGGCATTCAATGGCTGGAACGCAAACATATCATCGGCAAGGTCAGAGGGTCAGTCTTTCTGGTGTCCGCATCCTTGTGATACACGACACAAGCTGACTGTGCATGCCGTGTCAGGTTCCTTCCATATGTGGGATATGTTACGATAGCTATGGTGAGCACGACCTTCCCGTCGCCGCTGTGATGACGTGGAAGATCAGCTGATATCTTGTGCCAATTCAACAGAACGACTTCCCTCAACTGAAGTATGCATTGTTAGGAGTGGTGGGCTTGTTTCTATTGATACAGAAAGAGCAGTAGAGAGCGCTCTGTTGTATGCATATGTTCCCGATGATAGAAATGTACAAAAATTGGAACCTCTTGGATACAGTCTATCGATTGCGGGGCCAAGTGCTTAATTGCGGATTAGGAGATTAGGATTCAAGTCACACGTCGCGTTTGACAGTTGATGTTGTTCTTCGTCCATTCCCTCTCCACAGCTATCTCAATTGCGCTCATACATACCGCTCCGGCTTTTCTGACAGACGGGTATATAGCATCCAGCACTACATCGAGCAGTCCCACGTGCCTGGCAACAGCTCTCTCGACTGCACACCTCAAGCTACTCCTGTCCCTCTATCATCCTCGACTTCGTCGCTCTGATCTTCCATCGACAAAATGCCTAGGTGAGCTAACCCAACACTCTTTGTATTCGAGTCTCACGAGCTGACGTCTCTCGGGATTGCGTAGCGCATCGGACCAAACGCTCGAGAATCAAAACGACGAAGAGTTGAATTCCTTACACAGTAAAATCAAATCATTACGATCAGTATGTGTCCCCTCGTTTCGTGCGAAACCCGAGCAATCGGGACTCGTTTCTGGTATTGGCAATCTGCTGACTCTCATCGGTCTGAACAGGTCACTATTGATATTCTGGACGATGCGAACCGACAAAACGATCAGGTATGTTCTGGTCTGGGCCCGACTATGAGGTCTGGACAGTAGAGAAGATCCGTGCTGACATCTCACTGCCTTCACACAGCTTGACCGAACGGTATGTTCTCCTCGTGCTCCTTCGTTCAACCAACCACCTGTCCTTGCTGACCGTTTAAAATTCTCTTCTCTCCTCTCCTCCGTTCTATGACCTGCTCACCCGCCTCCGCGTCTACAGACAAATTCCTTCTCTGCATTCGCTTCCTCTCTCTTTTCTACATCACGCCATCACTCACGTTCCGTCGCCGCGACGTCTACTCTCCGCCAATATCGCATGATAGCCTATATAGTTGGAGCATTGGTCGTACTCTGGTTGATCATGAGAGTCTGGAGGAGTGGTCCGAGTTCGGGAGGTGGCGGTGGCGGTGGACTGAGCGGAGAAGAGTATTGAGGGTTCTGGATCATTTAGGACAAACAGACGGGAGGAATACGGTTTCACGTTGTATTTGTAAACATATGAAGGAATGGACCGCTCTTGCTTTCATGCTACTTCACTGCGTTACATTGCATAGCCATTGTGAGCTTCGATCGCAAGCATACAAGGGCCTAGACTTGCAATTGGGCGGGTGTCGGTATATCGTCCAGCCGGCGGCCACCGAAGTCGCACACGTCAACACGACAGACGAGGAAAACGTAGATCAGCTTTGACGCCAAGAGACACACGCATCTCTCCGAAAAAGTCTGGAACCCACAGCTACCACTCGAAAACTTTCATATAAGTATTCGCAACCTCCTTTCATTAGTTGTACAACACGTTCTCACCCAGATCTACTTGAAGCTTTCATCCAAATGCTCTCGTTGCGAGGATTGCGCCGGAAAGGTATTGTGATTTCGACTAGATGAGATCGAGCTCAAGAGCGACGAGCTTTGCGGATTTAGCAGTGAGTTGCGTCATTCCAACCGTGTGGAGGATGTCCACCGTACCACTTTCTATACCCACAACCCAATCCTCACTTTGAAATCCCATTCGTCTCTGTCTGGAGTGTCATCCATCAAGACGACATTGACACCGTACCTCGCTATGACCCGTCCCCAAGCTTGATACTGACCCCCATCTAGGACTTGCTGGGGTTTGGATCAAGCAAATCTTTGAGCCGATCAGGGGCTATTATCCCACGACCAAAGTCGTCATTGGAACTACATCATACGGGTGAGTGGGTCTGCAGTACATATGCATTCCTCATGGCACCCTGCGGTCCTTACTATTTACTCGTTGAGACAGTCGTCATGACGTTAGACCGCATGTCGATCCCTCTTTGCTTTCCGCGAGAATATTCAACGATGCGGAGCGACTGACACTTGTACATCTCCTCAGCCGAGACTCGCCGACGTAAACTCACGTCCCACCTCCCAACATCTATCATCATCCGCATCTTATCCTTCTCTACCATTCCGACCCTCGCCCAATGTATTACCGTGTCCCGACTCTTCTTCCATCTGGCAGGCACGTTCCTCTACTCCTCTCTGACCCTGTCCTCAACAAACTTTCGACCTCTGCTCGATGGATCTGGGGTAGTACACGAGGCTGTCACAGGCAAGGTTGCCGTTGGAAGGAGGAGGTTCAAGGACCGATTGTTGAAGTTTACGGGCGACGTCACGCTGCTCTCTCACGGCGATGACGATGACGACGAGGATGGAGAAGATGGCGTTGAGATCTGGGAATGTCCACCGGTCTCATTGAAGGTCTTGACGCCCAGACTCAAAACCCTTCGGATAATCCTCGCGGACGAATTCGATTATCACCTCACGTTCTGTCCTCGATACCCGCATCACTGTCCCCTCTTACTGGATCTGGACCATGTAGTCGACCGACTGATTGTCCTCGGCGCGAGAAGTCCGCTCGTTGTTCTCCCCACAGCATTTCCAACCTATACTTCCTCGACTCCGACCACTCCCACTTCGGCTTCGCTGTCGAACAAGGATGACCTGAGAATGAACATGGATATGGATCGTACTCTCACTCGATCTCCACCACTAACATCAACGACACCACGACCATCATCACGTAACGGTGGCGGAAGACATGGATCATCGCATAACGGAGCAGTCCGTTATAGATCAGCGTTACCGCGAGGACTTTCCGAGTTGTTCATCGTTCTTCCTACAGGACTATCGTACGATGCCAAAGACTATTCAGACCATCATCATGCTTTCCACAAACGCAAGACTCTCGACGATCTCCAACGACTCACCATCATCTTCTCCGTGCCTAATCCGTACAAGCCTTGGCAAACCGCTTATTACGACAGTCGTCAAGATCCAAACTGGACCTCGTACCTGAACCTGTGCGAAGATCTCGCGGAGACTTGTCTGGCCGTCCCGGACGAGACGAAAGTGATAGTTGTGGGAGTGGAGAATATGGATGGGGAATTGTTGAACATGGGTGTCGGGGTGATGAGAGAGGGTAAGCGGAAAGTGGGGCAGATTATGGAAGAAAGGGTGAGGAGAAGGATGGAAGTCAGGTTGAGGGCGAAGGGAAGAGAAGAAGAAGTGGGGAGGAGGAATGATAGTGTGCTGTTCATGGATCTGGCAGAGTGGATGAGGTCTGAAGGGCAGCAGATTTTGGGTGAGGAAGCGCACCAGTGGATGGCATGGTGAACAGGTCGACTCGAACGCGTCGAGCATATCCGGGACATGGGGGTTCCAGCAATATGATCTGGCACAAGGTCATGCGTGTGGGAACACTTCTTCCTTAGAGGCTAGATCACGACATGACGAATGGCATCGGACATTGGCGAAACGGTCAAACGTAAATGAGGAGTGTCTGTATATATATATATCGATTGTGAGCTGTTTGTATATAGAGAACCAAAATATGTTTACTCTGGAAGTAGGGTCAGGTCAATACGTTCTCTGGATCCTTTGCTTGCGAAGCTTCAAGTGCGTTCCAACAGGTTTCCGTGCCAGCTGATTATCTTTGCAGATATAACATTTAGACAAGTAGCATAACATCAAACATCGAACTCAGACCGAGCTCTGACAGCTTTTTTCTAGCCTGACTGCTGTATACACCTATAATTCACCCGTCGCACTTGTCGTTCTCTGAAGATGTCACACGCGGCGAGCGGTGCTTCGATACAGTCTTCAGTGTTCCCAACCCGTACACGAAAGCTTCGATATCGATTGACGTCCCCTTCCAGCCATTTCTCCGCGACCAACATTCCACCTCACTTGGTCTTCTCGTTCTCCAACACCTCTTTCTGCTTCTCCAACTCCCCTCTGTACCAGGTCGTCCATCTGTTCATCCCGTCATCCAAGCCGACAATGGGATGGTAACCCAACAATCTCCTCGCTTTCTCGATATCATAATATCTCTGCTGAGTCGCTTGACTGACTCTGAATCTCGTGAAGCCCGGTTCCTTTCCTGAGAACTTGGAAAACATCTCTGCCAGAGTGGCCAGGATCAGACCGATCGCCGTTGAAAGGACGATAGTATACGATGGGACATGACCGAGTTGTCTCCATACTGTCCTTGCAAAGTCCCAGAAATAGATCGGTTCTCCATTGGTGATGAAGAACGCTTGACCGGCAATTTCGATACCGCCCGACTCGTCTTCCTTGCTCGATTCGACGGCGAAATGGTCCATCTTCGTCCTCAGGACGGGTCTCAGATCCGATTCGTCCACCTGATCACTTTCGAACTTCCTAGCAGCGAGCAGGTCCGCCTCGGTAGGGGAGGTGTTGGGTCCGATAGGTCTCGCTTGAGAGGTAGGGATACGATGTTGGCCCAACGAGATGTCGATGGAGGAGATGGGATCCCTCAACGAGGAATAAGGATAGGTTGTACCGAGTTTATCGGCAGCGAGCAGATGAGCATGGGCGACATTTCCGACATAGGTGAAATCACCAAGATTTGTATTATCGCCAATTTGCCATTTGGTCTGACCGTTTTTGATCACACTGTAGAAACCGTTGATCATCTGACGGTCTCCAGGACCGAAGATTCCGACAGGCCGGATCGCACATGTCAACAAATCCCCTTCGCCATTCGATCGCAAGACCATCTTCTCCGCAGCGACTTTGGTCTCGTTGTAAGCGTCGAGTGGTACTGCAGGATAATCGAGGCGTTCGTCCGCATTCACCATGTCCTCCTTTCCAGAATAGATGACTCCGCCTGTGGATGTGTATACCAATTTACGGACGGTCGACGAAGACTCGACGACAGCGTCGAGAAGAGTTCGAGTACCGTCAACGTTGACTTTCTCGTAGATGGCTCGACCTAGACCGTGAGCCGGCGAAGCAGTGTGGATGACAACCGTGGCCTTGGACTATTTACAGAACGAACCATGGTGAGATTTCATCCCAACATATGCTCCACTTTTGATCGTACGCACCTTGTTCAAAGCATTGTCCACATCTTCAGGCTTGGACAGATCACCAATGTAGAATGTGACGTTGCTGCAGAGGTTGCAATAAAACAAAGCGTGATCAGTCCAAACCTTTCCTGTTTCTGCATGCCTTCCATCGCCCTTGCTCACGAAGGGCACACTACACTCACTTGTCGAAATGTCTTTGGACGATATCAAAGACGGAAACTTGCGTTTCACCTCGTCCGAGGAGCTGCTCGACGATATGTCGTCCCAGGAAACCGCATCCTCCAACGACCAAGTAAGACTCGTGCGTGGCGGGTGAGTTCGACATGGTGAGTAGCAATGAGGGGAAGGAAGAAGGTGCAGATGAAGGAGAAACACAACTGAATGTTGTAAGCAATTGCCAAGCTGTTAAGAACGGTCGGTGGTCGCTCGAACGAGTGTTCAGGGACGTAGAGGCGTGTCCGGCGAGTGATAACGACGTTTTACGTTCTCGCGTCAGACAATGAACCGGGCGATGAAGAATAATGACACGTCACGTCGCCCCAACGGTCGAACGAGTCTATAGTGGTCGAAGAGATATCTACATGACATGTTGAATCAGTGCATAAGGGATAAGAAACCGACCAATGGCGCCTACTCATATCAATCGTAAAAGACCATGTCACTGTAATAACAGCCCTGTCGATACCTGTATGACAACCTATTACTCAACACCACTCAGTCCGACCAGCCTTTTACTTCATTCTGGCTCAACTCGCCTTCCCAATCTTCGGTCCTGAGGTATTCCGGCATCGTCACAAACCTGATGCTTTCCATCCTTTGCCTGACTCTCTCAACTCGAACCTCCTCGTGTTCCTCTTCCATGTTGTTCGTCTCCTCCCTAGGCATCGCCATCCAAGGTGTAAGCCATGCCTTTTCGATGTGCTCCCTAATCTTTGCTTCAATTTTGTCATAATGCCACTCGGTCTCCTGCACTATTGACCTGTCCATCGACCCGGCGTTGACAATCGTGACCGGGACGCCTTGGAAGAACCAGATGGCGCTTGAGAATGCGAAAAGTCCCATTGAGATACCAGGTGAAAAGCCCTCACCGTGAATACTATGAGTTCCAAATTTCCAAGTCTCTTTCGGACCAGGCAAAGCAGTGTAGATGATCCAAACGACTTGCTTGAGCTTTTTCATAGGTGGAAATGGTTCGAACATCGTGTTCGGCGTAAAGTTAATGGAAGGGACGATGAAAACGAGTTTTTCAACCTTGTCGTAAAATCCCGCTTTCTCAGTTGTTGGGAACCCGATTGGGAAAGGCCCGATATTATTGAGCGATGCGCCAAAAAGGACCAGTTTGACAGGTTGGAATGACTTGAGGAGCGAACACTGTGCTTCGGAGTCGGTCAAACCGTGAAGGACGGGTCCGAGTCCACATGTGAGCAGATCTAGTCTAAGAGTGTGCAGACGAGGAATGTGGAGTTTGGAGCGCCCACACCACTCTCTGCGATGGAAGTCAAGTTTGACGATTCGAGTGTTCTGAACGATGAGTCGTCGCTTACGAGTCGATGTCTGAGTGCTTGATCGTATCATTTGACCAGTAACAGTGTCGAGCTTGAAGCGCTTCGGATCGAGATTAAGTCGGGAGTCAAGAGCGACAAGGGGGCTGACGACGATGTCACGATAAAGGATTTGTGAAGCGAGGGAGGATATGGACTTTGAGACTCGACAACAGGAAGCGAGAGCTCGTCGGTCATTGTCATACAAGTCGAAGAAGATCTGCCAGAGGATGTTTGGAGGAAGTGGGAGTGGTGAGTTGGGTGAGGTCTGAAAGAGACTTTTTCGGGGCTGCCGGGGTCAAACGTCAGAGGAGAAAGCACATTGTTGTGTTGCCCCGTCTATCACTTGCCATCTTGTCGCTCTGTCCGTGCCGAGGGACAGTCGGGGATTTCTCTTTGTAATCACGCGCCACCGTAGATGATTGATGCAGAGGACGGAGAGGCGTTGAAAGTGTGAAATATAGTGATACAAGCCGAAGAAGTGCGTGTATTAGCGTTTCGGCGTGTAGGTGCACAGCACACGTCAGACGGTCCGTGCGCCGCTGAGGCTGTGTGCGATGACGATGGCGAAAAGACCTTCAATCTTTCTACCTTGTCGACTCTCGCTTTTTCAAATGGGACATTCAGATCTCTCGAAACATACCAAGTCAGTCTCTGGCGGCTGCTATACTTGACAGGCATGATCAATAACTCGACTACAGGTTCTCAGTTGTCTCGGTACGGACGGCGCTTTCCCCTTGCTGACTATCGCGTTCCAATGTATCACTTCGCTGTCTTTCGCCTTCATCGCTTTCTACGTGCAATGCCAATTGATTCGCAACCACTCAAGGAGACACCATACTCACCTGCCTGTTGACCTACTCACGAACTTGATCTGCGTACACCTTTGAATTTCCAGAAGACTGCTAAGGGAAACTGCTTCACAACTCCGTCTTCGAGGCCTCAGGATCATATCGATAAGCCTGCAATTCTTCCAACGAACTTCTAATCTCCTATCCAGGTGCATACCTCGTCGCCTCCGCTTACCGATTTCTTTGCGAAGCATCCACGACGTGAATTCGATCACTCATCGATTGTCAGAACGCATGCAACGGAATGAGTCTAGGCAGACTGCCACTTGGGCCACGTGGCTTTGCTTCACGTCAGCGCAAAGATAAAGTCGTATTTACTATCCTGTGTATTCAGATCATCAACGTCATTCGCATACTCATTCTCAGCTCAGCAGTCCCCGATCCGTTTCCTCTCAGGCGACAGTCCACACAGAAAAGACTGCGAAGGGCCTCGTCGTTCACTTGATTTGTACTTCGATGGGGCAGAGAGCCATTTCGGCAAAATGATGTGTCTTAAACATATCATGATTTACTTCCTCATCTTGCCTTTGCCCGTGAGTCGGACTTGCCTGTCTTCCTCGACCTCACAGGCGCTCCACAAGCATCATGTATCTACGCCGACACTATGCTATTGCAATGCACCTCCTTGTATATTCCCGCTTACCTTCGCCCGATTCCAGGCCGCATCACCATTCTTCCTTTTCCTCTTCGCTGCGGCGGTATTCGTCGCTATCCGGCCTTGTGGATATTGCATAACGCTCGTGAGTGCTCAGATACTCGCTTACGACCTGTTCCAAAGTCATCGACCTCGACCGGTCATGTCCAAGCTGACTGAGCTACGCCTGTTACTTAGCTGTCCATCCTATTCTTCTCATCCTCGCCAAATTCCCCTTTCATCAACCATCAAACTCCGACGACCAACATCACCCTCTCCTCATTGCCTCTCATCGCTCCTATACCTAACAGATCATGGATGACCGTGAACGGCGGGAGATTGTGGGATCCGAGTCTCGTAGGCTACAGAGAGATGTCAAAAGCTCTAGCAAGGGAAAGGAAGCGATCGCCAGGGGATATCGGATCAGAATCGAGCGTTGTCGACGATGCCGCGAAAACTGTCCCTATGGATATAGGAAAGACTGCCGTGTCCGACGGGGGAAATCGATCAGCGGAAGAGAAGGGGCAAGGAGTGGAAGGACAGAGCAGTCAGGATTGGGGCAAGCTTTTATGGGATACAATCACCCTTTCTGAAGTGCGTCGAGCGATCAAGGGACTATTCGATGCGACACAACGGCTGTACAAATCTACCATCATGACAGCACCACGAGATCGCACTGGACAACAGAGAGCAGACGGTACACAAGTCGTCAATTCAAAGTCTGGAAGAGGCATATTCGACCAGGTTCTTCGCCGTCCTATGACATCTACGCCTGCGCGAGTAAATCCTGACCACACGCAAAGTCGGAAAAGACCACTCCCACCTGGATATGTAGATCTGAGCTGGAAAGGGATCGGGTTTATAGTGGATTTCGGATGGAAAAGGTCGGAAGAAGGGATCAAGTGGGAGATCGAGGAGGTCTTAGGGAGAGATTGGGAGCGAGGAGAAGAAAGTGCGCTGAAAGGCGATATCGTGCAGGTGCCCCAAAACGCCGTTGGTGAGCAGGGAGTCTCAGAGGAAGGGCGACGGACAGAAGCAGCTGGTGGTGGGGCTCTGAAGCCTGCGGTGGAAAAAGCTTCCTCGTTCTGGAGCAGAGTACCGCTGGTAGGCGGGGTCTGGTAGACACGCAATCGAGTACATGATCAATGCCGTTCTGTCAAGCTCTTTTTGTCCATCTTGAACTGCCATTATTGCGGCATCTGCCTGGACAGGTCACGGTAAATGCGGCACTTTCTGTGCAACCTAACGAGATGATGCGGTTGAGGAAACTGTCTGCCTGTACCTGAGTCCAGATTTGTACCAGTGAACCGCCCTCTCCAAACAACAGCGACTCTAAGCGAACCCCACGATTCAAGCGTCGACTACTTCCCCGTACATTCCCTGTCCCTTCTCCACACGGTGTGAACCTACTGTACCTTTGGCTGGTTAGAGATGAAAGCGCTGATGAGATGTGACCATACGATACTCGTGATCTTAGGAGTAGGCCCGATTGACGCCACGCGGGATCGTCAGAGACTCTCAAGCTATGACGCTAGCTGGTTGAAGCGGGAATAAATATCATCTGCTTCATCCTGGGATTCAATTTCAATCCAACCAGGCAGGCAAAAAGAAGGGGGCCCCTTGATCATCTGATTTCTTACCCTTTATGGGAATAAATCGATTATGTCATTATCGGCCCCACTGTGCGACGGAACAAAAGACCCTGGTCCGTCATTTGAACCCAACCCCTCTTTCTCCCTGTCAGCAAAGGGTTGATTGGTTTCTTCTCTCTTTACCGTCATCATCACCTCTTCCCCGCATTCACCTTCGCACTCCCTCCTTCTTGCTTCCTCATCTCCCAATCATCCAAACAAGAGTACGAAACCACTTCGACGTACTGAACAGAAGAGAGAGAGAAGCTCGTTGGCAGAATCAATCAGGTGAGTTCGAGGTGACTAGTCCGGGATGCGGAGTCCTCGCCATGTGAGGCTTCTAGGGGATCTTTCAGGACGGAGGGGAGAGCGGGGGGTTCTTAGAAGATGGGAACGCCGATAGAGTCGACCATTAGTGAAGATGTAAAAGGGGGTCGAGTCTGTCAGCCGCGTGTCAGCTGCTCGCTCTCAGACATGGTCGTCGTCATCATCCCTTTTCACGCTCAACCCGGCGGCTCCATTTCGTCTTTCATCGTTCGATATCGTTTCTTTCGGGAAATGACCATTTGGCACTGTCGTGGACTGAAAACCAAGCGGATCATGCTGATCACACTTTTCTCTCGCTCCTTCACTGCTGCTTTCCTGATTTAGCTCAACCCCGTCATCAACTAAAGTCAAAGCATAGTCCTCAACCCGTTCGCATTACACTTCACACCACCTCTCCGTCCAGCTTTCCATCAAAATGCCGCGATCCGTTCACTCCCCTTTGCTCTTCGAGTGTGCTTGGGAAGTCGCCAACAAGGTTGGAGGTATCTACACGGTCATCAAGACCAAGGTACCCGTTACCGTCCGGGAGTATGGTGATCGGTGAGTTAGCTATGTGGGGATCCACCTTTCTCGACAGGCCAGCTGATGATCGTTTCACTTCATCAGTGCTTGTTTGATCGGTCCTTTGTCATACAAGTCCGCTCCTATGGAGGTGGAATCGGAAGAACCGTGAGCGGCTCTCATTCCATCTTAGTGCTATTCAAAGCCGACCATCTGTGATCTCCTAGTGAACCAGGATCCGCCTTCGCCCTCACCATCAAGTCTATGCAGGACCGAGGCGTCAAGCTCATCTATGGTCGATGGCTTATCGAGGGTGCACCAAGGGTTTTGCTCTTCGACACTGGATCTTGTTACGACCGGTCAGCTTACTAATCTCTCATGTTCAACATGACCAGATCAGCTGACACACGTGACTCATTAGCATGGATGAGTGGAAGACAGATCTTTGGAATCTTGCTGGTATCCCTTCTCCACCTAATGACCACGAGACCAATGAGACTATTGTCTTCGGTTACATGGTCGCTTGGTTCCTTGGCGAGGTGAGAGGAATCATACTTCTTTGAAACACTTCGGCCTGAGCTAATAAGGTCTGGGTTGTTCTAGTTCGCGGCCCGTGAAACCGAGACTGCTATCATTGCCCACTTCCACGAATGGCAAGCTGGTCTCGCTATCCCTCTGTGCCGAAAGAGACATATCGACGTCACTACTATTTTCACCACCCACGCTACTTTGCTTGGTCGATACCTATGTGCAGGTAGCGTTGATTTCTACAACAACCTGCAATACTTCGATGTGGATCACGAGGCTGGAAAGAGGGGTATCTACCATCGGTAAGCTAGTTCTTCGCTTGGTATGGTATGGGCTATGTCTGACAGCTTTACAGATATTGCATCGAGAGGTCGGCAGCTCATTGCGCAGATGTGTTCACGACTGTCAGTCACATCACGGCGTTCGAAAGCGAACATCTCCTCAAGCGAAAGCCCGGTGAGTCTGGACTAGCATTCTGATGAATGGTGTGCTGATAACCAATTCTCTAGATGGAGTCTTGCCGAACGGTCTTAACGTAAAAAAGTTTGCCGCCATGCACGAGTTCCAAAATCTGCACGTTCAATCCAAGGAGAAGATCAATGATTTCATTCGAGGTCATTTCTACGGACACTACGACTTCGATCTCGAGAACACTATCTATATGTTCACTGCTGGTCGATATGAATTCAGGAACAAGGGTGTTGACATGTTCATCGAGAGTTTGGCTCGTGAGTGTCACTAGACAAGCAGAGGGCGCAGGCATCAGCTGAATGCGCCTTTAGGATTGAACCACCGATTACAAAAAATGGGATCCAAGACTACTGTAGTCGCCTTCATCATCATGCCAGCGGCAACTAACTCTTACACCATCGAGGCGCTCAAGGGTCAAGCTGTCACCCAACAGCTCAAAGAGTGCGTGGATCAGGTCACATCGAGGATAGGCAAGCGAATTTTCGAGCATGCGGCCAGGTACTCTGGGTAAGTGGTGTGAGCATGTTGCAACCTGTGCAGCTGACTGATAGGTCCTCAGCGAACACGGAACCGAAGTGCCTAATCCCGAAGACCTCTTGTCCAGCGAAGACAAGATCTTGCTCAAACGACGAGTTTTCGCCCTCAAGCGAAACTCCCTTCCTCCTGTTGTCACTCACAACATGGCCGACGACGCAAGTGATCCTATTCTCAACCAGATCAGGAGAGTTCAGCTTTTCAACCGGCCTCAAGATAGGGTCAAGGTCATATTCCACCCCGAGTTTTTGAACTCGAACAACCCCATTTTGGGCCTTGATTACGAGGAGTTCGTCCGAGGCTGTCACTTGGGTGTCTTCCCTAGTTACTGTGGGTGTAGATCGACCTAGGTACGAAGCGAAGCTAATAATGCATTCCCAGACGAGCCTTTCGGTTATACACCAGCAGAATGTACCGTCATGGGTATTCCGAACGTTACCACCAACTTGTCTGGTTTCGGATGTTTCATGGAGGATTTACTCGAGACGCCCGATGTGAGTGACCCATGCCATGCTGATCCACTCCAGGCTGATGGCTTTCCAGGATTATGGTTGTTACATCGTCGATCGACGAGGTCAAGGCGTGGATGACTCTGTCAACCAACTCACTAACCAGCTCATGGCTTTCTCTACCAAATCTCGACGACAGCGTATCAACCAGCGTAACAGAACCGAGCGACTTTCAGAACTGCTTGACTGGAAGTCACTCGGCTTGGAATACGTCAAAGCTCGACAACTCGCTCTTCGTCGTGCTTACCCGGATTCCTTCGACGATGAAGAACCTGACTTCACCGGTGTTCAACGTGTCAGCGCTCCGCTCAGTGCTCCGGGCAGTCCAAGGATGAGGACAGGCATGATGACTCCTGGTGATTACGCCACTTTGACGGAGGAGATGGAGCATCTGGGTACACAGGACTACATGGGTGCCAAGAGTGGGTAGAAGCGCCCGAATTTTAAAGATCGGAACTGATATTGTGTGATGTTTAGGTTGGCGAGGAATCAACGATGAGGACGAGGAGAATCACTACCCATTCCCCCTCGTCATGAAGCCTCGAAATCGATCAGACTCGCTTGCCTCTGCTATCTCCGGTACCGCGACCCCCTCTGGCGGTAGGAAGCTTTCCGAGAAGGACCTCGCTAAAGCGGATGCTGCCTTGAGCAGCATGAACGGGAACGGGAATGGTATGAATGGGCATTAGTGAAGGATTGTGCGATGCTCCAAAGTGAGAGGTACGGGTCTGGATTATTTTTGCATAGCTTCCGAAAGGCCAGGGTGGCAAGCACAGGTGGCGTGGACATGTTTGCTTTGTAGCTCAAAGGTATCACCAAACCAACTAGTTGCAGTACGATAGTGTTTTCTTTTCAGACGAAATGAATGCAGGTACATTGGAAGGAGACGTATGCGTATGATATTGTGGAGGAGATGCGAACAGCAAACGGATGTATCCTCGGTCATGTGTCCGAGGTTGAGGTGGGTGTGGCCCACATACCCGAAATTCACGGTCAAGCGCGGTGACCGAATGTGGCGTTGCGGTGATCGGTGATCTAGGACCGAGGTCTTTTGGCGTACCTGCTAACTGACCCTGGTTATTATCACCATTATTATTATTTGTTGCTGTCTTTCACGTTGACGATGGCTTGGCGTGAACGGGGGCGGGGCGACGACTCCGTCCTTTGTTTTAGGAACAAGTTCGGGTTTCTCACCCGCGGATTAGATCAGCATCTCAGTCAGGACAATAGATCTGCTGAGCAATTGTGCTGGAAAAGATTGAATCGAATGTATGACAGATGTATGCCATGGCTCGGTGATGTGGAGATGTGTCAGAAAAGCCTGCTTTAAAGGAACGATAGAGAGGGGAGCCTCCCTTTTCCCATTCGTGACCAAATTGATTGCCGTCCGATAACGCAATACATATAATTCTGAAGCAAACAAAACTACAACAACGATAACAACAACACCAACAGAATCAACCTTATTTTACCGCCCAGGCCTGTCCCGCAGATGTCAACCAACGGATTATCATCGTCAATGTCATCCACCTCGACCATGGCAGCCGACAACAACACCAACACCAGTCCCAATTCCGCTTTCGTCGCAGGTTCCACTGCTCCCCAACCTGATCCTGCGCCTACCATTGTCGGCGACGGCGACGGTGACGGTGAAGGAGGTATGATGAACGAGAAGGAAGATGGCAGATCCTATCAACAACAACAACAACAACAACAACAACGACCATCACAACAGACGGCGGGCTATGCTCCTGCCGCAGGATCCGTCTCTGGATCCACCGACCATGGGCCTGGGGGCGATCAAATGAGCAAAGCGGAACAAGGTGGTGCTAAACCGAAGTTGCAGAAATTCAAGTATTCCTGTGAGTCAGTCGATGGAATCCTCTTTGTCTATCTTGCGAAATCATCGGCTCGAAAAGACGTCGCTCCGAGGTGAAGGGGCACAAGGGCTGATATGTGTTTCTGGTCGGACTAGTCTTGTCTCCTGAGATCGCACATCTGCGAGGTATCGCGATCAAGATATTCATGGGCACTTTGGTGATTATGATCACCGTCGTTTGGCTATGTCTGCCATTGTATTGGGGTTCCTGTGAGTTTCTTCCATACTTCTGCTCGACTCATGTTGCTGACAGTCTGCGCGAACAGTGTGGAAGTCGAACAAGTACACGGACCGATTGACGGTCCGAGTGATCGACAGAGACGGCAGCGACGTCGGCTCCGCCGTATCTCAAAGTCTGGTGAGTTGATCGCTCAACACGACTGGTCTATACGCTCACGCTGACGCGAACTCCAGCTCGCCCAAACGGATCTCAGATATTTCGTCACTTCCCCTGCAGAACTCCCGACCTCGGACGCGGTCGCTCACGATATAGTGCAAGAAGGCGCATGGGCAGCCATCGTCATCAACAGCGGTGCCACGGCTCTTCTCAACACGGCCAGACAGGTTGGGAACGCGAGCTACGATGGACGAGGAGCCATCGAGGTGTTCTATGCGCAGGCGAGACAGGAGACGGCGGTCAACTCGTATCTGGTCCCGTATATCCAGGCGGAACTGAGTGCCGTCTGCAATCAATTCAATGCTAGATCGGTATCTCAATAGTGAGTCATTCGGTTACTTACTTCCGTTCATTCTTTTGCTGTATCCTCTTTCGTTCGAGTCGGTGACGACCCCGTCCATCCGGAGACTTATCGTATCTCGACGGAACGTTGCGCTGACAAGGGGAGTGTATCTCCAGCCTCGGTGCCAACACCAACAATGCCACAGCCATCAGTCTCCTAGCCACTGCACCCGCGACAGTTGTCAACCCGGTTTGGTACACCATGAACGACCTAAGACCATACAATCAACCTGTCGCTCAGGCAATCACCCTCGTCGGTCTTATCTACATGCTCATCTTGAGTTTCATCATCACCATGACCAACAATGCTGTCAGGGAGATCATGTGAGTGGACTCTGGCGCTTGTGACTGAAGAATCCGAACGATGTGTGACTGACCTGTCCATTCTGATACTTCCACAGCGGACCATTTATGACCACGGGAGCATATGTCATCTACCGAATTGCGGCCCCACTCATCCTCTACTTGCCCGTATCGTTCTTCTTCGCAATGATCAACCTCCCCTTCAAGATCCACTTCGGAGCGCACTTCACCTATGCCGGCGGCTTCTTCCTCTGGTGGTTCACCCTGTATCTCGGTATGGCCGCAGTGGGTCTCAGTACGGAATTCGCGATCACCATCTTGAGTCCGAGATTCGTGGCCTTCTTCTTGATCCCTCTGATTATCGTCAATGTCTCGTGAGTGACCGGTACAAACAGAGAGAGACAACGAGGGAATGACGGTACTGATCGTGCTCCCCTATAGTGTCGCCTCCCTCCCTCATGAGCTCCAACCTTGGATCTACAAATATGGTGCCGCCATGCCATTCTACAATTGCGGCAGAGTCGTGCGAACTGTGAGCCGGAGCGTACCCAACCGGTCTTCCAATACTGACCAAAATCCTATTGTTCCCTTCCTCAGATCATATTCGACACCAAGGATGATATCGGCAAGAATTTGGGTATCCTACTCGCTTGGGTCGTAGTCAACATGATCACTCTCACTCTCGCGACGATATGGTTCAGACGGGAAGCGATCAACCAACATAACAAGGAAGTAGGAGAGAATGAGATGGACTTGAAAGAGTAAATCCGTCCGATCAGCTTCTCAAGGTAGTGCGATACGATGTGAGAGAGTATGCCAAAATTATAGATGGGGACTGCTTTGAGTTTACGACGAGCAATGATGGATCTTGATGAGCGATTACAGATCTTGATGTGAATGTATTGTATCGGCAGTCCAATGACAATTATCCATTCTGAGATATATATCTATATTACACAAATCACGTTACGATGAACATCCTTGCACGTATATGCCCCCAACAATCAATAATCAAACGTCGTACCGTGATCCAGCCCAAAGAAAAGCAACTCATTGTAAGAAACCGGACTTCTTCCATTGTTGTGTCCAAAGCGCCACCAAGGCGGGGTTGATCTTGTCCACTGCAGACTTCATCGTCGGCGAAGCAGATTCGACGTGATCCACTTTGAACTCTTGGAACGGTCTCTCATCCTTGTTTCCAATACGATTTTGGTAAAAGTTCTGGAAGAAAACAGAATCCATTGATCAGTTCCATTCGGTCCCTCTTAGTTCTTGCCAATGATAGTCTCCTCTCGGTTTGGCCGGACTCACAAGAAGCTTGTAGGTCGGGTTTTGGGTAACGTCCGGATTTGACTTTGCCAGATTCTCAAGCCAAGTGTGTCTGTCCACGACGTCAAACTCCAATCCGCCAGCTTTGAGACCGGCAAGGATATCACTCCATGAGGAGATGTGGGCGTTGACGATGTGATATACTGATGCTGACGATGGAGATGCAGAGCCTGAGGTAGATGTTACAACATCGACGATGGCTGACGCTGCTTGGTTAACGGGGAGCCATGACGGTCTCTGCGAAATCGAATGGACTCAAGTCAGCGGCTGTATCTTGGGTGATGCAGACCTTCGCTCACCTCTTCTAACATGGGAAGAGTACCGGTAGTGATGGCTGATCGGAACATCAATGGCCAAGCTTCCGTTTCATTCCAGACGCCACTGTGACGGATTGCGTCAGCTTGCATTTCGATAAACAGAGAAACAGAGATGCTCCACTCACGCCTCGGTGTCACCGACCAATTGGCCGATTCTCAAAACACCAGCCCTGGCCGCTGTTTCCTTCCCAGCACGCTCGATAACCTTCTCCACAACCCACTTACTCCTCCCGTATCCCATACCACCGGCAGTGACAGGATTATCTGAGAATTGCTCCGAGACGACAGGATCAGGTCGGCCTTGGACTGTACCAACTGACGAGGAGAAGAAGAATGCAGGCTTGACCTTTTTAGGTGATTTGAGTGTCAAATTGAGCAAGTTGACAGCACCACCGATGTGCTCATCGAATGAGTCGATGGAAAGAACAAAGTTGACAGGCCAAGCATTGTGGATGACGGCCGTGGTCTCACGTCGAAGAGTCTCATATTCCTCTGGGGACAAGCCGAGATCGGACTTGTTGACATCGGCGGCGAAAGAGACAATCTTGGCTTGAGCTTCACGCGAAAGGTTTCGGAGTCTCTGAGCCAACGAGTCCTGGACACGCTTGAACGAGTCTTCGTGTGATTTGGCTCGCGAGAGACAAATGACTCTATCGACATCAGGTCGTCGCACGAGTTGATCCAGTATATGGGCACCAAGAGAACCGGTCGCACCGGTTAGTACAACAACTTCACCAGAATGACCGTTGACTTTCGCTTCCGCAGGCGCTTCGAATTCAGTGGTATCTCGAAGGAGCTGAGCTGCGTGCTTCTCAACCAAGTTGAGCATTGTCTGTCGACCGGCTTCGGGATTGTTGCTCGCATCCTTGCCGCTCTTGATGGCGAGCAGATGGTCGGCCAGCTGAGAGACAGATGGGTGCTCGTAGACGATGTTCTGACCCAATTTGACGTTGTCACCGAGTTCGAGGGATTTGGTGATGACGTTCCTGACCCTGGTAGCCTGCAAGGAGTCGACACCATATGCGAAGAGGTCGGTGGTAGGGGTAAGTCCGGTAGATGCCTTCTCACCGAGAGCTGTGAGGATCGTTTCGGTGAGGAAAGCTTCCATCTCGGGCTTGGAAGTGATGTCCTTCTTGGGCTCGCCAGTACCCCGCTCGAATCGGTCGTAAATGGCGTCGATCAGAGGAGCGAACTTCTTGTAGCACGCGGGACGAAGAATGGACATTTTGGTAGCCTATACAAGAACGGGTCGTCAGTGGATTGATAGCAGTGTCAATATGTTACACACAACTTACGACTGGGATATCAGTACCGTATGGAATGATGTCAATCATTTCGGGGAGGATACGAGAGTGAGTGGGGGCTGCAGCGTTCGCCTCAGCGATGACAGGCCAGATGGCATCGATGAATGCTTTCTTGTCTTTGCTGAGTTCGGCGCCTTGTTCGGAAGGAAGAATGAGGGCACCGACTTGAGGTCGACCGTCTCCGAAGACGATACATTCAGCGACAAGTGGGGAGTTACCTCGCTGGAGACAGCAGATGAGTATGAATGATATCTGTGCATTTGGCAAGTCACACTCACAATCGCAAGTTCTATCGGGACAGGGTTTGTTTTCTCACCCAAGGTCTGCGTGAGAGTGTCATCTAGTCGACCGATGTACTTGAACCAAGTCTTATGTTCTGGGTGTCTGAGGACAAGATCCTTAGTGCAGTAAGCACCGTCATCTCGGTTGCTCATGATCTTTGCTGGCCATCCGTCCTTCACAACCACTTCAAAGGTATCTCCACCTTGAGGGATCAACTCCAGGTAGTCGGCAATAGGACCTTCGGCTCGAAGCCAGTTCCATCCTTTGTCATTGACATAATCCGCCCGTCGAGAGGTGAGGAGAGCACCAGTCTCGGTGGTACCGTAGAAGGAGATGAGGTTAACACCGGCTTGCACAAGTCTGTCTCCCAAGTCATCGGGAACTGCCGCGCCAGCAAATGACACCGCTTCAAACTTGGCAAGTGTTTCGACGCCCTCTTCGGTCTCCCCTAACAGCTTGAGCACGTAAGGAACCGCGAAATGTTGGACGGGAGGTGTGGGGGACTTCTTGATGATTCGACAAATATTGGCAGAGGTGAGGGGCAGGTTGGGAGGCATGAGTGTGAAGGTTTTTCCGTGGTAGAAACATCGGAAGCTGTACTAGCGAGTTAGAGAACAGCTAGGCATGACTGACATGAATTGACTCACATGGAGAAGTGACCAAAACCGTGGAAAAGAGGAAGCGCTGAGAATCCGGTCTTCGGTAATGATTGAGCGGCGTTCGCAAGAAGACCATAATGGGAGATGAAGACAGGCTTCGGGAAACCTGTTGAACCTGAGGAGTGAAGGACGACACAAGTTCGCTTGGCTTCTTGTTGGGGAGGGAGTCGGGGTGGGAAGACAGGAATCTTGGCATCTCGAACGCCTCCAGGACCCCACAGTGGGTACCGGGTTTCAGGAATGATCTATGAGTCGATCAGTGGACTCGCAGAGATAAAGAAGCGTCCGAGTCACTCACTGCTAACTCCACACCCTCCTGTTTCAGTACAGACTGTGCATCATGTGCGACCTTCTCAAACTTGCTCCCGTATATCAGATACGCGGCTTTGGTAGTTTTGGCCAAATGAGCCACAGCTGCTGTCGAGTTGTTGACGGAAAGCAAAAGGGAAGCCAATCCGAGCTTGGCAAGTGCGATTTCGAGAAGAGCTTCGTCAATAGCGGTAGAAGTGAGGACTGCGATAATTCTTTCTGGTGGGATTTCTCCCTGCGGTACCGCGGGCTGGATTCCGAGAGCAGCGTAATGGGATGCTAATCGGTCGACTGCTCGGCCGATATCAGAGAAGCTGCACGACCGTCAATGAAAGGTCCGCCTATCATAGAAGCATCTGATCTGAAAAAAACTCACGTGAGAGTTTGGAGCTCTTCGCCGAATTCAGCGGCACCGGTGTGCACAGCCGGTACATCCCCTTGGGTCTCTGTGTCCAAAATGTATCAGCTGCGAGCTCGAATACCACCCTCGGAGCGTCCGTAAATGACTCACCGGCTCGTATAGAGATGAGCTCTGTGATGGATCGGGCGACAAAGGCGGGAGCAGGCATCGTGGACTGTACTTGTCTCTCTGAGATTGTGGACTGTGGACTGGGCGAGCTGGAGGAAAAACGAAATGTTTAACAGAGTCCCACCTGCGACGTAATGATATCCCACTTATAAAGAGCTGTATCGAAGGATAGAGGTGGATCGGGTATCCACTGAAGCTATCGTCGAAGATCCCCCCCACATAATACGAAAGTGGATAGGAGGACGATAGATGGATATCCCTACAGAAATAGACCGTGTATTCTTGGAATCCCTTGGTGGATCTACCGGTTATTACGTACATCGAGTCTCCCACCGGCTACTTTGTTTTAGCAGTGGATTCAGGGCGGGTTCCAAGGGGTTGATCGATCTCCGCGTCTAGCCGGTCGTGGCCCGGTGTCTTGATGGGTATCAGTATCCACTTATCTTTTCTGGGCTGTTTCACCGTCTTCCACCATCTTTCACACACCTGTCGACGTCGTTTCTGCGTGTGTCACTTTAACCTTCGAGAACCCTTTTCTGATCGCTGTGGGTGATCCCCCTTCACGTCCTCCTGGATGTTACTTGGCATTACGGATACCCCAGACTTGGAATCCATAATTCAGGGTCGGTCCGTCGGTCCGCGAGGGCCACCAGGTGGAGCTCCGAATCATGCCTTCTCTAGACCCTCTGGGGTAATCGGTGAATTAGAAGCATGTGCAAAGATATCCATGCTGCCTTTTAAGTTATAAATACGACTCAAGATGTTCGATCTGTGAGAAAGGATTCTTCCCCCTTCAAGTCAAACAGCTCTACCAGCTTTGACCACATCGACACCTGTCATCAGTCTGGAAGGAACATATCATATCAATCTGCGACTTTTTTCGATCCACCACCTAGGAGCTGAGCAAGATGCCACACGGCGGCGACGCTGCAGACTTTTTCCCGGCCTACCCCGTCGTACCTTCCAACGTCGAAGATATCGAAGCGGCCAAACACACGACCGAACATGTCGAAAACTCCTCCCTCAGTGAGGAGAAGCGCACCCCACGAGACATCCACTACGATGCGCAAGAGGACTTTTCAAAGCCTCGAACTGGACTTCGAAAGCTCTTGAGAAGAAACCCATCTTTAGAGTTCATGCAGGAGGTGGCCGATGCCAACGCCGAGGATCTCGACCCTCAAGAAGTCAAAACTGTACGTGTTATCTTTTTTCGAGCAACATTCGTGATCACTTGGCATTCCGAAGCTCAACATGCATATCTTTCACAGGTTGAGAGGAAGCTTTTCTGGCTCATCGTGCCGGCTCTTGCTATCGACTACATGTTCTACTACATCGACAAGACTACCTTGTCCTACGCCGCCGTAAGTAGCAATGTAAAGTCGCCACCGTCAGCTTTGGCTGACACCCTTTCTACCACTAGCTCTTCGACTTCAAGAAAGACCTTCACCTCAAGGGCGAGGACTACTCCAATCTCTCTTCCATTTTCTACGTCGGATGGGTCGTATGGGCCATTCCTGGTAACTTGCTTCTGGCAAAGTTCCCTCTTGCTAAGTATCTCGCCATCAACGTGAGTGTACTATCTATGGTCTTGCACGTTGACGGGCCACTGATTCACTTTGCCTTTCAGATCTTCCTCTGGGGTGTCTTCCTCATGGCTCAAGCTGCTTCACAAGATTATGGAGACATGGTCGCTTTCAGATTCGTATCCGGCATGTTCGAAGCTGTCGCCGACCCTTGTTTCGTCGCGATCACTAGTATGTGGTTCACCCGAAAGCAACAGCCGACTATCATTGGTTACTGGTACATGTTCAATGGTTTCGGTGAGTTGCAGCCATTCCACTTCAAGGTAACGCTGGACTAACGGTCGCTCCTTCCAGGTATCGCCATCGGTGGTATCTTCGGTTATGGTATCGGTCACATCAAAGGCAGCCTCCAGTCTTGGAGATACGAATTCTTGATCATTGGGTAAGCTACCGGTGTTCTCTTCATTTCGTCCACCCTTTGCTGATGTGCTTCTTTTGTAGTGCTCTTTGTTCCGGATGGGCCATCTTCATGGGAATCGTCCTTCCGGACTCCCCCCACACTGCCAAATGGCTCACCCGACGACAAGCGGTAGTCACCATGTCTCGAAAGCGAGACGATCACCACACTGTCGAGAAGAGACAACTCAAGTGGGATCAAGTCTGGGAGACCTTGAAGGACCCCAAGACATACCTGTACTTCTTGCTCGGCTTCTTCGCCAACGTTCCCAATGGTGCTACTTCCAACTTCGGTACTTTGGTAGTCAAGGGTTTCGGATTCGTGAGTTGTGCTCATTCTCAGCCAGCAATCTGGTATGTTGCTGATCTGAATCGATAGGACACATTGAATGTGACTCTCCTGCAAATTCCGTACGGTATCTTCATCGCTCTTATGATTGGAGCTGCCATCTACGCCAACCACAAGACCCACTACTACAACATCCGGACCTATCTCATGGCCGGTGTCACTATTCTCACTGTTGTTGGATTCGCCATGATGGCCTTTACCAAGGGAATTGCACCTCGACTCATTGGATACTACCTCACCGGATCATCCAACGCTGTCTTCGTTCTCGCTTTGTCCTTGGTTTCGGGTAACGTCGGTGGAATGACCAAGAAGGTTCTCGCTTCCGCAGCCATCTTCCTCGGTGTCGCTGTTGGTAACATTGTCGGACCCTACTCTTTCCTCTCCAGCGAGGCGCCCGTCTACCGAACCGGTATCATCGTTTGCATGGCCAGTCGTGCTGCCGAGTTCGTCGTCATCCTTCTTCTCCGAGTCACCTTCGTCCTCCCCAACAGACTTAGGGACAAGAAGTTCGCAGAAGGTGATGAGAGGTACGACCCCAATGTGCAAGAGTTCAACGATCTTACCGACAAGCAGAACCTGCACTTCCGTTACGTCTCATAGTTGAAAGAAAGGGTTGTATTTCAACTATCTACCGGTTTGTTTTCTTTCCATATCCGGGATATCTGTCGTTTCGATCAATGTTTTCAAATATACTGTATGGAAGGTGGAGTATGGTTTTATGTGTTAAACAAGAAAGAAGAATAAGGACAAGAAGTACAAGCTATGTATGGTGCAATCATTTGAACATAGGATATATGTATTGGTTTACAGTACTCACATGGTTTGGTTTACCCAAGATCGAATGAAGGTGAAAGCCGCCACATTGATCGCAATTGCACGAGCACCCAGACCCTCCTTTCGTCCAGCCTGTACCCATATAAGAGATCTTCAAGCTTCTTCAATTCATTTCTTCTTTCTAGCCCCTGATAGATCCAAGAGAATACCGTCGACATGGCAGTGAGTGTCCACCCTGGCCCGCTAACTGTATATAGCGCGCAAGGAAGACCATTGTCCTGACTGTCACTATACGACCAATTCATTGTAGCGTGACAAGAAACGAAAGATCGAGAAACGCTCTTCCACCTCTTTTGCCACCGCTATCACTCCCACAACGACCAAGGCCCGACCATTCGACCACGCTACTACGTCGAATCTCGCGCAGTCTAGACGACCCTCACTTCCTATTGAGTTAATCACTCATATCAGCTCTTATCTTACGACTTCTGATCGACCCACTCTCGCCGCATGTTGTCGAGTCTCGAGAACTGTATACAATTACGCTTCACCACGACTCTGGTATCACCTGCAACTCGCTCCCCATTCCTCTTCCTCCTCCTCTGAGCAGAACGGGCAAAATGACAATATTGACTCTGGAGTGGGGCAAGGTACTCTGTATGTGACGAGTGACCGATTCAATCAACTCCAAAACGACGTTCGGGTCATCACTATCGAGTCGCACACCTCTGAGTGGTGCAAGCTCAAACGAGGAACTGCACCTCTTGCTCTCCACAACGTCCACACACTCCGTCTCACATGGGATGTTATCGAGGAGCCTCGACACTCTTGTGTTCTGATCCGTGGTATCTCCCCAAAACGAATGGTTATCGAAGGGGTTCCAAGCCGTGCCTATAGGATACCCGACCGTGCTCTTCTTCGTATGCTCGGCAATTCCGTCGAAGAAATATACCTACTATCTCACCCGAGACCTCAGGTGTGGGACAATTGGTTTTAACGCCGACTTGTCCCAGGTCTCAAGCCGAGAAAGGTGCTCTGGTTCTTTGGGCAGTACGAACGGCAGTGGCTTTGGCCCACAATTCCATCGCACTTCCCCGAAGGTCCCCCATGGGGTTATCTCACAAGTCTGCTTTACCGTGAGACCGATATCGAAATAGAAATAATCAACGCAAGCAGTATCAGAGGTGTAGTGGGAGAAACCCCTGGAGGCAGTGAGGAGGGTGAAGTACAGCGGAAGGTGGAGTCACTCTTTTGGAGCACCTTTCTCGCAACGATTTCACAGTGGTTTCCGACGTGGACCGAAGAACGTCTCCAAGAGGCTCGAAGAAAAGTGACATTCGTAACAAGGAGTGAGTATATGCGAAGGAGGGAATGGACGGGTGTTCTGGATGATAGAGAGATCGAGTCATGGTTAAAGGCGGAGCAGCGACGCGGGAGAATGGAGGAGTAGGTGAAGGGCAGAAGGGGGCCGTTCGGAGGCAAAAGTGGCGGAAGCAGCAAACCGCGAGTGATCGAAAGTCTCCTCGCCACACAAACACACACACAAACGCACACGCAAACACATGCAAAGACGGACACCACCTGGACACGGTCATCGTTTACACAACGCCTCGACACATCCTGTGTATTGAAAGAATTCATTTTCATATTCCCCATATGGGATTGTCTCCCAAAAGTCCCCTCGTCATGCATAGCTGGTATCAGGTACGTGCCCATCATGCCTGATCAGTCTTAACACTTAGCTCGGTCTTGCGGGTTCGGGATCCAGCATACACAGAATGTTTAAGGGGAGATCCTTTGGGAATGGCCACTTGTCGGTACCATAGCGAGGAAGGAAATCCCCCGGAAAGGACAGTCCTTCAGCCTCGGACCTGGCACAGGGTGAGGGGGTGTCTTCTTAACGGGTGGAGCTTTCTCTTTCAAAGGCGGTCTGAGGTGGTCAAAGTGGCTTTTGAAAAGCGGCAAGGGGGCGTCACGGTACTATACGAGAGCGCTATGTAGAAAGAAGAATCCCCAGCTCCTAGAGTAAGCGCGCCCATATATACTATATATATACTTGACCTCAGACACGTCAAGTCTCTGACCATCCCCAGAAGCAAGTCTATTCCTTGACTATACTTCGTACTGCACATTAAGAGTCTCATACGTTTCGATCTCCGTCAACGACATCTGACACGATATGTCAAACACAAGCGATACTAATTCGACTCTGGCTGCTATCCTAGTCGGAACAGTGAGGATACCTCTACCTCACTGACAAGCTGTCATCGCTGGATCTGCTTTAGGACGCTGATAGGCAATCTCGATATAGGGACTTACCATCACTATCCATCATGCTGTCAAATACGATGGAGGCAAATGTCTCCTTCCGAGTCGCAAGAATTTGTTCAGATTTCTTCTTGTTGTGAGTGTTCATTGGACGAACACTGCCTTCACGTGACAAGAATGATTCTAGGCGCTGATGCAACGACTCCTTTGGGGATCTGATGACTACAGTGGATGCTTATTGGTAGTGGTGTCTTCATGGGTGTCTGGGCGGTGGGATCCGCTGGTGAGCCAATCTACAATACCAAGACTGTCTTCGGGCTTACCCAAAAATTGACCCGCATTCCTCCAGTCCTGAAATACAAACTAGGATGGGTATATGTACCGCACTACGGACCCATGCCATATCCTTCGGAAGGGTTCCCGCAACATTGGAAACATTACTTGCAACCATTCATAGTGGTGATGATCGGTACGTCAGGAGATATCAGCTGTGGCGCTTCTGACTTTTCTCCGCGAGGGGCGCTCTGACCTGTGGTTGAATGTCACTGTGGATCGCAGTGGCATACAGTTTCCAACAGAGTCTCAACGCCGAAGAGGGATTATACTGGTTCCATCTGATGCGAGCTGTCCGATCTCCCAAATCGGCCAAAGGTTTCCTGCGAACCAAATTTCTCTGGACCTGGATCGCTATCAGTTGCACTGGATTCATCGTGTTGTGTCTCACGGGGTGGATCGGGTATCATGGAGAGACGGATAAACAATTCGCTAGGATAGCAGTAGCGGGAGGCACCATGGAGTTGTGGTGAGTGGCTTGTGTACAACACTGCTTACATGTCGTGCTCTGTTGGGCGGTGTTGGACCAAGCTAATCATATATTCTCGATCGACCCTCAGTGTGGCTCTGGGAGCTTCTGTCGTGGTGTTCTTGTTCCCCCGCTTCCTGAAGGATGTTGTAAGTGGTCTGTCAACTTCCAGGAAAGTACGATGTGTCTGACGCGAGAGGCTCTTCGCCGCCTAAAGCAAGCTTCCGGTGCCGGACCCGAAGTGCGAGCTCGACTGCATTTCTACCATGGTGGGTCATTAGCTACCAATCGTGCTTCTTCATGACCCAAAAATGCCTCTCGTCAAAGGTTTCCTTTGTGCCTCATGACAGTTCGCCATGCAAGGCTCGTGATAGGCTGATATGTGATCGGCTCTTACCCCATACAGAGGCAAACAAAGTCAGGACATTCTTTCGCGTGCTCTTCTCTGTCGATATCATGGTCATGGGTATCGACGGTCTCACCGAAAAGAAAACGATCAATTCGAATCACCTCGCTGCGGGTGAGTCTGTATCATAGCCATCAAGAAGACAGTAAGGCTAAGACATCGTCTGCTTTCTTCGCCAGACTTGTTGAATCAGCTCAGCTATCTCTCGTATCTGTTTATTGTGGTGATATCCATGATCGTGAGTAAATTATCCGCATATCGTTCTTCCTCCTCCTCTTCGACTTCCTCTTCCAGTGACAACCATTTGTCTCGTCATGATAGCTGGCCTTCGATGAGATGTCCGCGACTCACAATCCATGTTCCACCACAGGTGTATCTGCCTAGGAACTGGAACTCTGATCCAGCGGCCGCTCAACAGATCATGGTGGGAGGACGGGGCAGACCCCAGCCTCACGGCAGTCATGTGCTCATGTCTCTCCTACGTGAGCGAGGTCAATGGGACGCAGACGATGATCTGAGGTTGAAAGGAGCAGAAGCGGGTTCGCCAAACGGACTCGGGAAAGTGTTGGAGAAGGACGAGGAGAGTGCCCAGGGAGAAGCACCCTTCATGGATCGATTTTCGACGGGTGATTGGGAGAATGATCCGGAGAGGAGTCCGAGGAGGTATACCAATGTCGTGAGTGATGGGCGTCCCTCTTCGTCGCCTCCAGGTAGAGTTCCGGATGAGGTACCTGATGGGTTGGCTGATTCAATGATTTTGCAGCTTGAGAATTGGTCGTCTCCGCTTGGTGAGTCAATCTGATCGAAAGCTCTCCGCGTTGACACGGCACTACGGCGTGAGCTGACTCGAACACACTCGACCGCAGCTATCCCTGTCGAAGACCCGAAACTCCCTACTCAGCTCAAGATCCACATCCAACAGGAACAACAAGTCCATGACGACAGGGAAGGCTCCGACGATGAGGAGAGAGGTTGGAGAGATGTGATTTGATTGTGAGGATGGTGGACTCGTCGTGCACTCTTTATAATTTCCGTTCTCAGAGTTTGAGACTGCTTTCATTCTGTCGGCCGTGTTCGTACATAATCTTATTTTCTTATTTGCACATGCACTTTTGGCTTCGTTTCTATCATTCTGCATCTCGATCGTTGGACAGGAAACGGTCGATTGATCGTCCGTCCGTCCGATACCGGCCACAGCGGCGCCGGGAAATCACACCCTCTTGACGGGTCGTCGGTTACATCCGCCCGTCTACACCGGCGAGACAACAGTCCGTCTGCAGGAATGAATGGGAGGGAACGGTGCGGAACGGCATGACGTTGTCGTCATCGAGTCAAGGTGGATGGATCATCATGTGAACAAGAGAGAGACGACCTCCACCTGAGGGTCTCTGTCGACTGACTGTGCCCAGAGTGCTGTTGTACGAGAGAATCAGACCTGCTTCCCGCTCACGCTGTTTGAAAATCGCATATATATATATATAGAGAGAGAGACGACAGAGAGCGAGGAATGTCAGAATGATGAACCCGTCTCCCCGCTTTTGCACTTGACTTTGGACATTGGAGCCCTAAGTGTTGATCAAGGCATATCACTCGCCAGATCACCAGAGTACATAGTAAAAATGTCGACCACCGAAACGAAGATGAAGTATGTCAATCTAGGCAAATCAGGTCTCAAGGTATGTCAGCCCCTCTTCCGATTCAGACTCCCACGCCTCCCGTGTAGTTGTCTCGGGCGAAACCTGACAATGATCTGGCTAGGTGTCTAAACTCATCCTTGGGTGTATGCAATATGGTTCAGGTCAAGAATGGATGATACCCGATCACGAGGAAGGTATCCGTCAGCTGAAGTATGCCTATGACATCGGTATCAACGTGGGTCCATCTCATGTCCTATCGATCCGTAATCCACAGAAGGCATTCGGTCACCTATCGTTCCCATACCTCTAATCAGATTATGAGGGGTAAGAGGACCGTGACCGTTGCTGACAGGAAGTCTTAATCTGTAGACATTCGACACGGCCAATGTGTATTCCGCAGGAGAATCAGAGGTCATCCTCGGCAAGTTCCTCAAACAGCACAAGATCCCGAGGGAGAGCGTGGTGATCCTCACCAAGACCTTCAACACGGAGGGAACGTTGGAGGAGAAGGGACCGGCTGGGTGGACCAACCATAAGGGTTTGAACAGGAAGGTGAGTCGGGGTTTGTTTGGTCCCCACAAACCGGTCGCGAACAGTCTTTGGAGGAGGAACCGTCTCTACAGTATATTGAGGTTTTTGAGTCGAGCTCATCAACGGTTTTCTTCCTTCGGTGTACATAGCGGATCTTCGCATCGGTCAAGGGATCGCTCGAGAGACTCGGTCTCGAGTACATCGACGTCCTTCAGTGTCACAGGTTTGACAACGAGACTCCCATCGAGGAGACCATGCAAGCGCTACACGATGTCGTCCAAGCTGGCTGGGTGAGGTATATCGGGATGAGCAGTTGTTGGGCATGGCAGTTTCAGATCATGCAGCGTGAGTGAGGGTCATTTCTTCTGTGATTCTTCTCGTCCTCATCAAATCGAATCGGATCGAATTCAAAACACAAATCGAATCAAATCGAACGAAGGACTTGGTGTCACTCGTCGAAAATGGCCTGTGAACTGTGCACGATAGCGTGGGGTTGGGTTGCAAAATGGATCAAATCAGAAGCTGACTGTCTTTTGGTGCATGTGGCCAGAATACGCGCTCAACAACCGTCTCACCCCGTTCATCTCGATGCAGAACCAGCATAGCGCAATGTACAGAGAGGAAGAAAGGGAGATGATGCCCATGCTCAAGTATTTCGGTGTCGGTGTGATCCCATGGGGTCCGATGGGTGCTGGTCGTGAGTGTGGCGTCGATCGTAGGCTCAAGTGTGGGAGGCTGATACACACTCGACCTTCTCTACCGTTCTCTGCACCGCTGCAATATGATCGACCGGCCCAGTCCTCTGTCGACCATTCAAGGAGATGTCGTCCACAGTCCGTGGCGCCTCTCGCGCTCCGGACGGTCGAGGCGCTCAACCTGGCGACAAGTTGATCATCGACAAAGTCGAGTCCATCGCCAAGAAACGCGGCGTCACCATGGCCGAGGTCGCCATCGCTTGGTCATGTCAGAGCCAGTGGGTCACTGCGCCCATCGTCGGTGTGAGAAGTACGGAGAGATTGGACGAGTTGGTCAAAGGGATGGAATTGGGGTTGACAAAGGAAGAGATTGAGGAGATTGATGAGCTTTATCAACCTGTCAACGTTAGGGGTCATACTTAGTCTCATCACCTTCGTCGGTGTCCGGGCATATTGTATACGATGAGAATGGTCGAGAGCGAGGAACTTTGCAAGCAAAGGAAGTATACTGAACGGTAGCTGGTTCGCGATGTACTGCAGACTGATAATAGTAAGATGAATCGAGGCTGTGTACTATATACACACTATACATGGTCATAGGATTCAGCACGTCTCGGGACCTACTCTACCATGAGCTACATACTTACAATATCGGCACCGCCTGTTGCACTGCCACTCTGAGCGCTGTCTTCAACTGTTTACCCGCTCAGCCAATGCATCACCTCCGTCTCGCTCAGCACATCTGTCCAGTCCCTTCCCGCTCCGTCCAGCCATTCCTCCAATCCACTACACTTTATCAGTTTCTGCTTTTTCTCCCGTTCCGCAGCCTTCCAACCCCACTGTATCCCTCTCCAATTCAGCTTGCTCCTGATATACTTTTCCACTTCTTTCTGGAACTGAATGTCGTCGACGTCGTTTGAAACTCCCGCAGAGGTATCATTGTTGACATGATGACGCACCTTTCCGCTATTGATGAGTGTGAATTCTACTTCCGCTTTGAGCTGAAGTATCATCGGACAGAGTCTGCAGCTGTGTGGCATATCACGACTGCTAGGACTAGACGTATCACACTTCGAAGAAGATGATGATGATGATGCGGATGCAGGTGCCGGTCGAAGGAGCCAAAAGACACGTTTCAGCTTTGGAAGGTCGCAAAGCCGACAAGACCAATAACAGATAGGTGTATGTTCTGTCGATTCAGACAGGTCGGAAATGAAAAGTATTTCTTCGACTTCGGAACATACCAACGGGTGAAGATTCATAGAAGCCAGATCGATGTCGGACAACGTGGCGTTTCGAATCACGATTCGTTTCGGTCGTATAGAAGCGGTGATTGGGCAAGACGTTGGCGGGTTTTCATAAGGGGGGGAATGCAGTTCCCATCTTGATCCGACTTCGAGTTGCATGGTGTGGAGATTGGGAAGATGAAAGTCGCTCGTCGTTTCAGATGTCGACAAACATTGATTGGACGGGTGAGGATGAATGGTGAGGATCTGAACGTCATCGAGGAGAATCTGAGGGGTGAGGATGATTTTATCGAATCCAAATTCAGAAATGACTTCTTGATTGGCTCTTGACTGACTTGAATCCAACTCTTTGTTCGATCGTCAGAGAGCGAATTAGCTGATGTATCTTCACCCCTTTCTCTTACTCACCATCATCCACCCTCTCTGACCCTGTCACCGATTTTGAACGGTCCAGAGGTTTGACCTCCATAGTTCGCGACTTGATATGAAGGTGTTGCCAAACCATTGGACTAGCGATATTATACACTGCTCTAGAAACCTGACAGCAGACCGCCAGAGTATGGAGCTGATCATCTTGCGCGAGCACGACCAAAATCCGAGTTACAAGTTCCATCGGAAGGACCAGGCAAGTCGGGGTCGTGCTTGTGCTGTCGAGGGACGACATGTCGGATACTTGTGCGCCCACGATTGACTTGTCAGTGGTCTCAGATGATTGATGAGAGACAATTTTCTTCAGGTACCCTGTGGTAGTCGTAGCTGGTCAGAAAACCGTCACAGTGCTGGAAGATACGGTGTGTTGCGGGAGACTGGAGACTTACTTTGATCCTACGTAAGGCCTTTCTCATAGCTTTGAAGACAGTATGAGAAGGGCAGAAGAGACAATTGAAACAAAGGATGAGATAGATGAGAGAAAGAAGAAGAAAATGAAAAAAAGGAAACACAGGCTGTTAGTTTATAGTTGTGGTGTGAAGCGACGAGCAGTGGTTGACATCATCTGACGATGCACGCACGGACCGCCACAAAACCTAAGTCCTGCACTTTGCACATACGAGCAACCGGTAGCAGACCGTATCTCTCATCTCCCATCCTTGACCGGGAGGTTTGAAGGACAAGTAAGACTTCCTGTTATCACACAATACATAGAGGAGGCTACGACAGCCTATTTCCATGGCGCTGGAAACGCTGACAACCACATAACGAGAAAAAGTGTCATGAACTGATGTAACTTAACCCTTCTTTACGGCTCTTCGATGCCACTTCACTTCGCGATCACATCAGACCTGCACGTCGGCACCAACTAGACATCCACCCGCCTTTCCCCACAGTTCCGCCTCTTTGGTATCCAGAATGTCCATCCAGTCTTCCTTATCCAAAAATTCCTGCCTGGAGACAAACTTTACCAGACTCCACCTTTCATCTATCTTGTTCTCATCCCAACCTCTCTTCCTAAACTCTGATTCCGCCAGAGCTTTGTAAGACTTCTCCACAACGAATAGGATTTCGAGCTCTGTCAAGAAATTATACTTGCTGTGTGTGATTCCACCGGTGTTTACCACGGAGACCTCGACGTGCGGAAGGCTAGCCATGATGCCGACTAGTGAACAAGCGTGGGGAACATGTCGGTCCCACAACCAAGATTCGGAATTTGGGCGCTGGCCTCCTGTCTGAGTGAAGATCCAGATGACTCTTTTCAGCTGCGGCATGTCAGGTAGCCAAGGTGACCAATTGCAATCGCGATAATCGACAAGAGGTGTATTGCAAAGGAGGATGAGCTCTTCGACCGCTAAGAAGAGGTACGGTTTAGTCATTGAGTGGAAACCGTCCTCCGAATCGGGTGTGAATCCGGGATCGTTTGTTCGCGCGCCGTGAATGACGAGTCGCTTTGGAGACAACACCGCCAGCAAGCGGCAGTCAAACACTGACATCGGGTCTTCAGCGTGTCGGTGGACGTGGGCCGATGGTCGGATCTGAACAGTGTGGAGATTCGGCAGATCAAAGCCGGTCTTCAAATCTGGTCGACACCAATCCTCATCATGATGATCGACCGTCAGAACCCTCACCATCTCCCTCAACCTCTTGTTTCCGCGCTGTCGATTATGTATCCCACCAAGTTTCTCTTTCCTCTCATCCAGGTCATTATGTACCTGCGGCTTCGCATCTTCTCCGCCGGAACCCGTTTTCCAAGGCGTGAGTCGGAGATGATACCATAAGAGAGGAGCTGCGAGGGCGTAGAAGGTTCGTGAGACTTGACAACATGCTATGAGAGCTGGTCGGGAAGTTGAAGAAGGGAGATAGGAGAGGATATGGCCGAGTATCTCGGTTGGAAGGGTCGGGAATACAAAAGGGGCCTCCCTTGAGGTCTGGACTTCGAGCTCCTTGGAAGGTCCTTCATCTGCGACGGGAGGAAGGGTTTCGCTGGCGCAAGTCCTGAAATTGGGGGCACGCCTACGTCGGGGCTGATCACAAAGAGTGTCAGCTAGACAGACTGAAATGATTCTCAGGTGGTGCGCGCTGGACTGACTGGCATTGTGACTAGGTGGTTATGGCACTCAAAGAGGATGGAGCGAGAAAGCAATCAGTGCAGTGTGCTCAAATAGAGAGTAGATGATGCAAACGCATATGAGAAAAGGATGTATCGTGTATCCCGTCCCCGCACGGTCCTCTCTCCAACCTTGAAGCTTCTCGTGCATCAGTCTCACTTCACTCTGCGCAACATGTGCCACATCAATTTCCCACGACTTGGTGCTTGTATCATGCTTAAGATAGCCGCACCGGCATCATCCACGAACACCACAGAGCGTAGCATGGCGCGAAATCAGCCCAGATGGACCATCACAACAGCCGTCTTGCTGCCCAGAGAGGGTGATCAGATGAATGACGATGTCATGATGTGTTGTAGTACAAAACGCTCCATGATGAAATGGACCGATATATTGATTTTGGTAAATTTTGAAAATTGGAACCTATTAAGTCCAGACCGACACTGCTATCGCACCTTCCAGTACTCCCACTCCACCCTAGATGCACTTCTTCTATCTACACGGCGCACATACGCTTAAAGGTTCACACCCTCCGGTCGGACGATCTTGGAGGTGTCGGGGATACCGGGCAAGGGGAAGGAAGTGGCGAACTTCATGACATCCTCCTTGAGCTGAGCGATGAGCTTGGGTGCCTCACCGTTACCGGACTCGTAGGCCTTGGTGAAGTCCTTGAGAAGCTTGGATCCAGCCTCCTCTTGAGTCTTGAGGGCGATCTGAACAACTCGGTGGAGGAACTCGGCGACTTGCTCGACATCCTTCTCGTACATTGATCGGGAAGTAAGGGCTGAAGCACCGATTCGGACACCACCGGGGACGAGAGCAGAGGCTACAGGGAATCACTTGGTCAGATCATGATTGTAGCCTCCGAGAGAAAGGTATCAAACTTACTGTCACCAGCAACGGCGTTCTTGTTGAGCGTGATGTGGGCAGCGTCACAGATCTTCTCCACCTTGGAACCGGTGAGACCGATAGGTCGAAGGTCCCATAGGATCAAGTGGTTCTCAGTACCGTCGGTCTGAAGTCGATAACCGTGCTTGAAAAGGACGGAAGCCATGGCGGCGGCGTTGGCACGGACCTGCTTGGCGTAAGTCTTGAAAGCGGGGTCGGCGGCTTGCTTCAGAGCGACAGCGATACCGGCGATGGTGTTGTTGTGAGGACCACCCTGGCAAGCGGGGAAGACAGCAGCGTTGACACGGGCCTCGAGATCGGACTCTTTGTCCTTTCGGAAGAAGATCAAACCGGCTCGAGGTCCACGGAGGGTCTTGTGGGTGGTGGTGGTGACAACGTCACAGTACTCGAAGGGAGAGTTCTGCTCAGCAGCGGCGACGAGACCGGAGATGTGGGCCATGTCGGACAAGAGGTAGGCACCCTGAGCATCGGCGATCTTCCTGAGTCTGGCGTAGTCCCAGTCTCGAGGGTAAGCGGAACCACCACAGACGACGAGTCGGGGCTTGTAAAGGTTGGCGTTAGTCTCGAGTTGGGGGTAGTCGATGATACCGGTCTTGGGGTCAACTCGGTAAGGGAATGATTGGAAGTAGATGGAGGAGGCAGTGATCTTCTTCTTGGCGGTGTAATAACCGTGGGTAAGGTGACCTCCATCAGGGAGACCGAGACCCATGATCCGGTCTTGAGGGTTGATAAGAGCAGTGAAGGCGGCGAAGCTGGACGTATATAGCATTAGTCACGGATATACAGGATTTTTCTGGCCTGTATTAGCTCGCTCACTTGGCAGTGGAACCAGAGTAGGGTTGAACGTTGACACCCCAGACCTTAGGGTCGAGGTTGAAAGCCTTCAAGGCACGCTCCCTAGTGAGGTTCTCGATGACATCGATGTGCTAAACAACAAAAATAGAGTCAGGAATGGTCAATCATCCAACTGCAACATGATTCTCACCTCGTTACCACCATAATATCGGGCACCGGGAAGACCCTCCGAGTACTTGTTGGTAAGCATGGACCCGTTGGCCTCCATGACGGCGAGAGAGGTAAGGTTCTGATGGAGGGTCAGAATTCAGTACGGATCACATTATATACAGAAAGCAGGGTGCTTGGCTCACCTCGGAAGCGATCAACTCGAGACCAGAGAACTGACGCCAAGTCTCCTTCTCGATGAGCTGGTGGATCTCGGGGTCGGCCTCAGCCAAAGGCTGGTAAAGGCAGGCGTTCTAAGAAGCGACAAGATTTAGCAAAAGGAGCATTGATCTACAGAGCAACATCGTGCTGCTTGGTGATGTTGTTGAACATGACGCGACAAGCTCTACTCACAAAGTCGGTGGGGACGGGGATTGAAGAAGACATCCTGATGGAATTCCTGAGGGTGGCGGTGGAGGTGGATCGAGCGGTAGACGTTCTGAGAGTAGAGAGGACAGTCGAGCTCAAGGATGGCATCGATGTTGAGGTTATAAGAGGGAGACAGAAAGTGAAAGGAACGAGTTGTTAATTTTCGGATCTGGTCTGTAGCGACTACTATTGCGTGAAAAAAAAGTTGGGTGATCGATGGATTTGACTCGCGGTTGGGAGGGAGAGAAACGGGATCAAATCCAGGAGGGTACCCTGAAACGAGTTACTGGGCTTCACTATTCAGAGTGGGATAAAATACGATCAATTCAGAGCATCAAATATGATCAGTCACGTTGACCTTTTTGGTGGGATGGAGACGATGGATGATGAGCAAGTAGATGTAGAGAGTGAGGACACAGGAAGGGAGAGACAGAGAAAGAAAGAGGGAGAAGAAGAGACGAGCCGAATGGCAGGTATATATGGATCGTTGAGTCAGAATTGAAGAAAAGGGTCGTATCCGCTCTCAAGCGAGAAGTTGGAAATCGCCGACAATCGTCCTCACTTTGACTGTACACTTGGATTTTCCAAGATCAGAAACGCAATTTCCAAGCTGTTGTTGTTGTTGCGCATATGACGGACAGCTCTCCGTGCATCGGAGGACAAGCCTGTTGATTCCTATGACTTTTTGCACCGTATCAATAACCTAGATTCCTATGCTTCTCGACTCTTTGCTTGGGACCGTGGATCATGCATTAGATGGACAGCCAGATGGGTGGCAAGAAAAAGGAGGCCTGAACTGCGGAGACCACGCGCGCGCGACTGATCTCCTCATGTTTTCATTCTCCGCATCACTTTCTCGGTTTCTCCCTTTCTCCTTCTATCGCGGCAGTCAACCAACACACCATCTCAAGCGACTACGCATAGACGATTTAGGAGGACGAGAGAGGAGGTGATGAGAGGCCGTCATGAAAGTCCTGTGCGTAGCTGAAAAGCCAAGTATCGCGAAAAGTATAACAGAGATCCTATCGGGAGGAAGATGGAACACGGTGAGTCGGCTGTTATCCTACCGTGTGACTCAAAGACTAAGCTGACGGCTCTTGACGGCAGCGAGACGGTCGACATCCGTACATCAGGAATTACGATTTCGATTATAACCTTCCGGCTCCTCTGGGCAATGGAAGAGGGACAGAGTTCACCGTCACAGCCGTCTTGGGACATCTGACCTCGTCCGTGAGTTGTCTGACATGCGATTCCTCGTCAAGAACCGAGGTTTACTCCGACTTTAGGATTTCGACGATGACCACAGGAAATGGAGCTCGTGCGACCCATTCGCCCTCTTCGACGCTCAAGTACTCACCTATGTGGATTCTGTCAGTCACCTTGCATACGGGAACCGAAGAGTTCTAGAGCGAGAGCTGATAACCCCTCAGAAACTAAAAAAGGTCGAGCAGAATCTGCAATCGGAAGCTCGTCATGCGGACCTACTCATGATATGGACGGATTGCGATCGTGAAGGAGAACATATCGGCTCGGAAGTGGTGGCAGTTTGCAAGAGGGTCAACAGAGGCTTAGCAGTGAAAAGAGCGCGGTTTAGTGCGATCATTGCAGCGTGAGTAGCTGCAATGCATGTCTCTCTTATGACCTTATCTGTCAGCTGATCGACGATTTATAAGTCAAATCCACCAAGCATGTCGACAAGCCAACGATCTGGACATGAGACAGGCAGATGCCGTGGAAGCAAGGATCTCTCTGGATCTGAGAATCGGAGCAGCCTTCACTCGACTCACAACGATGGGACTGCAGGTGAGAGTCCCGGAACTAGCAGAGAAAGTGGTCAGTTATGGTGAGTTGTGCATCAAAGCCACCAATCCTTGTTTTGCCTCCACATCGCGTATCGACTCGCTGATGCCTGAAGCTAGGACCATGTCAGTTTCCCACTCTCGGTTTCGTCGTGGACCAGTACAATCGCGTGCAGTCTTTTGTTCCCGAACTCTTCTGGTATATCTATGTCGCCATTAGGCGTCAAGATGAAGACGGGGAGGTTCAGTTGGTGGACCTCAAATGGCGGAGGAATCATCTGTTCGACCAAGATTTCGCCGCTGTGCTTTGCGAGCAATGCCAGAATAACCCACAAGCCACAGTGACCAAAGTGGAGACCAAGCCCACAACGAAATGGTGAGAGAAAGTTGACGTCAAAGCTGTGTCTATCGGCTCATATGTCTGGATTAGGAAACCACTCCCTCTCACCACGGTAGAACTGCAACAGTCCGGTTCTAGGTTACTTCGTTTAGCCCCCAAGAGAGTTCTAGATGTGAGTTATCGCAATGTGCTTGCCGTCATTGCATGTCCTGATGGGACACAGATCGCCGAGAAACTTTATCAAAAGGGAATTCTTAGCTACCCGCGTACCGAAACCGATCAATACGATCCTCAGTTCGACTTCAATTCGCTGATACAGAAGCAGACACACGATAACCAATGGGGCCAGTATGCGCAGAAGTGAGTCTGGGTCATCTGTGGACTCCTTATGACCTCAAAGTTTAGAGCTAATTTTCAGATCAGATTGCTCGACGGATCGTTCCAGAAACCTCGTAACGGCAAGAAGAACGATAAAGCCCATCCTCCGATCCATCCTACAGCTCATGCTGGCCAACTAGAAGGCGACGAGAGGAGGGTGTTCGAATTGGTGACTCGACGGTTCCTCGCTTCATGTTCGGCCAACGCAGAGGGAAACACAACTACGGTGGAAATAGTCATCGCGGATGAGATGTTTTCGACGAGCGGTAAGCGATAATTGACCGATTGGACATTCTTGCCTGCCTGAGCGTTCGTGATATCATAGGCCTCGTAATCACTCGTCGCAACTATCTCGAGGTCTACCCGTACGACAAGTGGTCGAGCAATGCTCTTCCAGACTTTCAAGTCGGCGAGACCTTCATACCTGACGTTGTGGATCTGAAGGAAGGCAGCACCAGCAGGCCCAATCTGTTGACAGAGGCCGACTTGGTCGGTCTGATGGACAAAAACGGTATCGGTGAGTGCCTACTTCCAGCGCGCTGAACTCATGGCTGAATGCTATTCAGGCACTGACGCTACAATCGCCGAGCATATTGCCAAGATCATCGAGCGAGAGTATGTCACGGAGAAACAAGATCAGAAGATCAAGTATCTCGTGCCATCTACCCTCGGTGTAGGGCTCGTAGAGGGTTTCAATCGTATAGGATTCGATCGTTCCCTCAGCAAACCTCACCTCCGTCGAGAGGTATGTCCGTCTGCTTCTCTTGAGAAATGCTCACAGAGTATTCTTTGTTTTTAGACCGAATACAGGATGCAGCTCATCTGTGATGGAATTCGACGCAAGGGCGAGATTTTAGAACAGACGATTGATGAATACAAAGAAGTTTTCATCAAAGCTAGGAGGGAATTTCCTATGATTATTGAGGTGCGTCGACTTATCGGCTGACAAGCGACCTTGTATCGTTCAGCCCTGATGGGATTCGTAGAGTGTTATCGACTACCTACATGGAGCGGGCGAAGCCCAAGAAGCACTTCGAGCGGCCACCAGAGTAGCTAGGGGACGAGGTCGAGGAGGTGCAGCTCGGGGGGCCGCTCGAGGCGCGCGTGGCGGCAGAGGTGGCGGCGCAGGAGGCCTGTCGAGAGGTCGGACAAGCAATGACGACGATGATGAGGAAGACGACGACGAAGGTCCTGCGCCGCCTCGAGGTGGCAATCGTTCCGGAGCTACCAGAGGTCGCGGCATTTCGACGAGGGAAGCTGCAGCTGCCGGCCAAAGGCGAGGCCGGGGCTCAAGCTCAAGTGCGGCGCAGTCAAACGGACGAAAACGGTCCCCATCAAATGGTGAGTTCTTGACCGAAAGATCACCAGGTGAGCTGATCTCGATTCGCACAGACGACGAGACATTTAGCGTTATCCATCGCCGGGGAGGCGGGGGAGGGGCTTCAAATGGTGAAGCGCAGACGTGCGATTGTGGTCAGGGCGCTGTGTCTCGTACCGTTACTCGATCAGATTCAGCCCACCAGGGCAGAATGTTCTGGACCTGTCCCAAGTCTCAAGGAGAACAGTGCGGCTATTTTGTAAGTATGCGCGTGAGGTTTACTCATAACGCGTCACTCACCAAATATGACAGCAATGGGCTGGCGATAACGATCAAGAGCCACAAGCTGGTCGGAGTCGTTATACAGGGCAAGTACCACTCCCCGCCAAGCGACAACGAACCACTGTGAGCTTCGACTTCTCTCAGCGCTCATCAAGCTGGAGGACTGACAAACATATAGAGTTGTGATGCTATGCGAGCGGACGATGGTGACGAGGTTCGATGCGATTGTGAACTAGAGGCGACATATGGCACAGTCATGAAAGATGGTGCGAACAAGGGTAGACAGTTTTGGTCAGATTCTGCTCTTGTCACAACCCTCACAACACAGAGTGCACATCCGCTGATACAAAGTATGTAGGGCGTGCCCGAACAATCCGAAGGCAAGGTGTGGTTTCTTCAAGTGGGCCGACGAGATGGATGGCGACGATGGTGACGGCATGCGAGCTCCTTCGAGAGCCGGACCTTCAGGAGGCGGCAGTGCTCCTACAGGTGGTGGGCACTTTCTGTCCTGTTCCAAGGCAGCAGATGCTGACGACTTGTCATCGCCTTGCAGAATGTTACAAATGTGGCGAAGCGGGGCATTGGGCGAATGTCTGTCCGAACGAAGCCGGACCATCCTCTCGAGCAGGTCTTTCACGGACACGATCCGCTGGTGGTGGTACCAGCGGTGGCGCAACCGGCTGTGAGTCAGACTTCTCCATCCATGTGTGCAGGCGATGCTTGGGACTGACGAGATTCGCTCAGCATGCTTCAAGTGTGGCGAAGAGGGACACTGGTCAAACGCTTGTCCTAATGACGATGGTGGTGGTCCTTCGAGAGGTGCAAGCAGCAAGTCAGCTCGTGGTGGGGGCGGTGGTGACCTGACAGGAGGTGAGTCTTGCATCTAGCCCGTGATCACTGTGTACTGGTCCTGACAACAATAACGTCGATATGTCAGAATGCTACAAATGTCATGAGACCGGACACTGGGCAAACACGTGTCCCAACGATGGCTTAGGTGGACCGGGTCTCGGGGGAGGTCGAGGAGGTGGCAGCGGTGGCGGAGGCGGAGGAGGAAGTAATACCAGTGGAGGTCAGTTGAATGTCTATTTCACAGGGAATATATCAGCTGATGAAAGTTTCATCCGACTCGCAGAATGCTTCAAATGCAATAGGACAGGTCATTGGGCTAGCGATTGTCCGAATGGCGATAATGGTGGAGGAGGTGGCGGCGGCGCGAGAAGAAACGGTAGCGGTGGTAGGGGTAGCAGAGGAGGTGCGAAGAGAGCGAGTGGAAAGACAAGAGGACGAGGGCGGTGATACAGCATATAGTTCTATCATTCCACATCACATGCATACATATCGATTCCATCGTTCGTGTGATATTGAGAAGTGTGCAGAGGTACAAACACAGGTTTGAATCGAGAGATTCAACTGACTGATCAGAAAGACTAGGCAAGGTATACCTATGTCATTTTGTGTGTGATGAATGATATGCGAGAATGTGTGATTACGCCCCCTTGGAGCTCTTGACCATGTTCTGAAACTCTTCCCATTCCTCCTTCTTCATCCCGTAACTCTCCTTGGTATCTGGGAAACTGCCCTCTCTGACCGCATTGACATATGCTCTCACTGCTCTTCTGGCTTCTTGACCTACTGATCCGAACTGACGTACGAACCGAGGTGCGGTCGACGGTTTGTGCGGAAGAGCGTTGGTGTTGTTGGGGGAACAGACTGATGATCCCAAATCTGAAGTCGTCAAAGCGGAAGTGGACATCTCTATGTCCAGCGGCGACACGTCTTGGTCATCCGCGTAGACTCCGAGAACATCGGTGATGACCAATACTTGGCCATTTGTCCCTTTTCCCGCCCCGATCCCAATGGTTATCAACCCTCGCACTTGTTCCGTGATGACTCTGGCCACTCCACTCGGTATAGCCTCCAACAAGACAGCGAACGCCCCTGCGTCTCTCATCTTCTCCGCCGTCTCGAGAATCTCCAGTGATCCTCGTGCCGTCCTTCCCTGCACCAAGTATCCGGAGAGAGATGTGGCCCGTTGAGGCTGCAGGCCCAGGTGAGGCATGACAGGGATACCGATCTCGGATAGTCGCTTGACGAGAGGAAGGATCTCCAGTCCACCTTCTATCTTGACACCGTCCACCCCTCCCTCTTTGATCATACGAAGAACATTCGCTACCCCGTACTCGAGAGACACCTCGAAGGATCCAAAGGGCATATCCGCAAAGACGAAAGCGGATGTGACACCTCGGGTCACAGCTTGGGCATGGTGGATCATTTCGTCGAGCGTGATGGCAGTGGTGGAATCATGACCCAAGGCGACCTGAGATAGTGAATCACCCACGAGGACCATGTCGACGCCGCATGATTCAGAGAGCAGAGCGGTGGGGTAATCGTATGCAGTCAAGACAGTGATGGGAGTTTTCGACGCGGACATGGCGTCGAGCGTAGCGAGCGTGACTTTGGATTTGCGAGCTTGAGGTCGCACGGACATCTGGCGCTTCCGCAGGATAGGGGTAGATCGGTAGGCTTTTCAATTGCAAGAATTAGCCTCGGATCGCGGCCTCCAGTTACTGAACATGACTCACCTGCCGTTGCTCGCCTTGGCCTAGCAGCTGAGCTGAATTGTCTCTTTTGTCCATGCTGTCCGAATGGTCCAATGTCGCCAGATCTCCAGAACGTTACATCCTCTCCTTGGTGTGTCACTCCTCCACTGATAACTTTAGCAGTTGGCGGTTTGATGCCCAGTCTCTCAAGCTCGTCCAGATCTGACTCTGTCCCAAGCCGACCGGCCAGAAAATCTTTCTCTGATTCCAATTCCTCTTCCAGTCCGGCTGCTAAGATCTCCTGGACGAGTCCTTCATCCTCCTCTTTCTCAGCCTTGCGCAGTCTTCTCACTCCTCGTGTACGTATAACAGGTGTAGCCTTTGATTCGTGGGGAAACAGATCACCCCAGGATGATTTTCGCGCATCATGGTAGCCTTGCTTGGAATGTGATTTGGAAAAGGTCAGCCGTTGGATGTTGCCTACAGATGGTAAGATTCAGCAACAACCTTTATAAAAAAGTGTAGAGGGGCAGGTGAGATATAGATGGACATGACATGCGACCACAAGCGCACTCACCATCTGGACAGCACGCATCCATGGTGACATGCCCACTCCTCTTCATGGGCGGAGCCACCATTCTTGGCCAGCTATATGCTTCTTGCCGTAAGCTCCCTTCGATCTCGTCCTTGTCTAGGCTTTCCGTAGAGCTCCGACTATCGTCACTCTCCTGTGGCTCGTGAAGGCTGACAACTTCGAGGATAGCCTCGTGACCTTCTATCTCCCGAATGATGCTTCTTCCTTTTGTTTTCAATCTTGCTTTCTCCGCCTCCTCATTTCCTACACCTCCAATCCTTCCTGCTCGGCGAAGCCCTTCAGATTGTATCGCATCTGCCGTAAAGCTAGGTCGCTCTCCTCGTCCAACTACGAGGTAACAGTAGCCTGCGTCCTCTTCTCCTCTGGAAGAGTGTTTCGTCTTCCGCACAAAGCTTGGTCTTTGTAGTCTTTGACTGAATCCACATATGTCATCCGTTGATGCCAAAGGACATGCGCCATCATGGGGACAGGGTGCAATGACGTGCAGTGAATTTTCTGGGGTAGATTGTTCGAGGATAAATGTCCGAGCACGAGATATAGCAGCCCAACCTTCGGGAGTGGAACGATCTATAAGTACAAGATAAGGCGATTCGAGGGCTAGCAGATCCAGAAGATGCGTCTGTTGTGATGGCTGAGTCGGTAAAAGGGACAGCTGGAAAGTGGAGAGGACCAAGGATGGCTGCGACAACGGATTGTTAGCGAAGACGTAAGTAACGATCATGAAAGTAACTCACGGTATGGCCGGTAAAAGTATACTTGCGACTGAGTTGTATATCAACAGCTGAGTCGGGTGCGGCTACGAGGTGATCTCGGGAGCAGTGAGCTCAACTGTCTTCGCGTCCAGAAGGAGAGGCTAACTTACCCTCCGAAATCTTCTTAGCCAAATCCAGCCCATGCCTGGAGGAGTGGACGAGCTGTATATTGAGCTTTTCTGCTCTTGGCGATTCGCCTGAAGACGGTAAAGCGCCCATAGCATCCATTGTCGCCCTGAGACACGGAAATACCTCAACGTTCAGGAAAACGTCCAACAGAAGCCATGTCCCCAAGCTGAAGAATTGGGGGCACTGATGAGGGGGCATTCATGATTTACTCACCATATACCAGGTCCCAAACCGCCCGAGAATTCCACGACCTCGCCGTCACCTAGCCACCCCTTTCCAAATCTCCTCTCCATCTCTTCCATAACATTTCTGACGACCCCATACTGTCCCGGCAGCACTCCTGCGGCTTTGGCAAGTTCTCCTTCGAACGTCTTGCGTGACTTGCCAGACCGATGATCGTGTTTCGTATCGCGGTCTCGAGCACGAGGGGAAGAAGCGGGAAGGGAGAGATAGGAGAGGCGGATCTGGCGGGGATCTTCATGCTCTGCGGAATAAGGAGATCAGCGACGGTCCCGAATTTGAAGAACCTGTTTGCGCAAAGCTCAACGCAGGTATTGGTCAACTAGCTGACTTGCATTGCCTGATCCGAGGCAAAGCCAGAACAAAGGGGCGGACAGGAAGGGCCCGATAATAGGAATGATGATGAAGGTGCAAGGTGAGAATGGTGACCATGCCAAACGAATGACAGGGTGTAAAAAACCTCCGGAATGTAGAGCACGTCGGATCCACCTCCGTCCCCAGTTTCTGAACAGCGTTGAAAACGGACTCACCATCAATCTGTCGCTGGATCCCTCTCTTCATCTCATCAGGCAAGACCACCGCACCCAACCTCTTACTGCCAAGAACCACAGCCGGACTTCTCCTCTCTTCTCTCCTAGTATACACTTGTTCTCCCACCATTTCATCTTCATCATCATTCCGCAGACCGTACTGCTTCTTACTCGGTGTTGAGTTTGATGACGAGCTGAGATTTTGAGGCCCTTGATCGATGACAAGTCCAAGATCGTGTGTTGACGGTCCATCATTTGATTTTGCTGTTTCAGGATATGGTGAGGGTTCCTCTTCTTCTGCTAATTCTATATCGGGGAGTATGGGTCCAACTCTCCCTTTTCCTTTCCCCCTCGAGCCTGATCCACTCGCAAAGCCTAAACCCATGTTCATATCACCTTTGATGAGCTGTCGAAAACTATCATCGAGCTCGGGTGCTGCAGATTTTCTGATGAGTTGACCGCTGGAGCTTGAGGAAGACGCATATCGAGATTGGATCGATGGACCGAAAGCGGTACGGTTACTGTTTGCGAACACATTTGAATTAGGTGAGGTGAAGATCAGATGCGGTAGACTGTGTTGACGGAGGAGTCGTGCGGGTCGAGGCAGCATTTTGGACCCCGCTTGACAGATAAAGAGATGCCAGAGAATGATTCGGAAAGTGAGAACAGATCAAACTTCAGAAATCGCATTTACATTTACAACTCGTTTCATTCGTAGTTTGAGAGGAATAAAAAGCCAAATCGCCACGTGGACCGGATCTCCCGAACGTTTGCCACCCGAGAATCTGCGAGTCATTACCATTTACGAATGATGACTTCCATTCAACGTGCATGATACATTTGGTGACAGAGGAAAACATGACAACATGATGGTTACTATTGGAAAGAATGGGGACACCCGAGATGAGACAGCTTTTACACCCAGCGGTTTTACGCCTTGACCTTGCCAATGACTGTTGAGCCGTTAGCCGTCCGCCGTTGGAGTCGTTCATGTTCAACATAGTCAACTCACCAGTGTCGGGGGCATACTTGGAGATGGCGTTCGGAGGGTGGATCATAGCAAACTCCCTGCAAGTATATCAGAAACGTTCCGTGCTATGCTATGTCGAAAAGTCCCCACACTCACTCGGTCGCATCCCGCCCAGCATACAGAAGAATTGCTTTTGCACCACCGGCTACATTTCAATGAAATCAGCTTGGGCTCCGTAATGTCATACCAGCGTTACTCACGGTGATCGGCCAAGAAGCTAGAGGAGCACACAAATCAGCTCAATCATAGCTAGCCCAACAAATACTACCCACTTCGTGACATCAAGGACCTCCCCATCGATGATAACCCAGCAATCATCCTCCTTGTTGTGCTTTGCGACCTCCTCTACCGAGTACTCGCCCTTTGTTTGTCCCTTCTTCTTTGTCTCTGGCTCCGGCAGCTTTTCCTGTTCTACCTGAGCCAACGTACTATCACCCTTCTTGACAGGTGCGCTGTCGGCGGGAACATCTTGAGCCTGCGATGAAGAGCTCTTTTGAGGTTGACTATCGGTTTGGGTTTGGGTTTGACCGTCTCCACCGGCCCACGAAAACTCGAGATTGACGTTTTTGGAATTGGGGTCAACGCGAATCTTAGTCTCCAGCAGATGACCAGCGATGTTTGAGACACGGTTCGCCGCTCGCTCGTTCGTAAGAGTCGACAGCAAGTAGGAGGAAACAGAGTCTCCAGCGACTCGACCGAAGACAACGCATCCCCTGTTACGGCTTCAACTATGTTTGCGGGTCTCAGGAACACTAGGACACTCACAAGAGCGAACTACCACCAAGACGGTTCGCACCGTGGACACCACCAGCGAGCTCACCACACGCGAACAGACCGGGAATTGGCTTGTTCTGAGCATCGTGGACGGCAGAATTGGTTCCAATTTCGAGTCCACCCATGGTGTAATGAAGGACGGGTGTCTACACGATCGTCAGCAACCTATCACGGAAAACTGCACACGACAGACATACCATGAGGGCTACATGGTAGATGTCATCCATCCGGAAGTCACCACCGCTGAAGAACTGCGAGGAGAATCAGCACTGTCAAACACCGAAAGAGGGACGACTCACCTTCTTGCCGAAGGGGTCTGTGCCCGGGTTCTTTGCGTAGTTGTTATGATCATCGACTAGATTCATGTCAGCTGAAGAAAAGAAAGATCACTGGGATCACTCACATGTCTTCTTGAGAACTTCAGGTTTGATACCGATCTCCTTTGCCAATTCCTCGCCGCTGTTGAACTTCTTCATGAGTCCTCTTCCGACATAGTGCTTGCAGTGCCATTCGATTTCTTTGCTTGATTGACCATTCAGGACCAGTCGGATAGGGAACTGCAGTTCTGTCAGCCCGACAAATTGGTAATGGCAGGCGCGTCTCGATTACCCACTTTGTTGTTCTCCCACATCTTGCCTGTGACGTAGTCACGGTGTTGCAACTCATCAACGAACCTGTTACCGGTGTTGTCGAGCAGCAGTCCACCAACGCCTCGCAAAGCTTCAGCCGCCAAGAACTTGACCTGAAGCACAACGCGTCAGCTCTGGGAGTGCTGCCAAGTATGGAGTCGTACCTTTGCATCCGGGTCCTTGGGGTCTACAAGACCTGTAGGGTGTACCTGAACTTTCTCGAGATCGATACCCTTGGCACCGATTGCCATCGCCATCTTGTGTCCGTCACCAGTACAGTGGTCACCATTGGTAGTAGGCTATGTAAAGTATCAGTCAGGTAAACGAGGTTGTCGGAGGAATCGCATACCAAGTCGTAATATTCAGGTCTGTGCTTCTTGAGAAGAGAATCGTTGGTGAAGTCGGCAGCATACCCTCCAGTAGCGAGGACGACTGGGCCGTACTCGGTATACTGAAAGACAAAGTCAACGAATAATTCATGTTTGCGAATGAGCAAAGATGGTGCAGTTTGACTCACATGTTTACCGTCCTTCTCGTAGTCGACGCCAACGACCTTACCACCGTCCTCTAACAGTTTGGTGACCTTTGCCTTCTTAAGCACCTTGACCCTATCAGGAGAACTTTCCGCCAAGTCTTCAAGCTGGTTGCGCAGGCAGATGATCAGCACTAGACGTCATGCCTCCGACGAAGAAGAATGACCGATTAAACTGCTGGATATGTCACGCTTACCTTCTCCATCAACGCATACGTGATGGTCATACCAGGGAACTGGGCACCGCCTCGATGAGTTCTCTTTTCAGAATGACCACCTAATCGAGAAACCTTGCTCAAGTCAAGGTTGAATCGTTCCACGAGCCAATTGACGGCATCACCAGATCGGTGCGTGAGCACCTTGATGAGATCGTCTCGCGCGAGCTCTCGAGCGGATTTCTTAGTGTCTGCGAAGCTGTTGAGGAGTCAGCCTGTGGCGACAGACATGCGGACATGATACTGGAATGTTGTATTTGTGATGACCAAAGAATGTGCACGCGACGGTCAGAGGGGGGGGAGACTTACAACTTTGCTGCTGTGTCTGGGATGCCGAGATCCTGTTGGTTTCGGCCATTAGGAGACGAAACGCATAGTTTGAAAAGCGAGCCACACATACCGCTTGAGCCTGAATGAGAGGAAGGGTCAGCCTATCGATCTCCGACCGAAGAGAAAAGATCGTCCAACTTACCTGAGTTCCAGCACCGTTGATACCACTTGTTGCTTTCGTCGAGTTTCCCTACACGTTCTGTCAGTTGGGCGGGACGATGTATACAGGCCCAGAAGGGACACGCCACATACACCCATGAAACTGTTCTTGTCGAGTAGGATCTGCAGCAGGCGTATGTCAGCTCGCCCACGGGGGATGAGTGTAAGAAGTCGTGATCATGCATTTGAGAAAAGTGGTAAAAGGATACTCACGACGTTACCTCCTCTCTCGAGGACTGTATGAGCCGCCGAGAGACCGGACAGACCACCGCCTACGATGATGACCTTGTTGGACATGTTGTTGTCGTTGATGTTCTTGTTGTTTTTGTGATGTTGTCGGAGAGGGCCAGACAGTGGATACAGACAGCAGAATGAGAAGATACAAGGAGAGAAGCGAGTTATGCCAATCGAGTAAGCCTCCAGCCAGTCAGAATCGACGTGATTGTGATGAAGGATAGGATGGAATACAACACAAACCCGGTTACTAGACTCTTGTCCTTTTTCAGTGTACATCGCCTGTCCAACGAGATCTCTCTCAATTTACTACCGCAATTGGCAACTCATCCGGTATCTCGTCGTAACCGGGAGAGTTGGGTCGAGAGAGGTCATTACGTAAGTAGACATCCGGAGAGTCACGCGTGGAGGTGTCTCGAGGGAGGTTGCTTTTGTTGAATCAAGGATATTGATTTTGGGTGATGTTGAGTTGTGAAACGCAGTATACCCATTTCTCACAACGGCAGGATATTCCCTCCAAAATGGTCAGTGGGATATCTATGTATGGACGATGATCATGAGTCAAGGAGCTGACTCTGTGTTACGCTTTCACTCTTCCTATATCCCCACTCGATCAAACGACATACTCCCCGATCGATATTTGTGTTCTTATCGATATGTTCGACTCGGAATGACCTTGGTTCACCGCATTATCACGCCTCCTCCTTATCATGACTCCAGGCAACATCCGATAAACTCTTAGGAGGAGCTATGCTCTTCGTTGCAGCGTTCGTGTTCGTGTATTACTCCGTCTGGGCTTTGTTACTGGTGAGTCCAGCACAGGGTTCGACCAGGCGTGGACCATCGGGTCTTGGGCAGAACGGGTCAACAATTCGGTTTCGGCGTCGGCGTCGGCGTCGCGGCCTCGGAACAAATCTCAAAATCCAAATCGTCGAGTTCCAGACACGCTGTGCTGATCATCATCACATCTCACGAGCTCTGATCTTTCCCCCTCCATCCTTTCGTCGAGTTCTCCTCTCCCGACCAGACCCCTTTTCTCTTGACCGTCCTCTCTACCCTTCCGAATCCGCATTATCCCAAACGCACCATGTGTTACTCATATCTGAGCGAACCGAGACCCACAGTCATTCGAAATATGAAGCATAGCTGACGTTCCACCTCCACGTCATTAGCCATTCCTTCCCCCAAGCTCACCTGTCCAATCCCTCTTCCCTCCCCGCGAATGGGCCATCCGTCTGCCCCTCCTCCTCCTCCTTGGCGGAATCACCTTGGTCTCCCTATTCTTCGCGAGGGTCATGTGGATCGAAGCGAGGAAAAAGGCCTTGAAGGCAGGGAAGAAGGTTTGATCGGCGTCTGGTACTGGAGTATATAAATTGGATGAGGGTCAGGTATAGAGTGGAGTGGGAGGGAGGGAGTTGAGCTGATGCATTCATAGAGATCGCCTCATCGTGGTCCGTCCGTGGGGGACGGAGCGATCTTCTCTGTAGTGCATCTGGTCTAATCATTTGTCATCATCTCACTCGGTGGGATTGAGTATGTCGCGCGAATATGCTCGCATATCTTCAATCGCGCGATCGATCATCTCTATTCGTCGCACTGTCAACAACCTTATCATCGATTGACACAGGACTTGCTCGCTGGGACTGGACTGGCGCCTACACACAGTCGCAATTCACGTTGCTATCTGTCTCAATCCTGCTATCGGTCTCATTGCGCCGGCAGTCCCCACACTCGTGAACCCACAGAACATGACACAGCATACATCGACGTCATAATCGTAACTAGTCTTTCCAGCGTTATTAAACCCGAATAACACGCAGACTAAAACATATCTCCCCTCTTCCTCAACAACGTTCATCATCTCATCTTCATCTTGACGTCTCGTGTCTGACCAACATATACAGACAAATTACAAACACGAGAGCTGATTCTGCCTTTTCTCTTCGTATGGTGGGGATCTTGGTGAGGATGGGGTTATATGCGAAATGAACGAAAGTTGAACATTGTGTGACTGTGAATGAATCGTATTGTGAAGGGCGCGGATACGTATCGAATTGTGTAATCGTGAGTGGTAGTGGGTGAGGGCATGGGAGGAGCGAACAAAGAAAAGGGGTAGATCATGAGGAGTTTGGCGAGCACGCAGCAAGGTGTCAAGAGTGAATCCTCAGTCAATTTCTCGGCTATTCCTCCCCTGCGAGATGCAGAGCCAACTCCATCCCCGCAATGGTTCCCTGACCACTCGCAGTCTCGGGCCAGAAGCCCGTCGCCCATTCTCGCACGTAAACGCTCGCTTTCATGTGTTTCTTTGATGCGTACTGCAGTCGACACAAGTCAGCTTTCCTGATCCTGCGTATAGCGGCGGCACACAGCTGACCTTTTTATAGAAGGACGAGGTATCATTGAAGTCGGCATCGAGGATGAAATCTAACATGACTTGAGCACACTCGAGGAGCTCGTCCTGAGAGTAGGTAGAATAATGAACGAGGTTTGGTGTCTGTGAATTCCGTCAGCTCGCTGTTCGGCTAAGCCCCACTTCCCGCTGCACTCACCCATTCTCCCCGATCTAGACATAATCTACCTAACCACATCGCCGCAGCTGCCAATAAACTCGAGGGGTATTTGATCAGTCGATGATCAACACAGCTGATCTCAACGAGGTATTTGGCTACAGTTCGTGTTTGGATGTCATATCCGTCGGCTTTACTAATCCGTCTGAGGAAGTGTAAAGGGTTGGGATACGATAGATCGAAGCCCAAAGTAGAAAGCATGTATCTCTCAGCCTTGAGGATCTCGTCGGTGGTGTAACCTCCATCCGTCATGTGGAGGAAGTGTTCGATGGAGGGGCAGATGACTTCTTCGTACTTGGCAGCAACGAAGAGCGCTGTCAGACCGACAAGCTGAAGCTTTACGAGTGAGACGAGTCGGTGGGAGAGGAATCGATCAACAAGGTTGGTAGCAATGAACAGGGTCTCGGGAAGCAATCGGAATTTGCCATGAACCTCGATAAGCCAATCCATCAGGATAGCACGCATCTTCCATTGAAGTTCGTCTTGCTTGTCCATGTAGTCAGGACTGGCCATTGTTTGTTTCTGGAACGCGTCAGGTTAGCTATCGTCCTTGAATTCGAACACAAGAAGATGGGACTCACCTCGATAGCCAACATGTAATTGAAAGCGTCAACGACATATTCGCTGACCATTGTAGGGTTCCCCTCGTCTTCCGCATCTAGATCTGTCCATCCCTCATCCTTTGCTTTTCTCTTAGGGCTTCTCAGACCGACAGCCTGCTGACTGCCACTCGAGAGTAAGATCTCTCTTCCATCAACATCATAATGTGCTTCATCTACCAGATCCCGGCCTTCCTGATCTTCTAGTATACCCGGCGGTGGTGTTGAGGTCTTGCGTCTTTTGCGTGAAGGTTCGTCGTCTACGTTGGGTTTTCTCTCCTTGAGTGGTTTAGTCTCAGGAGCCGTGACCGTCGTGCTAGTGGAAGCAGTGGTAGAGCGTGATCGAGAAGGAATCTTGCTAGGTGGTTGAACGACTGCCTTCCTCTTTCCAATCACCTTCTCATCCTTCACATTGACTGCTCCCGACGTCGTCGATGCTGTCGATCTCGCCGGTCGCTGCGCAGCAGCCTGAGAAGCTTGAGTGGTAGCTAGAGGTTTTCTCTCATCCTTGACTCCTGTCGACTTGTTCCCATCGGCATTCTTCCCTCCATTTGTTACTTCTCCCAAGGCGTTTCTTCTCTTCGTAGCTGCCGCATCAGGCTTACCGAGTCCGTCATCTCTGAGTGTCGATCGTGTAGTAGCCGCAGACATCGTTCGTTTCATGACGGGGATGGAGGTCGTGGAGGCAGTTGACGCCTTGGCTGCAGCGAGAGCACCGCCGTTGGTGCTCGCAGTGCTGCGAGACCGAGTAGCGATGGTCCCAGCTGCAGGTGGAGCGTTCTCATCGACCCGACGAGTAGTCCGGCGGGTCTGTATGGTGTGTATGTATGTCGAGGCAGGGACGAGTTTGCGTGGATGAGTGATGAATTGGTCAAGGTAAGGAGGGATGTTGATGTAGAGTGACAGCGAGGTGGAGGGTGAGGGAAGACAGGCACGTAAAGTTGAGTGACATAAGGGGTTGGCGGGGAGGTATGGTGGTAGGTGGGTTGATCAGCATGCATTCGCGCGTCCGTTGATGATGAACAGTAGATGGAGGCTGGGAGCAGCAGCATGAGTATGGGGTGAGGGAGACGTTGTGGGTCGCTTGATATAGCTCGCCAGCTCATTTTTAACCAGCACCACCAAAAACATCGCGTCTCACTTGATGTTCTCAAATGTAAATCCCCAGCACCAATTCACGTCTCCGTTGATGGTTGTGTGGAGCTCAAATTTGGAAGAGATCAGACTCACAGGTATACCGCTGGCCATGATGGTCGGAAAGCACCTTGAAGAACGAGGGAAGAGGAAGTGTCAAAGAGAAGATGAGGAAATGAGTCGATCGATTGGTGGATGGGGTGAGGTGAGGTGAGGAGGCTGGTGCAGGGTTTTTTGGTGTTCGTCAACTATATGACGCGAACGCTCCTTCCTGTGCGTCGAGACACTATGCTGTTCTCCCCGTTTCTTCCTTCCAGACCGAATGGGATGCGGGACGACTGTCGGCGACGGCGACGGCGACGGACGTCGAGCAGCAGTAGTGATGGCGGGTGATGGTGGTGATGATGAGCCTGTATTCGATTTCTGGTACGGTGGAAAGGATAAAGCAGAAATCAATAATGGACCGGAAAGTCGTCCAGTCAAGCTGTCTGCTGTGGTGCAGCAAATCACCACTTCAATTACAAAATCACCTTGATCATTCCTAATTCTTCTTACCAGAAGGATTACTATCCCCTCCAGCCGTTTTGTAATGATCCTCAGGGAAGGAAGAAGTTGATCACGTGATATATACCCGCTCTGATCTCCATTGTGAAATCCCGAAACACCGGTTTCCAAGTGTAACCAGGAAATGCGACAACAACGCGCGCTTCTCTCGTGCGTCACCTCTTTCGTTATCCCCTGCCTGACTTGCAATCGACATCAGGCAGTTCGTCGTACAATAGCTAGAGGCGACTAACCTTTTTCCCTCCTTCCCTGGAATCCTGGAATCCTGGAATGAATCCTGTGATAAAAAGATAGATCATCGATCCTGAAGGTCGAGTGACGGACTTTTGGCACACGACACGCCAGAATGTTACGGGGAACACGACATCGCGTATCGCGTAAATGGTGGGCTACAGGTGTAGATGAGAGTTTCGTCATGTTCTCGATTTTGGGGGGGGGGAGTTTCCAGGAGTGTGAGAGACGCGACGAACCTCCCCTTCTGTCCTGGATCTTTGAGTGAATTCATGACGGGAAGGTCAGCGTTTAGGTAGGTCCGATGTAGTCCTGAAAGCCATAGACGTACGACATGAGGTCATGTGCGTAGACCACCCACCTGAATGCTTTTCGGACACCTCACTGACTTTCAGTCGGGCAAAAGAGCTACAGCTACCGTCATCACGCTGACTGCGTTCCGATAATCTGCAGAAATCGCCAGATCGTAAAGTATACGAACGTGTGATGGGACTTGATCTTGATCTTGTCGTACTGTACGATGGATCGACAGATCACCCTGCTTGCTTGCTGCACGGCACGGCTGAGCGGAAAGAACATGATCCGACGAGTCGAGTGATCTGGACGCGATCCAGTACACCTCAGCTGACTTGCAAAGCCACCTTGTCACACTTTTCACGTGTGATCGCACCTTGATCTGTGTCCTGATAAGATCGAAAAACAGTTCGAGATCGTGAATCTCTCACTGTACAGGGCTAATCTAACGGCGGAACATTAGTTGGCACCACGATCACGACCGTGGCCTGATAACGATAGAAGCAACGATCACCAAGGTCAAGAACGGATGTCAAAAGTCACGACGATCCATCCAATGAGTAAGTCCCCATGCCCATGCAATGCATACAGTGTTCCGAACGACACCTCTATTGTCCTCATATCCCGTAATGTCTATCCCAGTCCATCCAACACCTGCTTCTCCTTCGCTATTCTCTCTTTCTCCTCTTTCATCAAGATCTTCGAATACTTCGAAATCGCTCTAATCTGAGGACCTCTGTAATATGCACCGAACGGTACAGCCGACAGGACGAGAGCCACACAGCCCCATGTGAAGATGGTCCATCGCGGAGTGAGAGCTTTGTACATCTGGTGAAAGCAGGGGACCACCTGTCAGTATGCTGGATGCCAGTCCCTGATGGAAGCGAAGCACACTCACTTGTAGCGTAAAGAACGAGAAAGCTCCGCCGAACATGTTTCTAAGGAAACTTTGAGCAGCAATAGCAGATGAAGCGTAAGACCCATAACATTCCGAAAGACTGAGAGCGAATCATCAGCATTGCTGTTGGGGCGATCGTGATCGGATCATCTTGCGGGATACTCACTAAACGAAAGCGCTGATGTAGATAGTGAAGATGCTCGCTGATAATGCAGATTCGTCAGTACAGATCTGAGTGCAACCAGAAACTGAAGAGGGAATGACGGTTCATACTCACCAATAATGATTACGATACCGATGCAAGGTACTATCCAGTGAACTGTTGAAACACTGGTGAAGCCATAGAGGAAGCAACCAAGTGACAGAGTCACACCAGCTATCATGGGCGCGTAAAGTCGAGCCTCGATGCCGTCTTTCTCAACTCGGCGACTAGTGTTTTATATCATGATCAGGACTGCCACAACAACAGATTTCGAAGAAGCGGTTGAATTGCGGGCATGGGCACAAAATAGAGGGGTAATGTGGTACGAGAGGGGGAGGGGGGATACCACCTACCGATATACCGCATCTTGTACGAAGTTTGCTGCGAATCCGACTAGTGCGCCGATGCTGAGAATCAACGAGAAGCAGGACTCAGTACTAATAACATTGCGATAGGAAGGAGATAGACGTACACGATGGAAATGTATATGAGACCAACTTGATTGGTATTGAAGCCATACACGTTCCGGAATATGTATGGTAACCCACCGATTTGCGTGTAAAGGATGCCCCACTGCCAACAGCGCCATTAGCCACAACTCAACACTTGACCGATTAGGAACTCACGGCAACCGACATCCAAAGAGCCATACACGCTACCACGGGCTCAACGAAGAGGAAGGCTACGAGAGACGCAAGGTTAGTTTCGGCCACAGTGTCGTAAGCATCTCTGAGAGAAGAGGAAAGACGATACACACTGATAGGTCTAGTCGAGCTCATCTTCATAGCGGCGAAGAATCCAACCTTCCCAATCTCGCTTCTGGCTGTATATCGACCCCCATCTTCTAGACCCCTCTCCTTCCGTAACTTCCTGGCTCTTCGACGAAGGATGACGGACTCTCGCGTTTCTCGCATAAATAACAAGATGAAAGGGAACAGGGCACCGATGAGGACTGATATCTCAATAGTCAGTACAGTGTGTACAGTATCGTCATCTCGATGATCACACAACTTCACTCACTCGTTTGTATCCACCAGACCCATCTCCATTGCAATCTTGGGTCGGACTCTACCCATGCGAAAACAAGTGGTCCAACACCACTTCCAGCAATTGCCATCACCGCGAAGACTGAAGAAGGTAAACCACGGCTGGAAACGTGTTACACTCTGTCGGCTCATGTCCCGATTGAATGAGCAGCAGGTGTTCCACTCACTTTGCAGGAATGTATATATCCGCTATCGTGCCTCCTACCAATGTCGCTCCTACACTTCCTGAACAGCCCTGTATGACTCGGGCGATCATCATCGTCGCGACGTTCTTACTCCTTTTAAGGTAGCATTAGTTCATGAGTCGCTGGCCATGAAGTGGGACGCTCGGGAGGGCCTAGAACTCACAAAGCCATCATGAGGTGACCTAAGAGATAGATGCCAACGGCTACCACGTATGTCCATTTCCTCCCAAATTCCTCCGAGAGGGGCGCCAGGAGTAATGGGGTTATTGCAAAACCCTTTGGGATGGTATGGTATCAGTTGATTGTCCAGTTCGTGCCCCGGCAGTCACGACACATTCGGAGTGTACCCTCGGCGTTCACGTTTCGTCGTCAAGATAAGACCGCACTCACGAAACAATAGATGCCCAATCCGCCCGCCGTCAAAACATCACTGAGATGCAAATCCGCCTTCATAGATTCCTCACTTATACTATATGCTCCAACATTGACCGATGTCAGGAGGGTGAAAAACGTCGCCACGGCCGTTATGGCATATTTCCTCGACTGAGCGAAGAAGAACGGATTCTGAGGTGATGAAGCTGGGAAATCGACCCATATGATTCGGGGAGGTGTGGTTTTTTCATCCACTGACGTCGTGGTTGCGTCGGAGGAGATGGATGAAGAGGGATCGTTGGTGATGGTTATATTGAGTGACGGTGTAAAGATCGGTCCAAAATGACATCCAGGGGGTAATCTCGCTGAATCATCAGGAGTGGGCGGTGAACAATATTCCCCATCATCATCATCCTCTACTACTCTTCGCGTATCTGGCTCCTCATCTGATATTCTTTTCGAGGAGGACGCGGTCGACCTCCGTTCTTCAAATAGTTCAGGTTTTGGCGGTTCACTCAGAGTAGCAGGGACGATTGGATCCGCTACTGTATTTTGTTCGGCGAGCGTGGGTCCCCCGGATCGACTCGATATTGATGTTGATGTGGATGTAGAGCGACTGCCTCTGGAAGAGGAGATCGCCATCTCACTTTGAAGCCTTCCTTTCCTACCGAACCGGACACTTTCACGACTGTGGCGATGATATGATACACAAAGATGGATGAACAAGAAGTCTGGAAACGAGATACAAGGGAAGAAAAGCTTAAATGAAAGAGGAGAAGAATTTGTTGATTTCGTCTGGATCCCGGGTAGATTCCTGTTGTAGCAGACGATTTCGGACTTCTGAATGTGGTTGTTCTAGATGAACAGTGATAGAGATACAGATGAAATGCATTCCACCTTCTTCTGTCATTATGGATTGACGATCATAACGAAGTCGCCAGCGACCCAATGTTCGAGTCGGATGATGGCGAAATTGTTATATGGAGTAAACCATCTGCCGGATTCTGGCAACGATATGACGCTCATGTCCGAACAGTGAATGGCATGTCAGTCACTGTAGAGACGGAGATGACTACGAGTACTGGCAGCGATCAGATCGGCCGAAAAAACCACTCCACCGGCCGGATTGTGATGTTTCGCAAACTCACATAGTCATGTCGTCGAGAAGATAATCTGATAACGGATCATACGAACACGTCCGTCTACTCCTCGCTCCTCGCGTTCTCGATTCTCGATTCCCTGCGAGCCATAAGCGACGAGGACACCTGGTCCCTTGAGTGGATGACCCTTGCGCAAACAGCTCAACAATCACATTGTTCAAGGTGTATCGACAAATTCATCTATTTCGATTCAAAGTCGAAGATCGCATCCACGTCCGTGTACATTTGCCGAAAAAAATCACCTGGGTCCCCGTCGTCTTCTCCACCAATCGTTGTTGAGCCGATATGATCAGACTGCCAGCCCTTCTCGCAGCTGTCCCGGTGCTCCTTGAAGGAGTCATCGCTGCGACTCATGAACATTGGTGGAATATCTCTTATGCGACAGCGAATCCAGATGGCGTGAGTGATGTTCTGTTTTTACTTGGTCGGTGAATTGAGACACTGATGCATCGTCGTCGACAGCTATATGAAAGACGTGTGATAGGTGTGAATGGCACCTGGCCGTAAGTCTCACACACTCCATGCTCAAGTCCAGGCAGACTGATGAGCTGACTCCCACTATCGTCATCAGCCCTCCTCCCCTCATCGCTACTCAAGGCGACACCATTCTCATCCACACCACCAACGGTCTCAACGATCCGACCATCGGTACCGCCCTACATACGCACGGTATCTTCTTCAACGGCACGAATTACTATGATGGAGCTGTGGGGATCACGCAATGTTCGATACCGATGGATCAGACTTTGACCTATGTCATCGATACGAAGTTACAGGTAAGCTGGCTAGTTGGTTCATCTGAGGACATATGCTGATGCTAGGTCGTGACAAAGGCGGGAACATTCTGGATGCATGGGCATTATCTGGGTCAATATGTCGATGGTCTTCGATCTCGTGAGTTCTCGCCAAAGTCGAACTTCATTGGTCTGAGGCTGCAGCTGACTTGAGAACAGCTTTGATAATACATCCTCAGAACCTCACGGGACGATCGGACGATGTCACATGGGATGAAGAGTACACCTTGGTAGTGTCTGATTGGTGAGTATCTATTCGTTGCCCATCATGTTGGTCCCCTAACCGTTTCCGGCTAGGTATCATCGCCAACACCTCGACCTGCTCACCAACGATTTCCTCACATGGGACAATCCCACCGGTGCCGAGCCCGTACCAGGTGAGCGAGCTACACCGAGCTACTCCAATTGTTGATTGCTGATTGAGTATGTCGTAGATTCCGCCCTCATATATCTCGTGAAGGATGGCCAGTACTACCCCAGCCCGGAAGATGTTGCTTCGGGAGCCTCAACAAATGATAACCTGATCATACCTTTCGAAGCTGGCAAGAAATACAAGATCCGAGTGATCAATATGTCAGCGTTGGCGAGTGAGTGAATGATGTCGGACCAATCAAGTGATTGACTGATGCACTGATGCTCGGATCCATTTTTCAGTGTTCTTCCTCGCTATCGATCAACATGATATCAAGATAATAGAGGTCGACGGAGTGGAAGTTGAGCCGTATATTCTGGATGTTTTGACTATCGCTGTTGCCCAGAGGTATTCGATCTTGGTGGAAGCGAAGAACCAGACGGATAGGAACTACGCCATGTCAATTATGCAAGCTGAGGACATGTGAGTCACAACGCTTTGCCCGACGTCGCAGATGACACGCAGAAGAAAATGTTCTGAACTTTGATCGCAGGTACGATTACCTCCCGGAGGGATTGGTATTGAACAACACAGTTCAGATAGCCTACTCCACCTCGAATCCTCCAGCATCCGAAGTGTCCTACGACGAGACCGAAGACTTTGACGACACGGTACTTGTCCCCTTACTCAAGGCCGCCATGGCGCCCGCGGACATTGAGCTTGTTCTCCACGTCAACTTTGACACGTACGACGACGGGACGAACCGAGGAGCTTTCAACAACATCACGTTCCAAGAACCACCTACGGCGAGTATATTCACCGCGTTGAGCATGGGCAACAACTCTTTCCTCTCTTCGGTCTATGGCGCTCAGACGAACGCTATTGCATATCCGCATATGGCCAACATCCAAATGACGGTATACAATTGGGATTCAGGCTTTCACCCGTTCCATCTGCACGGTCACGAGTTCCAAGTGGTCCAGAGGAGCTTCGATGTCACCAGCGACGATGAAGCGTTGAACCCTGCTTTGAAGGAGGATCAGGAGAATCCCTCGAGAAGAGACACCATCACGATTCCGCCTACTGGTAAAGTCGTATTGAGGTGGAGAGCAGATAATCCAGGAGCATGGTTCTTCCATTGTCATGTGAGTTGAGGCAATCCTTGATCGTCTGCTTCCTGCCACATAAGACCTTTATCACGGTCACTTCCACGCGGCCTGTCTGTCATGTCTGTGTCTTCGCAAACCAAGTATATACTGATGAACTCGATCGTCATCAGGTCGACTGGCATCTGTCATCAGGACTCGCCATGGTGCTGATAGAAGCTCCTGAGAGGTTCCAAGAAGACACAGTGATCCCCAACACAATCAAGGATCATTGTGCGTATTGGGGATTACCGACTTCTGGGAATGTGGTAGGCACAGAATCTACCACGGAGTTCAAAGGTCAACCATGGGGACCTTTCCCACTCGTCATTGTAAGTTGTCTTCTCCGTACACCACCTCTGGATGCGGACGATCGTAAAGCTGACATAGGAAACCGTCGATCTATAGGGCTGGACACCGAAAGCCATCTTGTCCATCGTCGCATGTATAGTCTCAGCGCTTATTGGCTGTGTCACGGTGGTCTGGTACGCTTCGGGAGAGCTGGATTCGAAAGATATGGAAGACGAAATCAGGAAGAAACTGGAGCAGAAGAAGAAGAGAAAGGGGATATTTAGACGGATAACAGGTTGAGTGATGATCATGGTTGAGTGTCGAGGGTTCATATGCACAAAGTTCTAAATAGCCTTCCAAGATAGCTCTAGAGCAGTACAAAAAAAACTCATGACGAGTGCAACACAATCAGGGACTTGTAATCGTAAGACTGCATTGGATTCATGTAATCATGCGCGTGTACATATCGCTTCTTTCCCGTTTCCTTTCGTAACATTCTTCAACTCATGGCTCTATGACATTGTCACTCGTCTCTTATCGTCGATGGATCGACAAACATCATCTGCCTACATGAACTTTTGAGCCTGGAATGAGGTGAAGCAATTAGTGAAGCGCCTACTATTCCGTGACGAGAGAAAGGACACAACTCACCATGCCCATGAGGGAAGAAAGACCACCAGAGTTACCGCCGCCCATCATCTACGATAACAGAGTGGCAAGTCAGTGTAGTGAAAACTTGAGATATAGTGCGGCCCGGCTCGCAAACTCACCCCGGTGACCTGACTCTTAAGGTACATCTTCATGATGGTCTGACCGGCAGAAGTGACAGCGTCTTGCTTGTTACCAGAAGCAGCACCACCGGATTGGTCGAAGAGCTGCGATACAGATGGTGAGTCAGGAATGCGCTAAAGTACTGGTAGCTGGGCGTATGACTTACCTTGGCAGCCTCGGACATCGCCATGCCGATGATCTATGGTGTGGGTCCGCTCATCAGCTAACACTCGACTGCCGTGAGGCCGCATTCATCCGACAGCTGCAGAATAAGAATACCCACTTTGGATTGCATGTCACCGCCCCCGGATCCGGCCGCACCGCTCTGGCCAGAAGTGAACTGCTTGAGAGCTTGCATGGCGGCGGCGCTGAACGTCAAAGGCTTCATCAGTGCATTGCTCCCTCAACTGAACATTACTGTCGGGGTGATTCCGAGGTTCGGAGCAAGGCTCACCTTCCCATAGCACCCGCAGACATGGAGCCGGCGTTGCCCTGGCCGTAAGCCTCTTGGTGCTGCTGCTGGACTCGGTCCTCGTCGACATCGGTATCGTCCTTGTTCATGTTACCAATGTATGAGAAAGCTTGAGAGAAGAGGGACGAGTTCTCGTTACCGTTGGAGGCGTGGGCGTTGGCAGCTTCGAGGGCTGCGCCGGTGCTGACTGCAACACGGGGAGGCACATCAGCATCACATCAACGAGATCAGTCTCATCGCACTTGCAGCCATTTATGAAGGATGATCCAAGTGAGAATTGACGGAGACCGTAGAAGTGGCCTATCAGATACAGGAGATTGGAAAGATTGGAGAACAGTCAACTTACGGTTGGGCAGACCACCACCACCACCGAATCCGCCAAACGAAGCACCGCCCTCGCCGTGAGGTCGATTGTATTGCGCTCCACCGGTCTGACCGTATCCCTCTTGGTCATTACCGTAAGATTGCTGTTGACCACCACCGTATGAGTCTTGCTGGCCACCATAGGAGTCCTGTTGACCGCCGTAGGAGGCCTGTTGACCACCATACGAGTCTCGACCACCGCCGTAGGAATCTTGTTGACCACCACCGCCGTACGACGGTTGATCATCGTATCCCTGACCTTGCTGTTGGTTTCCGCTGTTTCCGCTCACTTGTCAAAGCATCAAGTCAGTTTCTCCCATGACCGCATTGGCTGACTTGAAAGCAAAGAGGACAGATTCGAAGGAGATTCATCCGACTGGGAATGATTGGATTGGTCACGGTGGATGATGAGAAAACGCACTAGCGCCCTGGAGCTTCTCTTCTGCCATTTTCTTGATGAAATCCATTTTTGCTATGCTGTCTTGCGGTGGTGTTCTTGTGAAACGTTGACTGTGGAGGGCTATTTTATTGGAGAACAGACGAGGTATTTGAACGATATAAGGGATTTAAGAAATGCGGATGAACGTACACTCGGTTTGATCGAATTCACTCGCTCTAGAGTCTCGGCGTCACTTGCAGGCGTCATTGTTACGTCACCACCACGTGAAGAACATCCCCCTCAGTTGTTTGATATGACAGCGTCCTTCATGTCTGTCAAGCTTCTAGAGGACAGCGCATATGTTTCTGCATGTGGTGGACGAAGCGGAATGATCCGGTCACTTGCGTCCGACACCGACACTTTGTACAACATTATGCATATCTGTCTGTTCTATCTCGATATGGCTGATAGGTTAGGGAAGGGATTCGTCTTTGCTAAAACCACCATCTGTTTTTCATGTGAGATATACCCCTTCATCAGGCCCTATGTGTTTCAAGCTCAGTCAGCATCATTCCGCTCAAAGGGTAGAGACGTCCTGCTGCGATCGATAATGTGAACTCACTCTGTAAATCATATTGGCCACCATACACTCCACTTCGTCCGAGTCGACTTCGACACCATGGCGTGATAGGGCCAGCTGGAATGTCGAGATCGGTATTCTGGATGATTTATCGCTCGCAATCCAGCTACATTGAGTCACAGCCGATCAGCATTTTGTATCAAACCGCTCCCACGCGTTATACTCAGATGTGCACTCACGCCTTTCTGAACAGCATCCTGGAACACCCTTCTCTCGCTCTTTCCACGACCAGATACACACTCATCCCTACTAATCTCATCTGAGCCCAATCTAATCTTTCGTCATACTCCCTCACGTCTCCAGATTTTATAGCGTTGATGAAAGGGGTGAAGAGTTCGTTGAGCCGAGGATGTAGTGAGAGCAGATGTTTGGAAGGAAGGATGCCGTGTAACAGACGTAGTGGTATGAGGTAGGTGAGTATCAGCCTGATTGGAAAGTCAACATCGTATCTCATATTTGGACAGCACGTTTGACCCACTCTTGATTCCGTACTGCATTAGCTGGACAGTGTGTGAATGCCCAAGACAGTTCTTCGTCGGCCTAATCAGCACGTGCAAGCCATCAGCTACTGCAGGAAAGCGCCTCACTCCCTCGGACAGCTAGCGCACCTTCTTGTCTTCACCATTCAGAAACGCCAGCATGCCAATGTAAAAGTGCCATGTAACCTGTTTGAAACTTGTATCAGCTTGATCCTGTCGGGTTGCGAGGATGACCGAGACAGCGAGAGAAGTCAAAGAATATTAAGGAGAAGGGCTCACACACCTGATCTGGTAGGGGAGCTTGATCGACTGGCGGCGTTTTCGGATCTGACACTACTGCTCGAATGATATTCTTGCACAAATTCGGTTTTCCAACCTGGAATGTCGGTTTGACGTCAATTACAACTCCCTCGTTCTATGTCATGCGCAAGCGAACATGGTGACCCACCTTGAAATAACATTTAATGCTGAGACATGCGACGTGATATACGCCATTCCGTCTTGATTCTAGACCTTTGAACGTTCTAATCATTCTCGGAGATTCAGCACCGTACACAAGTCTCAACATTGGAGATAGAGCGAGCAAGCAGACTGACCTATCCGTTGCACACATCGAGAACGCTTTACTGACTGTTCTTGTGCATTCTTCCAGAGAGGGCATCTTGCCCGTCGTACTATATGTCCCTTGATCTGCCTGAGTCGGGAAAGACAGGTCAGCTCAGTCTCGTAAGTTGGTTGGTCTGATCGAAAAACAGGATGAAGGAGTGACTATGGAATAGATGAGAGCCTACCTGTTCGGCCAGATCTCTCAGGTCCTGGAGAAGCATATATAACACTGGTAACACCCAAGCCGATTGATCTTGAAACCACCGGTAGAATAGCGACAAGAGCGCATTCTGATGGGTGTACCTGTACGGTTGCATCAACATTGAGTCCTTCAGCTACTTACTCGCGAATGCTAATGATGAAATAGACAGCTCACTCACGCTTCTTGATAGTCATGAGTGACGTATAATGCATGCAAACAAGCACAATGTCGGATGGCTATGGCGTCCCAAGGTTCCGGTAACGAATGACCTGGATTGGCCAGTCTGCGTTCCTACGCGTTCGATCGACGATCAGCTCAAGCTCGGCGCTCGGCGGTGAAAAGCTCTAAGCGCGAGCTGAAAGTATATGGATGCAGGTGAGCGGACCCTACTCACGTCGATAGCGCCTACAGTATCTGCCAGACCTCTCGCTGTCTTGTTGTGGCATGATAATAGCCTGATGAGAGGTTTCGGATCCTCGACTCGAAGTGGTTCGACGAAAGAGTTGATGTACTGCTGGAGCTTCATCCTGTCGTAGAGTACGCGAAGGCAGCTTACCAGCCGACGGTCGGAAAGCAGATGAGACCTTTTCAGTCGATATGAATTACGCTCTGTCTAGTCAAAGCAGCAGGTCGCTGGTCGTGTCTGAATAGGGAGTACTCGTACCGGACTTTTGTGTTTTCAAGTTAAAACAAGTGGTGACGGTATCTGCTCGACCTGTGGAACTTTGATTGTCCCCTCCATTTTAATTTGAAAAAAAGTTGGTGAATCAATTCGGATCCGAGAAGATGATGATGACTGAGGGTGGTTTATCGATTTGCAGTTTGCAGAACACCACATCCTCAACAACTTATAGAGACTCCTTCTCGATCATCGAATCTCAATCTCAAGCAGACAACTCATCAAGCATACTCTGCGAATCTACGCACAACTCGATACTCCACCTCGACTTCACCAGCTCTCCAAAGATCATTCATCCCACTGCTCACTCGTCATCATGGCTACTCGTATGTTGGCATCTGCGGTCGGTGTCGTCTAGTTTCTGCTAACCAGTGTTGACTCGCAGGAGCGCAATTTGAAAACTCTACTGACATTGGTGTCTTTGCCAAGCTCACCAATGCGTGAGTATCACTTCAATGAGTTTCGCGCTCGCCGGCATCACTCTCCTACAATAGACTGATTAATCCAAACGTTTTTTTTTCCTTTCCAAAACAGCTACTGCTTGACCGCTCTCGCTTCTTCGACCAACTTCTACTCCGTCTTCGAAGCTGAACTCGCCGACGTCATCCCCATCGTCCACACCACCATCGGAGGTACTCGAATCGTCGGACGCCTCACCGCTGGAAACAGACATGGACTCCTCGTCCCTTCCTCCACCACCGACCAGGAACTCCAACATCTTCGTAACGCTTTACCGCCATCCGTCGCCATACAACGTGTCGAGGAAAGGTTGTCTGCGCTCGGAAACGTCATCGCCTGTAACGATTATGTCGCTTTGGTTCACCCTGATATCGATAGAGAGACCGAGGAGATCATCGCCGATACGTTGAAGGTGGAGGTTTTCAGACAGACCGTGGCGAGCAATGTCCTCGTTGGAAGTTATTGCGCCTTGTCAAATCAAGTGAGTGTCTCTTGTCCATGCTCAAAACTCCATCTTTCCATCTTAATCCCACACAACGCCCAACAGACACCGTTTGTCATAGTCCCCTGCGGCTTCATGAAATCATTCACTCGAGATTTGCCGCTGACAGACCTATTTGTACTACAGGGCGGTCTCGTCCACCCCAAAACTTCTCGATCCGAACTCGACGAACTTTCCTCCCTTCTCCAAGTGCCCCTGGTCGCAGGAACAGTAAACCGAGGATCCGAGGTCATCGGCGCAGGTCTTGTCGTCAACGATTGGTGTGCTTTCACAGGTTTGGATACTACCGCTACCGAAGTCAGCGTCATCGAGGCTACTTTCCGTGAGTCCCCTCCTGATCCCTCCGACTGAGATACAGCTGCTGAAATGATCACGTATTCACGCAATAGGTCTCCAAGGACAAACGTCGGCGGCTGTCATTAACGAGATGAGAGACTCTCTTATCGATTCGTACGCATGATTGGGCAATCCTGTCCGGTCGTGTAGAGAATCGGTGAGGAGAGCGTGTCATGTTGTTCCAAGTTGGTTTGCATCTGTACCTAGACTGTTCAAGCCACCTATACTCTTTGAGCGAGCATGAAGTCAAAAGCAGCATGAACGTAGGGAGTCATAAATATGCCATAACAATGTAGATGAATCTTCATGATCATGTCCATTCCCTATTCTGTGGTATTCCAGGAAGGAGCATTGCAGTCAGTTAGCACATCATCTACTCGTCAGAGTTAGTTGATCGCATTGCGCAAGGTGAGCTCGGTTTCCTTCTGATGCAGATGCTTTGCTACATCCCAACTTGGCTGCTTTGCACTCGACTGGAGACTGTCTAACACCTTATTCATCATTCGTCATCTGCTTAGCCTGTGAGCGGTTCAAACCCTCAGCACCCATTTGGCGAGCTTGGTTTGTGGTGGTCTGCCTGCAGATGAGTGCTCCTCGTCTCTCCCTGCACAGGCGTGTGATATTTTCGCATACTCGGTCCTTTCAATACTCTTAACATCATGTTCGAATCCTCTACGATGCGCCGCTACACCACTTGTCCACTGACATGATTGCATAAAATCTTCTTCTGTCTTAATCGATCATACCGCGCACTATAATTTACATTTGACCTCACCACTGCAGGCAACTCCCCTCCCAAAAGCAAATGAACGAATACGAAAAATAAAAAAGGATGAAGTGACCCTGCCAGGATCCAATCCGTATACAGAGCGAAAGGAGTAATAGCGTGAGAGGGCATTTATTGAGTGAGGAAAACTGTCTTGGGACTACATATGGTGATAAAGAGGGTGAATTTGACCCGATCTAACCAGGCGAAGAGTGTGGCAATGCAGGTGAAGCTATTTGAATGGCTATAATATAACAACGATGAATGGAGACTGAATGGTGATTTAAGAATACGGGTGAATTTAGATGCACTACGCCCTGGTAGGCATCGCCGATGCGTGCTTCAAGAACCCGCACAGAGCGCCGATCGGGTTCTCCCTAGCACTATGCCCAGCTGTACTGCGCAAGCCCATCCCTGTTTGCAGTTTCAGACCGCCCATCAACATGGCCAGACTGTCCTCTTCCATCTCCACCTTGTCCTTCTCGTCACTGACGACTCTAAGCCTTGCAGTGCCAGTGACCACTGCAGCGAGTTTGTCCGTGTCGAGGGTCTTGCCGCTGCCTGTGGTAAAGGCAGACCAGAAAGAGTTTGCCAGCTTCGATGAGATATGACTGGAGGCGGCTGCAGCTGCCGTAGCGGCGGTAGCCAAGTCGGATTTCTCCTCCACGAAGAACTTTGGTCGTACATCACCAGTCAGGTTGGCTTTGTCAGCAGCAGCTTCACGAGCGAGTCGTGACCACATCTGCATGCGGTAGTTGTCCATCGATCGAAGAGAGAAGGGTGTGTTCTCCGACCATTCCAAGAACGGCTGCGACGTATCCTTGCCATTACCAACGTTGGCAAGTGAGTTGCCCCTCGCGTTGAGTCCGTCCTCGTTGAGAAGTGGGTTGAGGTTGACTCTTGGCAAGTCAGCGATGGAGCGAAGAGGTGGTGAGGGGATGGACGGGAGGACGAGATCGGGAGTGAACATTGTATGGCAGATGGTAGAGCCACCGCCAAACATATTGTCATTGCCTCCCCAGGCACCCCTGAGAGTTGAAGGGATGTCTTTGCGAGGGTTGAATGTGTTGAGAGGTGTTTGGCTTCGTCTGATGGTGTTGGGTCCAGGACCAGCAGTAGCGTTGACCGAAGATAGCGAAGGTGACATGGCGAGTGCATTAACCATTGCAGGGGAGATGGAAGCCTTGTTTGCCGTCTCCGGGTGGAGAACCAACATGGTGCTTGCTTTCAACGCAGCAAGTTCACGTCTGAACATGCGAAATCACATCAGCACGCATCCAAATTCCAAAGGAACCTGATTACCCACCTCAAGTCCTGGTTCTCAGTGCGAGAGTTCACCAACTCGCTCCTCATCTCGTCAATGACAGTGTCTCGGTCCTTGATGTGCGCTTCGAGAGTGCCAATGTAATCTTTTCTGCGCGTTCGGAAAGCACGAGCACTAAGCTTGTTTCGAAGTTGTCTCTTCTCCTTGGAGGATAGCTTCTTGTACTCCTCCGGAGAAGGACGCCAGGAGTCATCATCATCGAGATCTTCGTCATCACCACGCACGACTGATGACATGCCACCACCCTTCTTGCCGCCTTTGCCCTTGCCCGTGGAGAAGATAGCAGGAAGAGGAACGAGTCGATCGATTTTGTGATCGAGATCATCTGTCATAGTGCTCAAGGTGGATTCTTGTCGGACATTGCGCTTGGCTTCGGGCGATTCATTCTCGTCGCTGACAGAGCGAAGGACCTCGACGTCCATATCGTTGTTGCCGCTCTCCTGCTGAAGAGGCACGGTCTGTGGCGGAGCTGGGGGACTGACAGGTGATGTGGTTGAAGCAGAAGTACATCCTGCTTGGGTGGAAGGTATAAGCGGCGAATTTGAGAACACCATAGAAGGTTGAATGGTGTTGGGAACAGCATGAGCCGCAGTGTTGTCTAAGGGAGCGGTAACTGTATTGGCAACTTCAAGACCGAATTGCTGTTGATAGTTGAGAATGTTCTCCATCAGTTGCTGGAGGGCCATTTGCTGATCGAGAGGCAATCCTGGGAACGCGTTGAGTTCCACAGGCGTTGCACCAGCTTGTTGTTGTTGAAGGGGTTGAGGAATTGGCATTGGCCTGACTTGAGCATTGGCTTGGACAGGCGACTCGGAGCTTGATGTCTCGCCAAAGGTGAAGTCCATTGGTTCTTGCTTGATTTTGATGGCTTCCTGTGGAGGAGCACTTGCAGACTTGGCTTCTGCGCCAAAGGAGAAGTCAAGTGGGAAGTCCATGCTGGAATCAAGGAAATCGAAGCTGTTCTGAGGATTGAGAAATGGCTCTTGGGAGTTGGACATAGGCAGTGGCGACGGTGTACTGTTTGGCGAAGTAGTATTAGGTGAATGGGTGTGCGACTGTGACGGTGACGGTGGAAGAGGCCGTGACGAAGACGGACCGAGGAACTCTGTCAGCCATTGATCGACTTCTTCACCAAGAGAGAATTGGTAAGGTGAAAAAGGAAGACATGCACTCACGCTAGCATCGCCTAGCGAATCGAATTCGTCGAAGTTGAACAAGTCTTCGAAGCCTTGAACCGACTTGTCGGGCACCAGGTTCATGTCGATGTCGTCGGCATTGGAGGAGGCGGTAAGAGTAGGTGAGAAGAGAGTGGGGGACATCCTGTTATAGGTCACTAGAGGTACTGATATGTGAAGACTGTGTGAGTCGTGGTATGGGTGTAGATGTACACGATGACGAGAAGCGAGGTGTTGCTGAAAATGAGGTAGGTGATATGAGCTTCGTGCTGCCAGACAGTTATAGAGAACGAGGCCCTTTTGTGGGAAATGTATGACAAACACAGCCACAGCCTTTATCCAAACACCCTTGTTGGGTGTATTGAACGGGGTAACGATGGAATGTGTGTAAGGCAACTGTCGTAATCGAAAGGCACTGTATGCAGTGTTTGTGGTGGTAATGAAGGATAAAGGAGAGGGAATGTAACGGTGGGAATGCTTTGAGACTCACCTTATCGATCGCGCTGTGTATGACGGGAGATTGTACACTTATGTGTCTTGCGTGGATGGGCGTGTTGTCGCCGCTGTTGTCTGTGCTGGGTCAATGCGTGGAGTTGGTTTACTTGTCTATTACCATCCTATATATGAGGAAGAACGGATTGTTAGTGATGAGAGTGGTATGTACAGGTGCTATTGAAAGTTGAATAAAGGAAAGGGAAAGGGGAAATCGCAGCGGCCGATTGGAGGTGATGTATAATAATAATATGATGTGACGTTTCTGAGATGGGGATGGTTATCCAAGCTGGCGCCATAATAAGTTGAAAAGACGAGGGCGAAAGGGGAAAGGGAAAGGACGTGGCAAACGGCATCGCATCGCATCACTACTCGCTATCGGTCATCTCTGCCCGAAGGTCTATCTATCTGAAATTTCTTTCCACCTCTTTCCATGCATCCCCATATCATTACCGTGCATATAAAATAACAAGCGCTTGTTCCAGACTCTATCTCTCTGCTTTCTTTCTCTTGTCTCACCCCTCTCTGCCCGATGTCGTCCGAAGGAGATATCGTACATACTCCACATGGGGGGACCATTTGATCCGAACGAGTATGTGGTCGCTCGGCCAGGGAAACCGATGTGTTTTGCCACCACATTCTCGGTGCCGGAGGGGTGAGTAAGCGTTTGAATTTTCGATCTGCACCTCCGATATACGTAAGGCCGAGATTGGACATTCGGTCATCGTCCCTTAGGTACATATGAGAATACATGAGAATACATATGAGAATACATGTGAGAATACATATTAAGAGGAGCTCGCACAAAGTCACTGCTTCCACGAGATACAAAGGGGACGAACTAGTAGTACAAATGGGATTTACAATAAATGGCCACTGACGAGTTACGGTGAAGCGAATCCTGCCCCATGAATAGGTTGTACTAAGGTGACCAGCCAAGGAGTTTACGATGATAGTCAAGCTGAGCTTTGGGAATCCGGTAAGCTGCACGTCGATCTACATTCAACAACTCGATGATTTCGTTCGCCTTGGCATAGCCGATAGAAAGTACCAACCACTGGACGATCATACCAGCAATGCGAGATGTTTCCGGCCTGCTCATATCACTTTCGTCGTTCCATCCGCTCTCCTTCACGAGCGCTCTCTCAAGCCTGAAAGCCCAGGACAGCAGAACGGTCTCATCCTCTGAATGAGCAACGGAAGCTCGTCGGGTGATGTCGACCGCATTTAAAATCTCGGTCAGAGTTTTGGTGTTGATGACTTTGCGGGCAGAAGGGTTTTCGTGCACCAGATTTTTGTATTGAGTGGAACTCAGCGCCGTTTCGGCGGTTTGCTTGACCTATCGACCCACTCTGTAAATACAAGACACACAGTGGGTTTTCTGAAAATCACTCACATCGAGGTAGCTCAGATGGTCATGAGGAGCATGGCCGGTCGTCAATCGAGTTTGGCCACACACAGTGACCAGGTATTTGACTATAGCAGCCTGATACAAGGGTCCATAGTGGCCCGTTTCTTCGTCCGATATGCTGGTTACATCGCTTCGAAGATCCGTCACTTGCTTTTCAAGTGTGTCCTGCATCCTCTGTTAGAACCGGTCCATACGATTCATAAGACAGCTTACGAGGCGAGATCTCGAGTCCTTGCTCTCCCTAGTAAGTGTGGCCTGCATCCTCTGTCAGAACCGGTCCATACGATTCATAAGACAGCTTACGAGGCGAGATCTCGAGTCCTTGCTCTCCCTAGTAAGTGTGTCCTGCATCCTCTGTCAGAACCGGTCCATACAATTCATAAGACAGCTTACGAGGAGAGATCTCAAGTCCTTGCTCTCCCTAGTTGCAGCTTCCCACTCTGCCCAATCCGATGCCCGTTCTTCAGTCGACGCCTCCTTCGCCTCCTCTTTGTCTTTCTCGTATTGTCGCTTCGCCTCCTCCTTGTCTATCTCGTATTGTCGTCGGACCTGCTTCGCCTCCTCCTTGTCTTTCTCGTATTGTCGCTTCGCCTCCTCCTTGTCTTTCTCGTATTGGCGCTTGTCTTTCTCGTATTGTCGTTGGAAGCGAAGGAAATTCTCGTAAAAGGAGAGCTGGATGAAATTACCAACGGAGTTAGACAAGAGCACACAAAGTCGACTGGGGGTTCCACCTACATGCTGGGACACATCGCTTTCACGACCCACGACATGGACGTGCTGGTTGGGAGCAGGCTCTACAACCATTTCGCTGTATCGCCTTTACACCATCGCACTTGGATCTTCGGTTGAGATAGTGGGCGAAAGTAACGGAAGTGGAGCAATGCGTGTCGGGCGAAGAGGAGGACGACATATTGGCCACCCGCCGGGTAAATAATAGATTGAATGCGTAGCTAAGCTAAGTTTTTGCGGCATAATCTCCAGGTGGCACTTCTAAATCGTGATACGCCATTGACTAACAATTCCGTCTACTGTATTCATCACGCTCATATAGCATCTGCAACCATGCTCCTCCACCTCCTCTGAACCTCAACAGACTCCCTGAAAATCTTGTATTTGACGTCCAGCAATTTCACCTCTCTTTTCGCCTCGGCATCCGAACGAGGATCAACCCTCTTTCCAGGATGAGTCATCTCAACCATCACATCCCACAATCTTGTTCCTTCCTTCTCCTTGGCCTCCTCCGCATCCTCCTGAGTGATGATTGCCTTTCCTTGTCGCTCCACGGTCAGATCGTATGCATATCGACCGAGCATAGCTGCACCGAGAACGACAGCTGCTGAAGGCTGAGGAGGAATGATGATAGGCATTTGAAGGACAGTCGCGAGAAGTCTCATTAGTGGACCGTTCTTCGCCTGAGATCCACTCATATAGATTGAATTGATCTGGTGACCCTTGGCGTTCATCTCATCGACGATATGACGGGTTTGAAGAGCAATGGCCTGATATACGTACGCGGATCAGCTACGCGCGTTGGGGCGCTCTTCCTTGCGTCATGTCTCCACTCACCTCGAGGGTCACGTTGAACTTGGCGGCCAAATCGCTCAAAGTGTCGTCAAGCGTGAGACCCGTGATCATGCCTTTCATCCTTGGATCAGCCAGCGGTGAACGGTTGCCATGCTACTCGTGTTCTTGTCAGCATCACCTATGGATCTCTGGGTTCGTCACTCACCAAATCGGGATAGAAGTGGAGATCTTTCGTCAAATGGGCTGTACAAGCTGTGATCAGCCTTGCCCAAAAAGAGTGATATTGCCAGTATTGCCACAACGACATCCTCCTTGATCACAAAATTTCAGGCTCGCGCTTTTGAAGTCGACAGGACGTACTCAATGTGTCCGCTCCACGCTCTTTCATCATCTCCTCCAAACGGTCTCCTAGAAGCTCGAAAGTGCTCTTGCTTGTCTTCTGCGACAGCTCCAAAAGTTTCGGGTATGCGGGATGGGTTTGCATCGTGAAATCGATGAGCTGCAAGGATGATGAGCCAAAGGTACCTTGGAGTGTGCGGTAGGTGATGAGGGCTAATTTACCTGACCAGTAGACGATTGACCTCCTTCATTCATCCACAGACCAGGGAATACGGCGTCTCGGTAGGGTCCCCACTGTAAAATAGCATGCCAGTCTCAGCAGGAGCAATGACGATGGAAGCTCAGATCTTGTGCACTCACGACACTGAGATACATGTCAGCGTATATTCAGGCGACGAAAGACACGGTGAACTTACCCAGGAACCAAGATACCCTCCTTGCTTTGCGCGATATGACACGTACTTGTGCCCGCAATAGCAGCAAGTCTAGCACTAGCGTCCTCTAGTGTCGGCTTGGGTGTGCCTTCACCGGCAGCGGCAGCCACAGTCCCAATCCATCCAGCATAACTAACATCAAGTCAGCTTTGACGTACGCAAAGCAACCGATAGAAACTCACGCATCGATGACACCACTTCCTACAGCGGTGCCTTCAATCAACCCAAGTTCTGCGGCAGCTCGCTTGCTCAGACCCTTGCCAACCGGCTGACCGGCGGTGAGGACAAGACCATTCTTTCCTGGAATACCACCCAATTGTTCGAAGTCTTCTTTCACCATTTCGTCGAGCCCTATCGAAAGGCAGATATTAGCCCTACTGGCATACTGGCGTCAATGTGAACCATGCACGTACCGATCTTGTTGAAGAACCTCGCGGACCATCCTTCCTTGCTGACTTCCTCTTTGCCACCATCACACTCGTGTTTCATAGTAGCGCCGATGGGAACATACGAGCATTTGCACGCAAGAGAGCATGTCGATCTAGCAAGAGAGGTAGTGGCATGGTAGGTCAAGTAATCCGGAAGACTGGTGAAGACCTGTCAATCTGGGCAACGCGTAAAGAAGAGGAAAGGTTGCAATGACTCACTCGAAAAGCATGCAATCCTTGAACCTGTCTTTCGCCATGTGTTTGCTGAGCCAAAGGGTCTTCGGGATCTCCATCTCGAGCTGGAACCATGACAGATCTCATTGAGCACTGAGTCTCTTGTTCTGTCAAAGAAGTACAACTCACACTCATGGTCTTGCCAACGAATCCGAGCACGCCCTCTCCGGTAGCATTGATCTTCTCAGCTTCCTCTTCAGCTCTGTGATCCGCCCACAGGATGACATTCCATTCTCCCGCTTTCCCCAGATTGTCATCCTTCTCATCCTCTTCAGTCGCTCCGGTCCTGGAAACACTGATGGGTTTACCGGACTTGTCGACGACAGCAAGCGAACATGTCGCGTCGAAGCCAATGCCCTTCACTTGGGCTGGGTCTATACCTGACTCGGAGAGAATCTTCTTGCAACAGGTAGAAAGGGAGGTCCAGATATTCTGAGTGGATTGTTCGAAGATTCTAGGGTCTGAAGGTGATCTGTGGGTGAGTGTTGCAGCTAGCCGAGAAGAACTTGTACGTCAACTTCCTGCGCTCAAGAAATGGTGAGACCAGTGGAAGCTCACCAGAATGCTCAGCGATGAGCTTCCCGTGTCGGTCCACGAGACATGCTCTGCCAGAGCCAGTTCCACTGCACAGACATCAGCTCAAGTCCAAGGTCCACTGGTTCAACTTACACGTCGAAACCAATGTAATACTCCATCTCGCTCATGATAGATCTTGTCGTTGGCGTTGGCAAGCCAGATTAGGGATGGAATTGACGAGTTGATGATATGGCTAGGTGACGATCAGAAGAGAGAAGGCGCAGAACTGTCTGCTCGGCTGTGTCGTCTACAAAGGAGTTTATATTTTCCACAGCCCATACGATCCGGATGCTCCAACGACAAAGACATACCCCATCCCCCTCCCCGACCCAAACCAATCCGGGGCTCATCAAGCATATTTCCCCGGCTTTTCGTCAACTGTTTACACGTGGCGGATGATCCATCCATTTGAAGCTGATACGGTCGGTGAAGACGACCGAGGATCGCGAGCCTAACTCTGTCAGGCGCCCAGTCAAGATCTCAAACAGATTCGCACAGGTCTCACCCAAGTCAGGTCCGAAACACATCGCGGAGCAGAGATGATGGTGCCTCTCTTTGCTTGCTTTTTCATCTGGGCCTTTTTTACGTTGTTTTGTCGGGATCGTCGCGTACATGTGTACAAGGAGACTGAGAATCTTGAATCAAAAGCTTCATTGGTCTTGCCTCTCCAACTGTTCTGTCAGATCAGAGGTGGCAAAGAGAAAACCTAGAAAAAACCTACGTTATTGTAGAACCGATTGTTCATGTCATATTGGCCCACTCGCCACTCCCTTACCCCACAGACCTGCATCATAACCGACGTATGGTCTGAGAGAGTCTGACGACGAACGAGAATAAGCTTTAGGAACAGGTGTTTCAATCTTCCGCAGTGGGAAAAGAATCTGAATCGACAGAGCATACACGAGGGGAATCAAAGAGGATCAATCGTTTCATCTTGGCACTACGCAGACTCAGGAATCTGATCCCATTGACTATACTCAGATCCATCGGAGGGTCGGTCATCGAACAGGTCGAGGGCTCGTGTTCAGCTGCGTGTTTAGGTCAGGTGTTTTGTTGTGTATATGTGTCGTTGTCTCGTCCCATTCAGATCGGTCTCAACAAGAGGGTCATTGCGTCGATCATCACATTCTTGTCATCGACTCTTCGTCTTGCGATATCTCTGAATCACCTCTTTCTCATCTCATAAGAACACTTACATATACTCGAACCCACCTTTGGACTCCTGGAAACAGAAAACGACCCCACATTCTTTCCAACCTACAATCCACCCTGATAAACCCTGAAAAGAGTGCATAGAAAATCACACAAGGAACCCAACTCTCCGACAAGTCACTGCCACTCCTTTGCTCAAATCTCACCTCCCGTACTCAAGCGTACGATACCATTACGGGGATTGCGAACGTCTGTCGTCAGGTAGTAGAGCGAGTGGAGCTTTTGCCAAGCGAAGAGACGATTGTGACAACCACGGAGCTCTGAATACCGGCTTTTACCTGTTCGTTTTCGCACAGAAAAAAGCGCGACTTGCTTTCTGCGCAGTTTCCGAATTAGCTACCGTAATTTACCTTTCAAGCCCTTCTAGGTGCACCATTGTTCTACCTCCAATATCTGTCTTGCTTTTCTTCTTACATCGACTTATTTGCATTGCATTCGAGACCCGAAAATAACGACTGGCCGGACCAGTATCCTCGTTGATCGAGCTGTTGACACGTACCAAATCAACGATTCTTCGACTGCTGGACAGCCAAGACATATTCCGCTTAGTCCTCGTCGGTATCCTTTGAGTGAGTCCGGGCGTCTCTACCTTTTGCCCGAAGCCCTTCCTTCCTCTACGCGCTGCCAGAGCTCTGACTGATAGTGATACTCTACGACTACAGACACGACCTCCTTTCTTTTTCTTTGCCCCTTGTAAGTGCATGAAACAGAACGTCGCGTCCCTTGTGCGTCCAAAACCATATGAAAGCTCTTGCTGATCGACGTCATCTCTCTCAATCCGACAGTTGACGAGTCTTCTTCCCCCTCATCCTCCTATCAAAAAGACGGTCACACACCGATTCGGCCGTCCCGTATCCATCTCTATTCGAGCCATCATGCTTCCCTTACTGTTTCTCGCATCACTTCCCCTGGCTCTCGCAAACCCTGTCGCCGACCCAGTCCCATTTCCAGGACCTGCATCCCCTACTCCGCTTGCCCGCGTCCCGAGGGGTATCTCTGCGCCTCTCTCCCATGGACAAGGCTATATCAAACGAGCCAAAGCTGTCGAGAAAGTCAAACGAGAATCGACACGATCGAGTAAGCATCGAGGACGAAGACACAATGGTTCTGGATTCGACAGCAGAAGTGGTGGATTAGAGGACAGGGACGAAGACGGATTACCTGCGTCGTGGTTGTTGTGGGCCGGAGCGAGGGTGGACACAAAGTACAATTCTGGAAAGGGAGGTTTTGCATCAGCCTACGCGAAGGAGTTGACCAAGAGGGCGAATGGAGAGATCGCGTTGACGGATCACAATCTCGACACCTCATACTCGGCCTCTCTGAGCGTTGGAACCCCTGCCCAGACCCTGGACATCGTTCTCGATACCGGATCTTCAGATTTGTGGGTTGCATCAAACGCATGTTCCACGTCGGCTTGCGGCTCGATGTCGACATACGATAGCTCTTCCAGTTCCACCAGCTCAAAGTAAGCATACAATCACCATCCACGCCTCTGTCTTGGGTATAGCTGACAACGTTCTTTCTGCAGCTTGACTTCGAGCTTTTCCATCGAATATGGGTCAGGCGAGGCAGCTGGAAATCTGGTACAAGACCTGGTCACTCTGGGAGGATATTCAGTTGCCTCACAGACGTTTGCTTCTTGCGATTCGGTTAGCCCAGGGTTACTGAGTTCTGGCGTGAGCGGTATCATGGGGCTCAGTTGGCAAGCCTTGGCATACTCCAAAGGTGAGTGGCTCTTCGTCGGGTTGGTTATAATCTATGCTAAATCAGTCTCGCTCATCCAGCTACCCCCTGGTGGATTACTCTTGCTCAATCGTCCTCATGGGATCAAAAGCTGTTCGCCTTCCATCTTGGTAGATACAGAAATGTAGCTGGCGCGTCGTCAGTTGAGTCAGATGGAGGGACTGCAACCTTTGGATACCTCGGTGAGGACTGAAAGGCGACTGGATAAGCTGGATGCACTAACCGATCTTCAGACTCATCCCTTTACTCTGGTGCCGTCACATACGTGAGCGTCGGATCCAACGCGCAGTACTGGCAGATCCCCATTGGCAGTACGTCGTCTGACCAGTCAGACACTCACAACCGCTGACGCCCTTACTAGGCATCTCAATGCAAGGCACAGCCATCTCCCTTGGCTCATCTAATATGGCTGCCATCGATACGGGTACCACCCTTGTTGGTGGACCTGAGTCCATCGTCGCTTCGATCTACGCTGCGATACCAGGGTCCAAACGAATGACTGGAAGCTATGCCGCATACTACGAGTATCCATGCAGCACTTCCGTCAATTTCGAGATCACCTTTGGCGGCTTCAACATTAAAGTGACCGATCAGGACTTCAACCTCGGAAAGTACTCCTCAGACACGTCGATGTGTACCGGTGCAGCCTACGTACAATCCCTCTCTTCCAGCTCACCGGTTCAGTGGATCGTTGGGGATGCTGTACTGAAGAACACCTACACCGTCTTCCGATACAGTCCTGCGGCTGTGGGGTTCGCTAATCTGGCTGGCGAGATCACCAGCAGTGAAGCGGCACAATCAACCACCATCGTCGACGCGACGTCTCTCTTTGTGTCTCCCACAAGCGCTATCAGTGGCGCCTCTACCTCGGCGAGTGGAAGTGCGACTACTACTTCTCGTGCGGCTTCCGCTTCCGGTTCAAGCACCACTACGATGACTTCGTCGAGTTCCAACGCTGCCTCATCTGTGTCGACCGTTGACGCTGGCCCGATTGTTGTGGTCACTGCCAGTGGGCCAGAAGGTTCGGCTGCTGCGGCGAGCGCTGCTAGCGCGGCCACATCTTCGGCATCAAGCGCTTCGGCGATCAAATTGACGGTCCCCTCCCTTGTGGCTGGATGGACGAGTTTGGCCATCTTATTTGGAATGGCCAAAGTGATTTTGTAACGTAACATAGTATTCATGACCATATACGAAGAGCAGTAGTTTATGTTATACATACTTCTTGCTAGCTGGGACGACTTGTTTATATCACTTGCATAGTTTGGGGGAACGGACTCCGTATGTGCATCCGCATCATGACATGGATACACGTACTTGGCTACTTGGGCGATCGGCAAAGTCTTTTGCGCATACAGAGCTTAAGCTGTCTCTATCTCCTTCTCTATCTGATGTCCCGAAGCCATACATCGTTTGTGTTCATGTACGACGATGGTGATGTCAAATGCATATCCTGCTTGCATATTGCCTCTGTTCCGTTCAGACTAGGCCGTCCCCCATCCGACCGTTCAGCACAAAAGTAAGCATCATCCTTCTCCATCCCCCTGTCTCCAATTTTTACCCATCCCCGCACTGCAATTACGTTACGATCAATGTGCGTTTCTGAAACCGAACTAAAGACGTCTGCGCATTGGATGGTATCGTCATTGTCATTGTCATCGTCATTGTTGTTGTTGTTATTCCCTACACGAACGCACGGTTCCATCCATAATCTACTGTATGTATTGCGTCAGCTCTGCTGAAGAAGAAGTTCGGTGGCTTGAACTCTAGTCTCATATCTTAGTCTTACCGGAAGATTAGAGCATGCGGGGTCATTTGGTACATGAACCCTTTGGATGGACGTTTCAAAGTGATACAGACGGAGCAATGAATACCCTGAAACTACCTGTCCCAGCAGAGAATTTGTTCGAGTACGAGCAGCAGTGTGTGTCAATAAGGCTAATCTACTCTATGTGTTCTGCATCCGAGATGTCGGAGGGCTATGCTTGGGATGCACAATATAGGACATGATAGATGGATCCATGCTTCGCTTTGCTTTGCTTTGCTTTACTGTTCTTTCATCGCTGGTAAAGAATGGGATCAAAGTGAAGGACCGAGCATTTACGGTGGCTTCTGTAACGACATCATTGACAGAACGAGGCGTTATCGAAAGGCGAACCATCGAAGAACAATAACAACAACAATAGATCAACAATAGCGAAAAAGTGAGTTCCATCACTCGCCTTCCTTCCTACATCCCGCTCATGATCAGTGGAGGGAAAATCCTTTCGCACCATGTCCATATATACATTGGAGTCGGACTTGGTTAGAGCATACTACTTATTGCAATGTTCGATTCACAGTTGCCGAGAATAGATAACGTCGGTCAGCCCACTCAACAGGTGAAAGCGAGAGAGCGAGTGATCGGTCAGTCAGGATTGGAATTTATCTCATAACGACTTTCCTTCTTCCCAACGCTGGGGCTGGCACTTGCTAGTTCATCGAGCCTCGTCTGTCCTCGATATCACAGCTGTACCTGCATTCCAGGGTCGATGTGCCGAACCGATGCGGTGATCTCAGACGAGCTGAACAACGAAATTCAATCGATCTTGAGCAAACAAGACTACCGTATCAAGCTACTTGCATCGACAGCTGAACAACATCCCTCCTTCTTCCTTTCACTGTCACCCACAAAACAGATCAGCTGTTGAAGCTGGACGGTGTGTATAACGATAAAAGCCTCAAGGGCAACCAGCAACTCTCAAACAGTGGACACCAGAATCGACTGTCCACAACATATCGACTCTCGAACATCTGTATCTTACCCAACACTAGACATTCAAGATGGATCCCGATGTCGGCGCACCTCTCACTCGGGCGTCCGTCATCTCCCCACCTTCCTCTCCACCGCCTTCTCGTCCCAAGTCATCACTTTTCTCGAGATTACGACGTTCCCCATCTCCCTCCTTTTCGGGTGCTCCACCCATCTCGATCCCGATGAAACATTCTCTGTCCTCGCAAGATCGCGGACCGACATCGTACAAGAAATCACAAGTCGGGGTCCCGATCATGATGGGTCGGAATAGGAGCGAGGAAGTTTTTGGCTCGAGGAAGAATGGGATGGCATTGGAGGACGAGGTGGAGTGGGAGAGGGTGAGGACTCTGCCCAGAGTTCGATTGGTGCCCCCTGAAGGTGAGTTGGGTTCCTGTCAGCAAGGCGTTGGCCTGAGAGCAATGAAAGCTGACTCCGCCGCTCGTATTTGCAGATGAGGGTGAACCGATCATGTTATACCCACCACCTCATTTTCTGCGACCTGCCACACCCCCGCCCATACTGCCTCATCCTTTCCTCTCTCCACCGAACTCACCTCCCACATCCCCACCCAACCATCGTACTACTTCACCACCATCACTCACTTCTCCACCTCGACGACCGGGCTCGATCTACTCCACCAACCCTACATGGGCCGGAATGGCAGAAGGTTTCATCTTGCCTCCACCGAAATTTCAACGGGCAAGATCAGGGTGGGGTGGTGCGCCTGCAGGGGTGATCATGCCCAAAAAGAGAGCAGAAGTGGCAGAAGATAGACGAAGAAGGATGAGTGGGATCTCGATGACTGGATGGAATGATGTCGACGACGGTGCACCTAGATCTCCGCCCAGAAAGATCAGAGCGTTAGAATCCGAGGAAGAGATTGCGGCGAATTGGAAAGCGAAGATTCAAGAAGCAAAGGAGCATGAGCAAGAAGAGATCATGATGGGATCCCAGCCTGTGTCTGACGAGCATCCGGCAGGGGAAATCGAAACCACGCCTGCTCCCGCAAGTGTAATGCCAGCCCTTTCCGATGAGACGGCCGATCCGTTCGGAGTGGCTATAGCTGCAGCCGTCGTCCTACCGCCTGACATCGAGGCCTCAGGAGGCCCGTCTCAGTCTGTCGAATCTACAGATCCCAAATCGGTACGGAATAGTCGTGCGCTGTCCCTCTCGGCCGCCACCTCATCACACTCTTCTTTGTCATTGGTGGAGCAGGCCAGTGTACCGTCGGTTCCTTCCAGCACTTCCGCGATCAGAAAACAGAAGTCACTCAAGACTCTCTTCTTCAGTTCTTCCACTCCGGCAGATACTGCCTCCTCGACGGCTCTTACCAGCGCATCTGTCACTTCTATATCTCTGCCTAAAAGTAGCAGTGGGAGCGGTCGACGTCCCATGGATGAGACAGAAAGACCAAAAGAGAGAGGACGAGGTATTCTTTCTCGAGCACGATCGAAACCTTCCCTCAAAATCGACGTAAAGATGACCAAAGGGTCTGGAGAAAAGATCGCCGGATCCTCATCAATACCCACCACACCTAGCTTGTCGACGGGTCGAAGCGGTCTTGCATCATCATCTTTTGCTTCTACACCTGCTTCATATACGAACTCACCCCATACCGCCGCATCCACACCTCGGGGGCTGAGTAAGCGCTTCTCATTGTCAAATATGTCGAACGCGTTCAAAAAGAGGTCCAGCAGTACACCTGTGACTGGGAGCTTGATGAAAGACTCGAGTGCACCTGTACCGACAGTGCCTGCCTTGCCGGAGATGTACAAAAAGGAGAAAGAGGCAAGGAAGGTCATACCAAGCGCTGTTCCCATCGGCCCGAGTAAGGCTCCGCCCTCACATGGACCGGGAGAAGAGAACGATTCAGCTCTCAATGATACACCGACAAGGTGCGAATCTCCCATAGCCATGGACGAACCAGCTCCGTCCGACGCGGTCACAGACTCAGCCACGTCATTCGAGAAGGGTGAGGCTCGGCTGAGCTTTGAATCGACGGGATCCCGTCGCGTCAACCCTTTAGCCCCCCTTCTACCAGCACTAGATCTGTCTACCACGACCACACCCCTACCTGACACTCCCACTACCGTTTCCGCCACGTCGATGGACGATTATGAAGAGGAATCGGAGGAGATCATACATGCTCAACTCATGCAGGTGACTCCTCGAACTCGTAGAAATCCTGGCTCAGCACTACAGGAGTTCCTGGGGTCTGGTCCGGCAAAACAGGGTAACGTAGTGATCGTGCCCCAGAATGCGCGACGAAGTGTCGAAGCGGTTGTAGTGCTGGGAGGTCGTTCAACGTCTGTTTTTAACAATCGCGCCATTCTCGATGGGTCGGAGGAGAATGTGAACTCGACAACAAGGGTGATTGAGGAACGAAGAGGGAGCACGGATACGGATGAGACCGATATCATAGTCACGCCAGTACATAACGCCTTGGAAATATTCGTGGCGCCCGATCCGGGTGCCTTTGACCAACCTTCCGCCTCTGCGGTATCATCGCCGCAGATCGACACTCTCAACGACGACGATCTCGAGTCTTTACCAAGCGATACAGTCTTGGTTGAGAATCCTCCGCCTCCACCTCCATCTTCCGAAACTTCGACAGCGGTGAAAGGAGATTCGACCTCAGTACCCAAGGGTAGATTCGCGAGCCCCGAAGCTCTATTGAGAAGACTTCACACATCGTCGAGAAAACAACAATCCACTCCATACCACTCTCAGGTTCGAGAACCAGGGGTACTTGCACCAGGAGCAGGGATACCTGTCCCGCCCATCCCATTCCCGTTGGAAGGCTGTATACCGTCCGAAGCTTATTCGAGCTTGATGAACGATGTTCAATTGAGGAGTCTACATTTCGAAGGATTAGGTTTGGACTTCGGCGAATGGGGTGACGAGATGGAACGGGGAAGCGTACGTGTGAGAGGTTGATCTTGATACCCATATAATAATCCTATTCCATGCCAGAAAAACATCGTTGTAATTTGATAATATGGACGATAAAGGACGTTGACGACATCATAGCATGAGAATGCATCTTGTAGAGATGGGATGAAAACATCCGTACGAAGGCTTGCGCAATTGAGTCGGGAGTGGATATGAATTGGATCCAGAATACACCGTTGTGAGTTACACAAGACCTTTGTCAAAGCGACATTCTTGTGACGATGGTGTATTCCGTGTGTACTTGAAAGTTGCACAGCTCGCACGTTAAAACGTTTCATTCGTCATATACGTTCATTGATAAGGGTATAAGGTTACAAGCGAGAGAGTTTTCGACAGGCCAAGGATATAGCACAAAGCGACCAAAAGATCGGGAACGTAGCTGTAAGGAGAATGAAGGTTGACAAAGCACTGGTAGAGGGAGTGTGGCCAAGTGGTGATGTGTAGGATAGAGGAAGAGAGGTCAAGGATCGCAAGAAGAGACGGTAGTGAACCGACGATCTAGCCGACAACCAAGACGGGAGAATTCGATAGCGTGCTAGAAGGACGATGACAAAAGTGAAGAAACAAGAAAAGGTAGAAGGTGTCATGAAGATTGTCCATACGAGCCAAGCGGAAAGGAGTACGCGTGCACTAGTCATATCTGTCACGAAGAGGCCATGATCAAACAATCTCAAGAGCCTCCTCTACCAATCCACCCAGCTCCAACGTACTCCAGAGATGCCATCCTCCCACCACCACCACCCCGATCAAGATCATCGACCGGATGTTGATCGTGGTCTGTCTCTTGGTCGGCGGAGGCGGATAGAGAAACGCCCTGAAAGCCGGTAAGAGTTGTGGTCCAACACCGTTGCCGTTACCGTTCTTCTCTTGTTTGGTCCGAGAGGAAGAAGAGGAGGAGGAGGGTGGAGGGATGGGGAGTGAGGTGGGTGCTAACAAGACGGTCTGACGGATGGGTGGTGAGGGAAGTCGAGGAGTGGGTGGATGAGGTGGTTCGGCTGTCAGGTCAAAGATCGACAAAGTAGATGGCCAAGTCAGTATGCAGAAAGAAAAGGCACAGAGGTAATGTTGGGATGGCAGAATGGCAGAAACTCACTCAGGACGATGCCCGGTACGAACAGACTACAATCCTTCTCATCGACATCTTCTCCATCAACCATCGACGTTGGGGTGGATACCAAAGCACCCATGATGATCCTTTGTCCCACAGGCGTTTTCGGCGTAGACATCGAAGTGGAAGTGGAAGTGACACTTTCCATCGAATCGGTCGAAGATCGTCTCGAGGACGTCGAAGTCGGAGAGGTGGTGTATGTGTATGGAGAATAGGTGGGAGGTGGGGTGGCAGGTGTGTTGAAATCGAGATGAAGTCGAGGTCTTTCAGTGGAACGCATCTTGAGAATTTATGGTTGTTGATCGCAAAGGTCAATCTGAAGGAAAGAAAGGAGGCGCGTAAGGGATCTATATATCTGATCGATCGTGCTCGTGCGGGCCTTTGATGTAACAAGGGGTTCGTTCGTTTGGGGCAAGGAGCGTTTGTGTATGGGCGCGGCGCGTTTCCGTTCAGGTCGTGATTCAAAGGACAAGGACAAGGACGTCGTTCTTTCGTCGTCGTCGGTATGATTTTCGTAGATCAGAGCGTAGTGGCTGTGTATCTTTGCCGATTCGAGACAAAGAGTGTGGGTGGGTTCGTAAGACCAAAAATTAAAATAAAAGAGCGTGAGTGTGTGGATTCCGACTGACCAGGACCAGCACGATTCGTGACAAGAGGAGAAGAGAAGGGAATATAGGAATGTAGGTATACTGATGCAACTGGATCCAAGTCGAAGATTGGGATAATTGATGTCGTAGGATGTTGCTACTGTCTGTCCACTCTCACGATGCACACCCTCTCCCTCTCTCACGCACACATCACAGCATCTTCACCACTCCGTTTGTTTGTTTACTCTTTTCCCCTCCAAAAAATCGAGCCCGTGCCTGCCTATCCGATCGACATTGACGGGTGCCACTCTCAAAAAATACCGAGATATGCCGAGCCCGCCCACTGCTCAAGTTGGCCCCGCACTCTGGGACTATTCACCAGCTCATCCTCTCAAACATTGTATGCGGGGTATTGTATGTATGCCTTGCATTTGGAGAGATCAATGCAGAGGATCATCGTCATGAAGGTACTAGATGAAGATAAATCCCGAATATACACATAGGATGCCGATGCCAGGTAGAAGTACAAACAATACAAGAGACACTCTGTCTATTTTGCCGTGTCGACGACGCTCTTCTGTGAAGCATCACCTTGCTGTTCTCCCTCCACCGCTGATGTGTCGCTCTCAGTGCCCGTGGTAGATGCAGTCCTCGTCTGGTCCACTTTCTTCTCAGCCGGTTCCGTCTGCCCCTTGCTTGGAGTCCCTGGCGATTTTCCTTTCCCTTTCACTGGCGATGTTCTGTTCTTGCTGGGGGATTTCTTGCCCTTACTTGGTGATGACTGCTTTTGCGTCGAACCGCTCTTTCCGCCAGCTGGTGATCCTACCGTCGCCTTGACGGTACTCGGAATTTTATCCTCTTCTTCCTTCATTTCCGTCTCCCCTGACGATTTTGGCTCATCATCCAGTCTGACTTCTTCCATCCCATCGCCTTCTTCTTCTTCGTCCCTCTTCGATGTTCCCTCAGTGGTCACGGTTTTTCCCTCTACCGCGGCTGACGGCGTTGCGCTTGCGGGGTCAACGAGCGGTGCCACATCCGACGCTGGAGCAAGCTTCCCCTCCTCTTCCAGCAGATCTATCTCGTCTTTAGGCACACCCTCGTCCTCTTCTTCCACTGTGTCTAATTCTTCTATCTCATCCTCATCCGATGCGGCTCGCGGAATCGTCGCCACTAAATTTTCCAGGGCGTTGTCCTGAACTTGCGTTTGATCCGACGTGGGTATGTATACAGCGCTTTCTATGCTTTCTGATCTCGCTCGGTTCTGTGCTTGAGTTTTCGCAAGTGCGTCGTCAGCCTCTCCTTCGCTTGAAGTCTCGGGTAACGCAGGAACATCTGAGGCGCCACCCCACATCATCGTCGCTCGGGGCTGTTTTCCCCTTCCTAGTGTGCCTCTTCCGACGGTCGCCGCACCGACAGCTGATGTTTCGTTGGCCGGCTGAGAAGTCGTCCCTTTCACAGCTTGAGGATACGGGTGTCGGTCCAGCGAATGTGGTCGTTTCTCTCCCGAAGTACTTCCACCCTCTCCCTCACCTCTTCCTCTCGTCCCATCCTGCTCTTCATCACTGCCTTCTTCACCGCCATCATCATCGTCATCGTCGTCATCGTCATCTACATCATCCTCTGCCTCCTCCTCGTCGTTGTTCGAGCCGAATCGTCCGACCACCTCTCTGGGAATGACGAGCAGTCCAGGACCAACCAGCTCATATCGCTCGCAGAGACCCACGAATCGCGCATAGAGAGACGTTTCTGATTCGGCGAGCGAGAAGGTTTCACGATGGTGGAAATATGCGTGGGAGAATATCCGGGACAATCGTCGGAACAGAGAAGGGAAATGGGTCAAGGATGCGGAAGGGATTTGCATTCTGTGAACCAACCGATTCAGTCTTTGTCGCTTCTCCAGCGTAAGAGCGTCATCTCACTTACCTTGATGGAAAGTTCTTCGATGAATTCAGTAAAGCCGTTGTCGAGTCGACGCTGGGATTTCATATTAGATAAGTGCATGCCGTAGATATAAGGAGAAAATGTCAAGAATAGTCTGATACTCACGTATGCAGGATGTAATCGATAGCACAGCACTCCTCTGTCCCACCTCCACCGTGTGCAACGCATAGATAGAGCCATTCGTCCGCCTTCATCTGTGGGCATGTCTCGCGAGTGCATATCGGTAGAAGTGAGGTGAGCAGAGGTGTCAAATCTATCGGTATGCGTCTGGGTGATTATGTCAGCCCTGACTGCACAAGTCTCTGACAGAGGCCGCAGACTCACCTGAGATGTTCATATATCCACTGTGAGATTTCGAGGCAAGATATCGGGACCAATTGTCAGTGTGCCATTCGAGGAACACGACACAACATGACGAACAGAGAGGACAAAGGACAAGAAGGGACTCACGACATCTCTCTCGGGTCCTTTCCCACCCACACTTCCATCTCCTGAAGGGACCTCCACGAGCCCCTCGATATCGTGAGGATCATGTCTGATCTTGAGAGCTAGATATTCGGCAAGTTGGAAAGGACCGTTGAGTGACGAGAGCGATGGCACGGGCGGTGTAGGTGGGATAGGAGGTATGTCCTGGATGAGCTGAGAGTGTTGGTCAGTCCGTACGGAAAGAAACGGCAAGTGAGCAACAGAATGGGTGATTCGTCCGGTGAAGCATTGACGAGTGGCTGGTGTGGAAGACGTCGTGAAGGAGGGGTTGATGATGGGGCGAGAAGTGGATGGACACTCACGGACAGCTTCGTCCCTCGTTTCAGTCGATACGCAGACCCTTCAGCTTGTTGTTGCGCGGAGGGGATGATCATGCTGAAAACGTTCGTATTCGAGAATTGTAGTATCAAATCGATTTGCTGATCACCATCATCAATTCCCGACTTGCAACTTGTCTTCAAAAGTGATCTATCTCGTCTCCCGTTTACGCGTTTTGTTGTCAGTTAACCGGATTGCCACTCTAATTTTAAATCCACGTGTATCCTGCACTGCTCTTGCCACCCAACTCTCCTCACTCTCTCCACTTTGCTCATTTACCCAATCGACAATCCCATCTCTCACTTGTACCTTCCTCTCTTTCATCGTCCAAGTCGTCATACACCAATAGACGACGACATCCTCGGTCAAAAGGACGTAAATCTTCCACTATGGCATCCGGTCAGAGCTACTACGAGTTTTACAGAGGTTCCAGGTGAGTCACAGAAGTTCCTCTCTTGACCTCACTCCACTTTGGAAAGGTCGTCGGTGTCTTCTTCCCAATACAGTGGGCGACTTCTGCAGCTTCTGGAATACGCTCGATTCCTCAAACCTGCTAATCTGTCTTTGTATGGAAGGGAGAGTATTTGCTGATGTTCTCGCTTTTCCTCGTAGTATCGGTACGGCTCTTACCGATTCACTTGACGAACTGATCACCCAAGGCGATATACCTCCTCAATTGGCGATGCGAGTATTGCAACAAGTGCGTTGAAACTGAAGCACCTCTCGATGAGAAATATCCATCATATGATATCTGGGATCTCGTGTACTGACTACTGTTCTGTTCCTGAACAGTTCGACAAATCCTTGACTGAATGTCTTCAAAAGAACGTAAAGCACAAGACTACTGTCAAGGTGAATATCCACGTCTTTCCAGCTTTCCAAATCGGCTCATAGCTTGACATCAGCTGACATCATCGTATGACAGGGACATCTCGCAACATATAGACTCTGTGATGACGTATGGACATTCGTGGTGAAAGATCCTCAATTTAAGATGGAAGGGATCGGATCTGGGTGAGTGTCTTCACCTGTACAAAGTTGGCAGACAGCTCTTCCTCACTATGGACCAATTACCCATTTCGATGCGCCCATCCGACCTCTGCACGAGCGAATGATCATGGTGGATGCCTGAACGAGAACACATGACTGACCTACCTTCTTCGGGATCATCGTAGCGGCGAAGTCGTCACGGCACCCAAGGTCAAGATCGTAGCTTGCAAGAGCGGGGATGCGCCCGAGGGCAAGAAATCAGGTGGCAGAAGCGGTGATTATGCGTAATTCAGGCATGAGAAGAGATGATAGTCCAAATTTGGCTATGTGGGGACGAGCTACAGAGTATGAAGGAAAGAGTGGAAATAATTCAATCAGAAGAAACGAACTGTAACGAGAAAACAAAGGGCTAAGCAATCGAGAGCTCAAGAAAGATATTATATGGACGTTTGTAGAAATACCTTAGCCATTGTATGTATTAATGATGTACGAGAAGAAGATCTGGGGTTTGTCGAGTGCACATGGAACTGAATTACATGGAATGGCTACGACTCGATATTGTGTACAACACCACACCACTGGTATACGCATGACACTGAAGCGGTCGACCATTGACTACACCTCAACCATTCCCCCTGCTCGGCTCTCTTCACACAAACAGCAGCTCTGGCAAACCCATGTCCATCGCTCTCCTTTGGCTCTTCACAAAGTCTTTGATCTTGGTGGTCTGCTTCTTATTGTCATTCAGAACCCTGTCGACCCCAACTCGGACTTCTTTGAACTTCTCCTCGCAACTTCCATTCTTATCCCTGAGGACCGTGTGAATGTTCATGCTGTCACCATGAGTTATAGTCAGCACGTCATTGACAGCCTTCACTGTATCTGACCCACCTGTCTTTGTGGAGATCGTCGACCAGCTTAAGAGCCTTACCCCCAAGCTGCCTCTTGACCATGGTCGCAAACTTATTCGGTGCCTCGATTCGTTCTTCGCATCGTGCTCTCACGAACTGGATCGAGCATGTCCGTTAGCCGTCGTAACAGTGTCACGCCTCGCTGAGCTGTCCAGAAACGAAATCATCCCTTAACCTACCTCGTGCCACTCGTTCAGAACCTTGAGAGTTCACCTCAGCGCATACACCTCCCGAACGGGGACACAGACAGCACTTACCTTATCCACCTCCATCATCGTCTCTACATGCCTTGGCTGTTGAACACCAACTACTGTACCTGAGACTTCTTTCGCTTTACTACTACCAGATCTCCTCGTCAGTCTTCCCGGTGGTCTCGACTCTGCGTGCTTCCCTTTTGGCTTCTTGCTGCCACTGGTCGACGTTCTTGCCTTCTTGTCAGGAATGACATCATGTATGACCCTCTCCTCAACTTCGATTGGCTTGTGGCTTGTCTTGTTCCTCTTGTTCGGTCGTACGCTATCGTCTGCAGACAAAGCCTTTTGCGACTTGTCGATAGCCACAAGCTTCTTGACGACGTCCTTCGCCACTATCTGAGGAACCTCCTCCACTTGGACGGACTCATCACCAACTGGCTTTCTCTTCTTATTCTCAGTGGAGCTCGTTTTAAAGGCTGAGTTGAGTTCGACTTCCATCCTGTCGATGATCGGTGTGTTGGAATGAGACGGAGAACTGACGGCTGTCTGGGTAGCGCAAGGCTTGATACGATTTCCAACTTGTTGAGTCACCCGATGCACGATCTCCTGGTCAGCATCGGAGAGTTCGCTTCCATCTTCCCTGTCTTCCTGGTCGCCGAGCATTCGGGTGTCCTTGTTCTTGGCTGCTGGAGTCTTCGTAGCCAGACTGTTGTTTGTCGCCTCGCGCACCACCTTTCTGCTGGGTGGCTTCGAAGCTGGTTCTTGAGTCTCTTCCGGACCGACTTCATTCCCCTTGCCCTTGCGAGTCTTTTGTTTGTCGCCTTTAATTTTGGGAACGTCTCCACGTGTCTTCGTTCCGGCTAGAAGTGAGGACGACGCCATTTCCTGGGCTTGAGGCGAGCTTCCGACACTCGCAGCCGGTGAAGTGGCTATCTTCTCCTCTTCTCCACCTTTCACAGCTAGAGATGGAGGTGATTTAGATACCCCGGGGAGATTTGGCTCGTTCATTCTTCCTTCAGTCGCCTTCAAATGGTTTTCGTCCTCGTCCACCTAAGTGAACATGAGTTGATATCTGAAAAGACCTGTGGCTTTACCTACCTCGTCTTCTCGGTCTTGCTCCGGACCAGCTGATCCTCCAATTCTGCCAGCAAGTTGCGAATCTGTGAAGGGGCTTGATGCTATCTGGGGCTTGACAACTTTCTTGTGTGATTTGTCCGTTCGTGAGGCTCCGCTACCAGATGGTGCCGAGCAGTTGCGTTGGCTAGCGCCATCCCAAGGCAAAGCAGTTTGCGCTTGAGAGATTTCTGCTTGTTCGACAGTCACTGCGTGTGCTCGCGTCCTCCGGGCGTTATCGCTGGCAGCAGCCAACCGCTGAATGGACCACAGAGATGAGATTGGGATGACAGATTAATTTGGTGGGCACTCACTGAACGTTTTCCTCCATCTGATTCTGTTGTGGCTAGTCTGTGAGAGGCCATGGGTTCTGCAAAGTTCCGGTCCCGTTTTGACGGCTCAGGTGATCCTACTGATGGTAGCAACGGTGTCGCTGCACGTCCCAGTGATATGCTATTGGCGAGAGTCGACCGGGTTATGGCTTTGGGTGCAGGCGGCTTGAATGTTGGATTGATTTGCTTTGCCTCCCTTTTAGATGTTCGGGAAGGTTGCGTGCGGTTAGAATCTCCTCTCTGCAGTATCTTGCTTGCTTGGCCTTCGCTCTCGGCATCGGATGCGAGACCGTCTGGCTCTTTGAAGGCATTCGCGCTAGAAGTTTGAGATTTTGGGGTTTTACCAACTAGATAACGATCATCAGCCAAGTGAAGGAGGAGCTTAAGAAGATACTGACAAGTCCTTGTAGATCGAGATAGCGCGCTTTGTGGATGGCCGGGCAGCTGTTGAGAGGCAGGTTGAGGGTCAGTGTACTCGGGAATGTCATTGAGATTCTCCTCTTCGACTGCTTCCGCCCCCGGTGTATTCTCGTTGTCACTGGTGGACGGTGCACCATTGCCTGTGCGGCGAGTGCCGGTGATTGTCGGAGCTGGGTTCTTCACTTGCGGAACGCCACTTGGAATCTGTGGAGCCGTACTGGACCCCTTCGTCTTGCTAACGCCAGCTGTTGTCTCTGGCCCCGGTGATGTCGCCGATGTCTGGGATTCCGGATTAATGAGCGACTCTGGGAGCGTGTCCGAAATCTCGGTGAGTTCAGGCTCATCATGAATGTCGTTTGCGAGCAGCATTGCTTGCGCCACAGCCTCTGCATCCTGCATGGCTTTACTTTGGTCCACGACGATACCTGAAAGGGTGAAATCGACGCACGTCAGACAATGTTTTCGCCCAGGAAAGTAATCATAGGATATACCAGAGTCAGCGTCATTGTGCGGGACGTGAGGGCTACTTGGAGCGAGTTTGAATTGATCCTACGGTGCATCAGAGTAAATTAGCCAGGTTCATTGAAGGAGTAATTGATCAGCCTACTGGTTTCAGGACCAGGGCAGCTCGAGTGAGCAAGTCGACATCACCCTCTCTAGGTCGGATTTTGATCGTGACGGAGATAGGTTCGCCATCTCCTTCCCGGGAGAGAGTCTGGAAAGCGAAAGCTACACTTACAAACTGAGTGAAGATCCTTCAATGCCGGAAAGCCTGGCGACTGACCTTGTACACCAGGATCTAAGTCAGGCAATGATTTAAGCCCTGACATCCTGGTGTGTCTGAACGTAATTGCTATGGGTGCAGCTTTATCGTCGAGGTACTATATGCGAATTGTCACCTTGGAGGGAAATCGTAACGTAAGGTAGGCTCACCTCGGCAAACCATTCCAGCTGGTCGATGTACAAGCCAATTCTGCCTTCTAACAAATACCGGCGTGATTTTTCAGAAGAGAGTTGTTCATCTCCGTCAACGCAAAGGGAGAATAACTGGTATCCATAGGGTCTGACCCGAGTGACTTCTGTGGCGAACAGGTTGATGATGGTCATTAAGCGCTGTCACGTTCATCAGTGGTATTTTCATTCGGGGAAATGGAGCTCACGTCTTCGGAGATGCTCGAATTCGTTTTTGCAAGGAGTTGAAAAACGTCCTTGATGATGTCGTGGTTCCAGCCTTGCTGAAGGAGGGCTCTTCTAAGGAAGACTGTACGAGGAGCAGGAGCATTCTTTTCGCCGACGGCGGCAGACTCTGGTACAATCGCGCAGAGAACACGAATCAGATAGCGAAGACCGGCGGTGACTGTGTCTCAAACTGTCAATTGGCGGAGCTGTGATTTCCAAGCATGTCTACTCACATCTGGCTTGATAGATCATCGCTCCGAGTCGTTTCCTAGCTCCTTTGGTGAGCCGTGCAAACGATTTGAGTCCTGGTAGTCACCTACGGGCCAAGCACCGCCTCATCCCTCATCGTGTCTCTTGCTGTTGCCATCGTCTTGTGCGCTGACATGTAGAAAAGCAGTTCTCCAAGCTGATTACACAAGAGGCCTATAAGCGTACGAAGCCTGGCAGGCCACATTGAGGTGTCTACCATACACTTGACTGGACCACCTCGTCTCCGAACTTCCCACTAAGACAGTCGTCAAGCAGACTGATCAACAGCTGAAGCCAAGGTTTACTGTGCAGCTCTTTGGTGTACTCTGTATGGGCGGTCAACAACAGGCCCCTGGAAGTAGAACGCAACGACAGAATGACTAAACTTACCTGTGGTCTCAAAGTTGTGGTCCAATGCCTACCGATAACATTCTGAGTATATTACTGGCAGCCGTCCTTATAGGTGACACGTACCAGAAAGCTGACAGGTGCGGTGAGTGTGACATCAATCTCCTTCATAATCGGACTTACGTCTCAACCATGACAGACACGACCCTCCCTGCTCTGATCAGGCGACCCTCTTCAGTCCCATCTTCCCCCATCGATTCTCCGGCTTCAGGAATGTGCTTCTGAAAGGCATCCATATTGGGTTTGATGACAGAGAGGTGAAGGTGCTGGAGCACCAGTCGGAAATACTGAAGGGCGAGGTCAAGGGGAATTCCTTTGAGCATAGCGGTGAACTTATAGGCGACAATATTATTATCGTGAAGCTTACTGTCAGCGGTATCGAGGCAGAGTTACACAGTCTACTCACCTCCCCTTCCATCCAGTTGATCCAGGCGATACATTTGTCGTACGGGAAGCCAGGATCTTTCTGGTAGAATCAGACATGAGATGGGCAAATCCATGATTAATCAAGGGAGATGCTCGAAAGACTCACCAGTAATGTATCCATCAACTCCATCCCTTTGACCCACTTCTCTACCTTCTTCTTTCCTTCGGTGGATTTGTCCTTATTGAGGTAGACCTTGATCCTGTCGGCGGCTCTCTTCGCCGCATCAGGACCACTGAGAGGTATCTTTGTTCTGGGCGGCATGGTTGTGATAGATATAATAGGTATACCTCACTCTCGAGTAACGATCGCAAACAGGAATAGGGAGAGAAGAGGAAAGGTTGCACGGCTTCGCGTGTGTGGTGGAACAAAGAGCAGTGTACCAAAGTCAAGCACGAGAAGCAGAAAGTAGGTGGACCACTTTTGATGCGGGGCTCCCCTCCCACGTGATCAAAACAGGAGGCTTAATCGAAGGATTGGAATTCGGCATTAGCCGAGTTATGTAATCAGCTGTGGTACCGTACGAATACAGTCCGAGAGTATACCATTTGCATTTCCTTATCCGGTTATTAGGAGACGCCGCGTCACCCCCGAATCCGTCATGGAACCGTGTTTCAGGGAAGGCTGGTAGAGAGGGGAGGACGAGACATGATCATTATCCATCAGCAGTGTCCACACGACAGCCACTACAACGAGTACCCCTCCTATCTCCCCCACATCTCGATCATCCCATCCTTCACTTCATCCATCATTTCATTGATATCTCTTTCCAATCCCTTTCTACTTTTTGCATATCTCATCCTCTCACTCTTTACCAGTACCATCCTTCCACCTTCCCCATTCCTTCCCACAGGATGCGTTTCCAAGCAGCCGCCGTGCTCAGTGCGCTCTTGCCACTGGCACTTGCCACTCCCATCGCTCCTCAATCAGAGCCCACCCTCGCACCCTTGGAGGCCTCTGGGGAGCACATCGAGGACTCGTACATCGTGGTCTTCAAGAAGGGAATCGATCCCAATCAGATCGCCCTTCATTTGACCGGTATCGAAGAGACTCATGCAGCTGATGTGAGTATTCCACCCTCATCAGTGAACTGTATGAAATGTGGTAGAGCGGCCTTGATGGACTCCCCTTTTGACTGTGATTTATCCAAGCTCCGACGGCATTGCTGACAGCATATCTGATGCAGCCTCTCTTCTCCTTTGCTTCCAACGGCGAGCTTGACGTCGGTGGTGTCAGACACGTCTATTCACCGCCAACCGCTGATAAGGGTTATTACGGTTATGGTAAGTCGACGCCCGTTCGTATACATGGTTCGATCAAACCTAATTCCGTTTACGCATAGCCGGAAAGTTCTCCACCAACACGCTCGACGCGATTCGATCTTCTCCCGAGGTCGCATACGTTGAACGTGACCAGATCGTCCGCACTCAGGAAGTCCCTCGCGGTGTGGACGACTACGACAATTACCCTGTTAGCGACATCGCGTCGGCTTCCGCCGGTATCACTACCGAGCGAGGTGCGCCGTGGGGTCTTGCTCGAATCTCCCACCGAGAGCAACTCCACCTTTCTACTTTCACCAAATACGTCTACTACTCTGGCGGTGGTGAGGGTGTCACCGCCTACGTGATTGACACCGGTATCAACGTCGACCACGTGGAATTCGAGGGTCGAGCCAAGTGGGGTAAGACCATCCCTAAGAATGATGTTGACAAGGACGGAAATGGTCACGGTACTCACTGTGCCGGTACTATTGCCTCAAGGAAGTATGGTGTTGCCAAGGCTGCCGAGGTGGTCGCTGTCAAGGTCTTGGGAAGTAACGGAAGTGGAAGCATGAGTGATGTCGTTGCTGGTGTTCTGTGAGTTGTTGTCTTTCTGTTTTCACCGACCGACGACTTCTACTGATCCAAGATTGACATGCAGCTGGGCTGCCGAACAAGCTGCCGACGCCGCCGCTGCCGCTGCTGCCGAGGTTAAAGCTACCGGCAAGACCAAGTACAAGGGCTCAGTTGCCAACATGTCCCTGGGGGGTGGCAAGGCCAAGTCTCTTGATGACGCTGTCAATGCTGCTGTCGATGCCGGTCTCCACTTTGCCGTCGCTGCTGGAAAGTGAGTGAAAACCATCAGCGGTGTCCATAAGAGCCAAGCTAATCATGGTGGTTCGTAGTGACAACAAGGACGCTTGTAACTACTCCCCCGCTGCTGCTGAGAAGGCCGTCACTGTCGGCGCCTCCACTCTCGGGGATGAGCGAGCCTACTTTTCTAACCACGGCAAGTGTGTCGATATCTTTGCTCCCGGTCTCAACATTCTGTCCACCTGGACTGGCGGTAACGAGACCACCAACACCATTTCCGGAACCTCCATGGCCTCTCCCCACATCTGTGGTCTCCTCGCCTACCTTGTTTCCATTCACGGTACCGACACCTTCAGTATCCTCGAGAACGATGGTGCTTCCGACCTTGGTCTTACCGCCCAACCCTCTATATACGCAAAGGCATTTTCTCTCCTTCCTTCTTTGGCTCAGGCTGTCCTCCCCGTTCCTCTCGAGGTCAGCCCCGCGGGCAACGAGCTGCGTCCCGTTCCCAAGAACGAGACTCTCACTCCTGCCAAGCTTAAGAAGGCTTTGATCGCCCTCGCTTCTCCTGGCAAGTTGACCGACTTGCCGTCTGGTTCACCCAACCTTCTCGCGTACAACAACGCCACTCTCCCTACCAAGAGCAAGTAGACTTTTTTCAGTCAGGATAGGATGTGGTTGGAAAGAAGAAACTTCAATATATCGCAATGCAAGCTCTTAGATATCCAGTCCGTCTCTCTCATTCGTGTAGGCATCAGAGTTTGAATCGAGAAGGATCGAGTCAATCATCCCCCTTTGTACCGGGATGAGAAGAATGCGCATGTATCAATCACTGAAGAGGTTCATAGTGTTACTTGCATGACATGGGTTGAGAAACATGAATGTTTGACCGATGAATGACTTGGATGAAATGGGTGAATGATGTGAGAGAAAGAAAATTAGATACAACAGTTTGACGTTGGCTTTGTCTTTTCTTGTCGGACATGTACTGTAATTGATTTCGAATTATCGTAAAAGTTGTCAATTCTTGACGTCCAATCCTGCACTCTAACTCTCCTAGCCCAACTCCCTCTTTGACCTTTTGACCAAACCATTCCTGCCCATGGTAACCAATTCGTTGGTCGGACTTGCTCAATATGTCTGATAGGGGTCGAAATGGGAGAAAACGCAATACACAATTTTGCCGGCGATGAAAGGTGACCGTGATGATATTGAAATCGAAAAATATAAATCATAAGGTTGCCGATGGTGAGAAGTATGATACTCGCTGTATGGCTTGTTTTGTAGGGATGTAAGATATGAGAACAATCAAAAGAGTTGAGCAAGGAGAATGTTAGGGGTTGAGCAAATTATCAGTGCAAAGTAAGGATGGAAGAGGACGAGCGATCACCAAATCAACGGGGAAGTATGGATAATGACAAGGATTAAATAATGTTGGAAGCACGAAATAAAGTACCGGTAATCATTCGAGCTGCTTAATACATGGTGTGGCCATCATTGAAAGTGCTCAGCTCGGGCGACGATTTGGTGTAGTGCAGATTTCCAGAGAAGACTCGTTTGTCGCCACCGTACTTCTGACCGTTTGACGTCTGTCGAGCCAAGTCGTGTGCCGAAGTGATATTGTCATTCGATGCGTAAGACCTTAGCGGCAAATTCCTCGGCGAATTGGGCCAAGAGAGTCCCAAGCCCATCATGGATTCGGCGGAGTACCCGGACGAGGCGTGACGATGACGCCACCCAGAGTGAGTGATTGGGGTGATCACAGAATGAAAGTTGTCAGGACTCGTAGGGAACGAAACAGGCCCTATAGACTTGCGAGGAGGCGGAGTCACGGGGAAGGGTCCTTGAGCTACCAGATTGGCTCGTGCAAGTCGCTCATTGATCACTTTGAGTTCGTTGGCCAGGACGCTCTGCTGGTGAAGGAGGGCGATAGGATCTGCGGCATCCTCGTCAACCGGCAGAACGATTCGACTGAAGATTGGTGAGCGACTCATTTCGAGCTACACACAGGAAGGGTACTCACTCCGCGGTTATGCTTGCACCACGGTTCACTGGCTCCACGTCGCTGTCGAAAGACGAACGATCGCGGACCATAGTTTGCTGCCTTTTGAAATGTTTTTGCTCCTGTAATGCCAAAATGCCAAAAGCTGTTCAGTCGATGAGGCTTCTTGGTTGATAGGGCAAACTCACTTCCGAATCCGCAATCCTCACCTGGAGCTTCTCGCTCATGCCGGGGAAATATTTGCCGTTGAGCTGTAGAGGGGCCGCTTGGATTAAGCCTACGTTTGTGTATAACCATGAGATCCACTGACCCTTTTGATCACATCCTCTGCTTGGGGCCTGGTCTGAAGTCTGTTGAGCGGATAGGGTCAGCGTGCTAAACGCATATCAAATGAAGCCGACACCTACCTGGCCATGATGGGTCCCCTTCTGTTACCGGCATCGTCCATCAAGGGCTTCCACGAACAGATCCTCCCTGGAGCGAGCACCTCGGCCAGATCCTAATGAGCATAGCTGTCAGCCATAGTCCTCACTATAGCTGGGTGAACATACCTCATAAGTGATGGTGGTGGGCAAACCCGCAATGTAAAGGTTAGCAGAGTTAGGGTCTTCGAGAGCCTTGTTCTGGACCTGGTAGTCTTCCTATGGAATCGAAATGAAATGAGCTCCGGGCAGCATAGCCTGAACGATTCAGAACATACCTTGCCAAATTCGCATTCAATGTTGGTCATTGTCAGGTGTCGGATGAACTCCTGAGCTTGCTCAGGTTTCTTGAACCTAACACATCGAAGTCAGCGCTACATCTTGAGCGATTTGAGACAGATGAGTGCTACGAACATGACAAATGCATGCCTACGATCAACAAAGCTCCCAGTCAGCGGTAGATTTCCCCTATCAATTCGACTTACGGCTTGGTAGTACGAGCGGGAATCTTCACAGACACGACTTCACCAAACGACGAGGCATACTGACGCAGTTCTTCTTCGGAAAGATCCTCGTTGACGCGATGGATGAAGACTGTGTATAAACCATAGTCAGGTCCGATGTACACACTGGAGAAAGGGGTTGAGGCCTAGTCACTCACCATTTCTTCCCTCCCCGAGCATAGGCAGAACCGGCATACTAGCCGAGGCTGTGAGCCTTCCCCTGTAATTTCCCTGCAAGCTTCCATAGTTGAAAGCTGACCTTCGCCTCAACCCACAAGCTTGGCCAGGAATGACGCTATCCTCTGTGTCGAAGCGAACAGCTCTACCATTTGCCCCTATGAACGGAAGATTCGGGGTCGATCGTTGATGAAGGAGGGGATTGTTGGCTGGACACTCCATAGTGGGGAACATTCGATCGTCAAAGTCGATCCTACCGGAAGAGATCGAAGTGTAGCGATGCGAGTCCGAGCTGGGTGGCGAAGATGGAGAGAATTCAAGAGCAGGCATCAAGGGCTCTTGCGAGGCGAGAGGAGTGAAGATCTCGAAGTTTGGCGGAAGATGATAGGTAGGTTGAGTGTAGTGATCGTGTGAGCCCTTCCGACGGTTGTCAAATGCGTCGACATGGGATGGGAGCAAAGTTGGGACACTTGGTGACCTAGATCGGCGAGGAAGGATTTTGGCAGGTTGAAGAAGGGTGGGATGCTCGTCCGTGGTAGCGGAGAGGAAGGAAGAAGTAGAAGAAGATTTCCATCCTGCTCCGAATGGCTTCGCTTTGACAGAAACACCTTCACCAGAACGACCAGGAGCTCTGGGAGTGTCGGAGTGTGACGTGGAAGAGGTGGAGTTGGCGACGGAAGAAGATGAAGTCGTGGAAGTGGAGTGAGAGGTAAAGGAGGGCGAAGCTCGAGGAAAGGCGAAGGGAGGTGAAGAAGGGTCGAGGGAATGAGGAGTCTTGGTCGTCATAATCGTCAAGTGTATTTCAGGTTGTTGATGTTGCTTTTCGTAAACCGATTATTGGACTTTTGAATGTATAACTGGATCTGAAGAGAGACTGAGAATCGTGAACGACTCGATACCTGTACTCAACAAAGATGTGCAAGAAAGAGAAAGAAATGAATTGCATCAGCTTCAGCTCGATCTGCTTGGCGGTCGATGATTCCGACATGCCCTGCAACTCCCGTCATTCGAGGAGGAATACGAGAAACGTGATCATCTGTCTCACACTCACTAAAGTCCACCTCTGTCGAGAAAGATCTCCTTCGATAGGATCTACAGTTCACGCTTTAGCCGAGTTTCGTCCGCTTCCCAGGTAGCTTGACTGTGTGGAAAAAGGTACCGTGGTGTGTTTCAGGTTGATCTGGGTCGTTTGTGAGTGTGGAGTAGGAGAAGAAGATGTTAAGGAACAGATTTGTCCGGCAGGCGTAGAGAAGAAGTCGGGGAGGGATGATGACAGGAGAGAGACAGCGAATCAACCGCCGCTTGGTCAGTACAGATGGAAACAATGATAAGTCGACGAGAAGAGGGGCGAACAAGGAAGGGAGGTAGAACATCAGAGAGGTCACACATACGATCAGCTGCTGTTACCTCTTCTGGATCACAAAAGACATGCGCGACGCGACGAGGAAAGAACAACAGAGAACGTGGTCTGCACCTCCTTTGGGTGATCCGTGCACACTCGCACTAGCTCAAAGGAAGCTCAAACAACGCGGCAAGTGACCAAATCCGAAAACATCAATCGGGGAAAGCGAAGCGGAGGTCGGCAAAAGGGTCGATGTTTGTGACGGTGCTAGTCAGTGACAGACGACGCTGTGAGGCATTGTTGCAATGTGGCATATCTGACCGACCAACCACATCGCCGGAATTCGATGTTAGGCCTGCCACATTCCCAGTCTTGGTGTCAGCCAAACATGTCATCGTCGGCGCTTCGAAGGCGAGACGCGTTGTGCCTTTCACCGATCCGTTTCAGTCGTCATCGCACCTATTCAGGTATGTGCACTGAGTTCCGACGATAGCGTCATCGAGTGAGCATCAATGCGATTATCTCTTCGTTTCCTACGACGTTTAGTCACTGACAAGCTAGGCAATTAGCTGTTTCTTAGTGACCGAAAGACCTATCCACTGATACTGATTCTCTCATATCCGGTGTAGACTGGATCCCTCCTTCCGCTGGACCGTAACAGTGGTTTGCATGACACCACCTGCAACGTGCATTCCCATCTCGTGCTTCTTATACGCCTACAACTCTGATCTTAAGCCTCCTCGGTATGCTTTGGTTGCTTGAAGAATGCTTGACGGAGTTGTTCTCGTTCGGGTCGAGGGAGGAGTTTTCGGTTGGTACCCGTAAGAGACTGAACAGACGTAAAGTCAGCATTGAGCAATTCCAATACACACAAGCTCCTCTAAAGACTGTGCAGCGATTCAGGAAGATAGGCGTCACTGAACTTACGTTTCCAGCAGCAGAGAAAGTACCGATCAATGTCCCCATACCGGCACAAGCACCAACAGCGATAGGGAATGACCGAGCCCGCACACCGGCGAGGAATCCAGCAGCACAACCACCAGCAGCACCGTTCAGAGCGTCGTCAGTCTATTTTGGGCAAGTCATCAGCTCGTTGCTCGTTGCGACGAAATGGCTGAGGTTCTGAGAGCTAACCTGTCGGATGTTGGCGGTGACTGCTTGTGTGAAAGAGAAGGAGAATCCCATGGCAGCTGTGAGGGATATGAGCAAGAGCTTCCAGAATAATTTTGAGCGAGCTCACCGAAGAATCCAATTGTCCCTCCTGTTCTGGTGAATATACCCATAGCTCCTGCATTATGTCTGCCCCATCTCACCTATCAGTCCGAATCTTACACAACGACAGCATGGTGATGGATACAGGACTCACGACTCCAGAGCATTTTGCACAGCACTGACGAGCAATCCGACACCTGCACTTTGCAACGTCACCCTAGTCGCAATGTTGACAGCGGGATGGGGGTGGAAGAGGTGCTCTTCGTGTGGAGAAGGGATGAAGAACGATGAATTTGCAGGTCGTGCTGAAATGGGGGGGAGCAAAGGGTGTGATGAAGAGGCCATGATGCAGGGAATGTGGACAGAGATGAGAGAGAGAGAGACAAGAGAGATGGGTCCGGCTGATTGAGGATGATGTTGTCGTTGGATCTGCTGTAAAGATAATGACGATAATGAACCTCTTGACACAAATGTCCATCCAAGCATTGGCTGCCTCTAGTGCTGCTGCTGCTGCTTCATGAGGTGGCATACGGTGAAGTGATAGGTGAGGGATCGGGATTATAACCGGGATACGTAGATGTGGCACGCCCCCCTTGACGGAATCAATTGGTTAGGCATGTCGTGGAGGTTGTTTTGTTTCCCCGCATTTCCCCCCGCACTTCCCTCCCCCCCATCTCACACTCTGACGCTGTGCCCTCCTCCCTCTCTATCTTTGCATTTACCCGAAAGGATAGTCCATTTGCGTGATTCTAAACTATACTCTCTCTTCATATATACGTATCTCTCACACCTCAATCGCATCGATCATATCTAGACCGGTACTGCACCAACAAACTGCACCTGCTCTCATCGCTCCAGTCAATCACGACATCGCAAAGTAGCTCAAAATGATAAGTGTCTACTCTCATTGAGATCCCGAATCGCTACGGTCGCATGGTCAAATCCCGCCTTTGCCAGCTGTGCTGATAACGCCTTGATTCTTCGCTGTCTCTACAGCTCTCCCAAACGACGAGTCGATACGGACGTCATGAAGCTGTATGTAGCTGTTCCCACACCAAATTCTCTCTCTTGCGGCATGACCGGTATACAGGCTGACCTTCGCACTGCTTTGCCACCTATCTGCTTTCTCGCAGTCTCATGTCCGACTACCAAGTGACCTTGGTCAACAACAAAATGTCAGAGTTCTTCGTGAAATTTCACGGTCCCGTAGAGAGTACGTCCAATCGCCTCCTTCTACCTTCCTGATATCGCATCCACTTCGTGATCCCTCTACAACTTCTTGCCACCCACGTCATCTTGTGATCTAAATCCGGAACTGACTGACTGCTCCGGCCAAAACAGCTCCTTTTGCCAAGGGCGTATGGAAAATCCACGTCGAGCTTCCTGAACAGTTTCCATATAAATCGCCAAGTATTGGCTTCATGAACAAGATCTTCCATCCCAATATCGACGAGCTGTGAGTGAAGCCGCGCGATATATTCCCGTGAATTGGAAGGAACGAGCTGATGATCGCCATAGGAGTGGAAGTGTCTGTCTAGATGTCATAAATCAGACCTGGTCACCTATGTTCGGTATGGATGCTGCGGAGATCTCCTTTCAAACGTCAGCTGACAGCTACATTACCGCAGAACTCATCAACATCTTCGAGATCTTCCTTCCTCAGCTCTTACGGTACCCGAATCCTGCCGATCCTCTGAACGGTGAAGCTGCAGCCCTCCTCATGCGAGATCCCAAAGCATATGCCAAGAAAGTTGAGTCTTACGTCGATCGATATGCTACGCCTGAAGATGCCGACCAAGCAGGAGAAGACGACGATGAGGATGACGAAGATGAGGATGATCCTCGTCCGTTGAAGAGACAGAACGGACATGGAACGTCGAACGGAACTACAAAGGTCAACGGCAATGGAAATGGCAATGGTGCTGCAACAGAGGAAGCGGACGGAGACGAGGACGATGAAGACGAAGACGACAAGATGAGTGATATGGGAGAGTTTAGCGATGACGACGAGGAGATCATGGGCAAGATGGATGATTAGTGGGAGATGATTGGATACAGAAGGCATGGACGTGTCTGTCACGCAACCAGGTCGGCAAGCGATCTTCCCAACTCATACCTGCTTCTCCACGCCTGTTCTCAACTTCCATTTGTTTCCCTGCATGGCAATCATCATGGGTCCTGTTTTCGTCAGTATCACCTGAGAATTGATACTCCTATTTCCTCCTGTTGTTCACAGTATCACAGCTGCCTTACCGGTAGTCCCTTCACTCGCTCGACTCTCAAACATTTCTTTCCGTCTCTTCCGCCCTTAATTCTGTAGTTCTCACACTCTTCTTCACCACCGCCTTTTCCCTTCTTCTGACATCATTTACATTTCAATACCTCATATGTTGTATGAATTCATCCAAGTTTTTATAGTCTACCCTTGCCCAGTGGGGAGGCCATCCCTTCTAGCCCTTTGGTGCTATCTTCCCCCGCCAGACGCACAGCCTCGTAAGCCAGTGCGTCGCCACGAATCCAATCCTATCCAAGTGCTTGACTCCATTAAGACTCACAGACTGGGACAACAGGACGAGAGATACCTTTGAAACGTCAGACCCCTTTCCCAACAAGGCTATGCTATAACCGACGGGAAACGAAAAGAACAAGATTTTCGCTCCCCTTTCACCAGGGGCTGATAGACGATAAATTCACAGATGCCTTTGAGGATTGGTAATGATTTCAAAGGATTTCTTTGAGCGGGAGCACAGACGGCCGAGAACGGGTACAAAGGATGATGCTAAAGCTGGATCGGGTAGGAGCGATGGGCTAAAATCGGGAGTGCTGCGAAGACCTTGGGGTGTGGGAATGGAGTGCATGAAGCCTTTCGATGGTGGTTGAGATTCTGTGCGTTTGGATAATGCAGTGGCAAGCATCACTCGACCTTGATTTCAAAGACTGATCTTGACGTACCTGTAGAATCGACCTTGATACTGTATGAACAGTAGTTCTTGTCTCCAACACATTGATTCAGGCTATCAAACAAGGTTTAATGAACTCGGACAGGTGACAAGAACACTTTCAGGTTCGCTATACCTACCCTACGAATAGAGACAGAAGAGTAACAAGACCCGATCCGACACCATCCCCTATAATTGAACCTCCTCTATATACACACACAGCCCATCGACAACACTCAAACACTATCGAACACCACGGGGACGATGACATCAAGAACAACAAGACCTTTCTTCATACCGGACACTTCACCCCTCTTAGCCTACTCCCCGTGTGTGGATTGCGTACCACCAGGAGCAGGTGGAGGCAGTTGGAAGTCTGACTTCAGGCCTAGAGGCGATGGATATGATCAGACATTTCATCAGGTCGTAGGCGGTGAACGCAGTGGGGTCAGTGTGGCGGTGAATGTCACGGGTGAGTTTGGCTCCTTGCTTCTGCTTCGCTACGGAACTTTCCGATCTGGTCAGACTGAATGGTCAACGTCCATCATCGTCAGACGTCTTGAGCGACATAAAATCACGACGAGCTCTCGCTTCCAATTGGTATGGGGATATTACAATAGCTGACTTGTTCTTTCGATTCATCGTTCCCTATGCCTTGCGAACAGCCACATCCCTCAACTTCTACACATCCCCCTCACCCTCCGAAATCAACGAGTGTTCCACCCAATACTCAGTCAACAGCTCGACGTGGCTTGATGCGTGCCGGAAATCGATATCGAACGGAACTTTCGTCATTGATCACTTGCCGATAGGACTGCATAGAGTGGAATTGAGGATGAAGAATTATGTGAATGCGACGGGGCTGGAGTTCATGGGATTTGGGGGGGAATTGGATATCGTCAGTTCGGACAGGTGAGTATGTGTCTCAGGTCCGCCTTCTGAAGTGGTTGTCGAAGTCAGGAGGACTAGTAGGGTAGAACTTGTCCTACCCGTGTCAGGACCATAGTAGACTTCTCCATTGGGATTGTGGCGGACAAAGGTCGGGCTCTGCCACTCGGCACCTACGTGACCTCCCACAATCATACCTTACTTGAAGACCAGGGCTGATCTCCTATACACCTCACAGCATGTCAAATCTGACCATCGACAATACCTCCCCCTCTTTCCTCTACTTCCCCTCTAACAACTGGACGTCGATAGGTCCCAACGGCGCACCCATGGCTCCCCCTGCAAATACCACCGTGGGAAGTACGCTGGGGGATATGTCTGGGTTCTACAACAACACAGCTGGGGTCAGTACTGTCAGTGGAGGCCGAGCGGAATTGAGCTTTCAAGGTGAGCTGTTTGGATTCTTTATCTCGTCGAAGGGCGATCGAATCCGATACCCGGGGTGATTTTGATTTGAGGAGAGAGGATAGTGAGGGAAAGAGACGGATGAAGTTCCATTGTCTGCAATGTTCGAGCGGATATCGAATATTTACTCCATTCCCAGGTCAGGCAATATACGTCTATGGTCTGGCTGGTCCAGAGGGCGGGACGGCCGAAGTTCATCTGGATAGTCAACTTCAACAAACCATAAACATGACCGTGAGTTCCACATTGCCCTTACTTTGATTTACTTATTGTGGCGGCCAAGGATTGGGCACTAACAGTCCGTTTGGTGCAGGGCAAATGGTCCTTGCATTCTTCTCTCCTATATGTGGGTGGCGGATTCAACCCGAACGATACACATACTCTTAGTATCACCAATACTTCGCCTGGTCGACAAATGGTGATCGATTATGCGATGTTGACAGTGCCTCATGAGGCATCTCCTGCTTCCTCTTCGTGAGTCTTCTGCAGAGCTCAAATTCGGACTTCAGAGCGAATCGTCGGCGGGTGTTCCCACTCTGTCAATCATGTTCGGGTTCCGCTAGCCTCCTGACGTAGTCATCTGGGTACTAACGTGTCTGTTCATCAGCACCGCCCACCTTGCTCTAATTGTTGGTCTCATTGCGGGAATCTCGATCGTACTTCTAATCGCAGGGGCCATCACATATGTGATGTACACCCGTCGTCGGTCACGTCGCATCGCCGCAGAACGCCGAATCATGAACACTACGCCGACACCATATCCTTTCGCAACAGGAATAGGGAAGGACCCCTCGACCTCCGAAGACGACTGGCGACTTCACCGGGTCCAGTCAGCTAGTCCTTCGACGCCTTATTCCAGTGATGGCCCTCCAGGTATCAACGGACGAGGTTTTGCTTGGGGAATCGGTGGTGATGGCATCGAGTCGAATGAACCTTATCGATCACCACCACCGAAATATCCCGACTATATACCTTACCGACCGCCAGCAGATACCAGCTCACACAACGTAGTTTCTGAATTTTCAGAAACGATCGATTCGAACCTTCCTTATATCGGAGGCGGATCAGCCCGATCGCCACCTTTGATCGCTGGTGCCACGCCCTTGGCCACCGGATGGTTATCTACACAAAGGGGACGTACTGAAGAACATGTGACATCCCCCGCACCTAGTCAAACTTCATCTTCTTCGAGGAGGAGTGGGAGCGGTCGGAGTAGAGAAGGTAGATCATCGATTCCTCTGATTTCAAGAAGAGGTGATCGATCGACCGAAGGCTATGTTGAGATTGCCTTGGACCATTACGACCAGAGTCAACGCCACGGGAGATCTCCTTCGCCAGCCTCTGCATCGACGCCCTCGACCCAAGAATTGGTCGTCAGTCCCAAGAGGGCAGTTGGCGGATCAAGATCTGTTGCCAGATTATGGCCTAAGAGAGATGCTGTACCCTCTTCTCATCGGACTCCCTCGCTTGCTCAAAAGGTCATTCTACCTGGTCTCGGAACGATTGGCCACAAGTTGGGGACTAACAACGTCACTCATCACCAGGCATTCGATCTCAATCGACGAAACCCTATTCAAGGGAGTCAATGCACCTCGACAGCCACATCCGCTTCTTCACCGAACGTCGGTGCTGCCGAGCCTGATAAAAGTTCTGTCAATGATGGAAGGGGTACGAGTCTGAGACGAGGAGTTTCCATCAAATCTGTGAAGACGATGCGATCATTTTTCTCCGGGCTCCTCTTCGTTCCTTCTTCGTCGAGTACCACGTCGCCGATATCGTCCATTCCGGCATTACCACAGACAGCAGCTAGACCGGATAGTGATATCTTTCCGGGATTGGCCGGAGGAGATACGTCGATCAAATCTGATAGGATGGGAGGTGATATGTCTATGCAGAACAACAGGAGTGGGGATGTTCGAGATGGTAAAGGAGGGGATATGGGAAGGAGTGCGGGATTGGGATTGGTTGGAGTGGAGAGGAAAGGCATACAGACAAGGATGAACAGAGATACGAGTCTGAAAGTCACTCCTTTCCTGAACGAAGCTGTGGGATTAGGGGGACCAAGCATCAACGCTTCTCAGATAGGTACGAATGATGGTGGTCTCGAAGAAGGAAAAGAGGCTTCGCCAAACTTGTTCATCGAACTGAATCCGAATAGTCCGATAACCGCGAGTAGACCAGATAGTCAGTGGACAGGGAGGATGAATGGATCGAGGAGGACATGGAAGGAGAGTCATCTCGGAACTAGCTGGGAGACAAGTGCATTAGGACGGTACGGTAAGGATTGAGGGGTCATGGTAGGAAAGGTGGGGCATGGGAGAAGATTTCCTTGCAGAGAGATTTTTTGATTGTGGGAGATGTGGGTCGATGACGAACTACGAAGCACAGTGCTTTGTAGTTATTCGATTAAAGTATGAGAAGCAGATTGGATCAATGCACTGGTGCACCTCAGCCAAACGGACAACGACAGTGCGGCATTGGACAGGCACCTGCATGCTCTCATCTTGACCACTGCGTGTCATTCAATACCCCTCACTCGTAGTCTGACCTCCTTTACTTGGTATCATGGTTCCCACAACGGTATCGTTATCAGACGCCCTCAAACACTCAATCCGATCGATCGAGCTTTGTCAACCATCAACGGCAGAGCCCTGACGAAAACGTCACCCAGGCACGGGACTCGTTGCCGTGTTTTCAGCAGCAACATGACAAGAAAACCGAGCCGCGTGCTCGTGAGTGAGTGTTACGATAATCGGAGAGATGTGAGGGTTCTGTCTTGCATTGCATTGCATCTTTATTCTGTCGACACTGTGTCAGCAACGGACTCGACGAGATAGAACTGGAAGATACCTCGTATATTTATACCCTCCTGTCGTAGCTCGAAGACTCCCTGCGGATCGGCATCTTCATTCATTGCAAACCCATTTTTCAGATAAAAACCTACACTGTCAAACATGTCAACAAGCATATCAAGTCTCAACCCTCTACCGCTCCTCGGACCCCATCTTCCCACGTTCATCCTCTCGACAGCAGGATGGTTTCTGGTCCGACACTTGTCACATCGATTGTCGCCTAAGTGGGTGGGGAAATATGCAGAATTCGATGATAGGACTAGAAGAGGGTGGGCCACACATGTCGTTTGTGAGTGTGGACGAATTCCTGATTCGTTTGATACAACTCGTGGGCTAGGAGCCGGGCATCAGTCACGATATCTTCCTGGCGATACGATCTTTGGACGAAGCTTCAGCTCGCAGGGAGGTCAGCTCACCATCCGAGTACGTTAGCAATGGTCCATGCTCTCACAGTCATCCCACTTGCCATCCGGTGTCTATCATCTACAACCCTCAAGCAAGATCCGTTATTCGGCTACGACCCTTTCGTAGGACACGTGTTGGCATTCAGCTCGGGGTACTTCCTATGGGACACGATTGATTCGTCGTTGAACTCAACCATTGGTTTTGTCGTGCATGGTGAGTGTTGCAAGCGGTGCGAAAAGAGTGTAGATGCACATCAGACCGCTCGAAAGGGTCGATCATACCACTCCTTTCCCGAGAAATGCTGAAGACCCATCATTTGTCTGTAGGAGCCGCATGTCTTGCTGTCTTCCTGTTCTCTTTCGTGAGCTAGCTGACACCTCGTCCGGGAAAAGTGTAGCTGACTTGTTGACCTCGGAAAGCGCCCATTCCTTGCTGGATTTGGCCCTCCTTTCCTCTTGTGGGAACTCTCAACTCCCTTCCTCAACATCCACTGGTTCATGGTGAGACTCGTCTGGATACTAATGTCTAAGCCGAGTGATGGTAGCTGACATTTGGGAAATAGGACAAGGCGGGTCTCAACAATCGATACCCTACCTTCTTCCTGATCAATGCCCTCGCTTTCATGCTGGTGTTCTTCCTTGCCCGGATAGTGTACGGCGGGGCGAATGTGAGTGGGCCTATTTTCAGTTCTGAGAGTCAATAGCTGATCTTTCTCGTGATTCCATGTAGAGTCTGCTCTTCTTCCATACCATGTGGACTGAACGTGACCACATCCCTTTACACCTTCAAGGTGAGTTTGTCATCTCTATGATGGGCAGTACTCCAGCTGATTACTCCCTCATAGTGATCTACTGCGGTGGAAATCTCGCTCTGAATGCTCTCAACTGGCTCTGGTTCTCCAAGATGCTCAAAAAGATGATCGCCCGATTGTCAGGAGACGAAAACGCCCAAGACAAGGAGGCTTCCAAGATCGCAAAGGAGAGTACACCGTTGTTGAGGAAGAACGTAGTGAAGGAAGGTGTAGAGGATAGCAGCGAGGATGGTGGAATCGTGGGACAAGAGGAGAACGATGAGACGTTGAGTCTGCCAGCAAAAGCGCCGAAGCCGATCAATAGTGCGGGTATAGATGAGAAGTGGTAGAATGCTAGTACAAAGTTCTTGCTCAGTCGTATCTCTGCTCGGCTGACCGTCTCCCCATTCATGACCCATAATCTCAAGCTCGGCTTCGTGTTCAATTGATACAACACTGTCCCATTCTACAATGGCTCAATGTCTTGTGGCGAAATCGTCCAGCCGAGCACGCAAGAACTTGAAGACACACTAACAAACGGACTCCAGCAGTCTCTGAAGGATGCGTTATACCAAATGCCAACAGACCCGACGACATGGTCAAACCCGTGCAGATCCCGTCACATATCTGTGCTTGATCACATCTATCACTCTTGCCGGATTCAACGATGGGAATGGAGAGCTTTGCATGACAAGCAATCCTCAAATGGCATAGACCTTCCGGTATAAGCATGATCTGATCCCGTGTCTTATCTCAGGGTCCAAACTTGTGATCAAGAGACAAAACGCTTCGCTCATCGCCGCCGGACTCCCGAAGTAGGACTGACGTGACTGACGATGAGATCCGTGCACGATTCCTGTATTGATGTATGGATTTGATCGAATGACACCCTCCTTTCGACCCGCAAAGCTTTTTCGACTTTGCACCTTAACAAGCGCTTGCTCAAGCCCCACTTCAATAACATCTTGATCCCGACTTTGCGCTTTCTATCCCTTTCCTTCCCTCACGAACGACTTCGAATGCATTCATCGTAGACAGAGTATCTTGCTCTCTTGACGAGATCTGTGTCCTACGTACTCCCGCTTTCTCCACTCCCATCACGCCTAAACCCGATTGGCGGACTGGAGGTGAGCTGCCGTCGTCTTCCTTCCTCCTCTTCATCCTCTCCGCATCTCGAGTACCTCTCGTTTGTCATCATCCTCATCTGCTTTCCTTCGAAACCAGCACCAGCGCATCACACAGCAGTCAGACCGTATTTGCTCACATACGCTGTCTTTCAGCTCAATCAAGCCAAATCAATCAAAGATGGCGAAAACAACACCCGCCGTGAGTCTTTACTCCTGTCCAATGCAAGATCATCCCGCTTACCTACAGCTTACCACACAGAACCCCGACGACCTCGTCGCGGGGATGTCAGATCTGTCCATCGGGACCATGAGAGGGATGCAAGACACCCTGGATGGTGAGCCAGCCTGATGAGTGCACGGATCAACAATCAACTGCCGAACTATGGGCTAACCAAACCTCTCTCTCTCGTCGCTAGGGTGTCCACCTCGTCCTGGTGAGTGACTCCCCTATCTTCTCGCCTGTTCAAGTTCGCCTCGAGGAACGATCCGCTGATCTCACGTTCTATACCTTCCGACAGGCTTCGGTACTGCCGGAAAACCAATCAACGTCAATGCCAATATGTTCTTGACCCGTTTCAAGAGTCATGGTGCCACCGTCAAGTATGTATACTTCTCCTTTCTTTCTCTGCCTCTAGCGTTTACTCTCGCACCTTCTCGGGCAATTCACTCTTTCCTCTGCGTTGCCAGGAGTAGCGGACCGAGTTGACACACCTTTAGCCATTACGATGTCGAAATCGACCCTGTCGTTAAGGTTAAGGATCAGAAGTAAGCTCATGGCTCGAACTGACATTCCCTCTTCGGATCTGCTGATGGTTCGGTGTACCATGACAGGAAACCACGAGCCCTGCTGCAGAAAGTTTGGGACCAGATGGTTGCGGAATCTACCGGTGATGTCAAGAAGGCGCTCGAAGCAGCTGCTTACGACCAACAGTATGTCTGAAAGCTCGCTTCCTTGTTCGAAGGAATTAGCTGACAAGGGTACAGGAAGAGCGCTTTTACGCCTTACGACTTGCCCTTGAACGATGGCAAAGTATGTTTATGCTTCTCTCAAATTGGAAGAGTGGATGAAGACTGATCAGGTGCGCAGTGCGAACTTATTGTTGCCCTTCGTGAGGACGGTGAAGATGCGAAAGACGATACACGACGCTTTAGGGCTGTCTTCCAACCGGCCGAAAACCAAAAGGTCGATCTTGACACCATCATTTCTTATTGCAAAGGTGATCCGCAGTCGGAGCAGGCTAGAGAGGCCATGGTCAGTGTGGTGTCGACCCTGAAGATTCTTGATCGTGTTCTGACGAGTCAACGTGCCTGCATCAGCTTCGGTCCGTCCAGGCGATCAACATCCTGTTCCGACAGGATCCCGCATCCAAGTACTCCATGTCGGGCGCCGCGGGTCGACGCTTCTTCAGTACAGGTGAGCTACATTCTGTCCGGGATGCTTCAAAAAGTTCTTTAACTGACGCCCTTCGTGCAGATGGTGCTATTCCTCTTCCCCAAGGTGCTGTCCTCTACAAGGGGTTCCAGCAGTCGTTCCGTTGGACAGCTGCGGGGTTCCCCGCTATTCAGGTAAAATCTTTGCTTTGATCTCTCGCAGATAATCAATAACATGATATTCTGCTCCTCTCAGATCGACACCGCATATTCTGCATTCGTTCAGCCAGGCATGCTTCCTGTAAGTCCTTTTCGGTCCTTTTTTCCTTTCTTTGGATTTGCGGCTGACTTGTCCCAAGGATGTCTGTGCTGGATTAGTAGGCCTGGCCGACGGTGGCGGTGGCGGCTTTGACGGTGGTCGAGGTGGTCGAGGTGGTCGGGGATTTGATCGAGGTGGTGGCAGAGGCGGTCGCGGTGGCTCCTCTTTCCAAGGTGGTGGCGGCGGCGGCCGAGGCGCTTCTCTGCATGAGATCAATCAATCGCAACTGAAGAAGTTGGGCGAAATCCTCAAGGGTGGCAAATTCAAAGTTACCCACCGGTGAGTGATTCTGCTGTCATACTAATCTTTTCCCACATAGTGCTTACTATGAAGCATTCTGTGCCGCCAGAAAGTCGAGCAGGATTTTCACCATAGCGGGTCTTACTCGCCAGCCCGCTGAGGCCTTGAGATTCATGATCAGCGGCCGAGACGGCCAACCCGACAGGCAGTGTAATGTCGTTCAATACTTCAAAGAGCAATACAATGTGACCGTAACTCGACCCCGACTGCCCTGTGTCAAGTACGGCAAGTCCAACTTCATCCCGTGAGTGTCGGTCTTCATCCTGCGTATGCGGTATCTAAGTTGACGCCTTTCCCCAGTTTGGAGTTCGTCAAGTTGGAGCCTTTCCACTCGATCCCGATGCTCAAGATCACGGGAGATCAAACGGCCGAGATAGGTTCCCTTTCATGTTGAAATATGATACATGGTCTGATGACTCCACACATCATCAAGCAGGCTGCTCGACCACCTCCTGACAGAGAAGCGACCAGTAAGTCAAGCAAGAGGGATTCTTTCTGATCCGTATGTAGTCAATGGTTGGCGGCAGACCTTGAATTACAACAACTTACCCAAGCTCAAGGCTTGGGGGTTGGAGGTTCAACCGAAGATGATGTCGATCCCTGCTCGGGTGCTTCAACCACCTCAAGTGCTTTATGGTCAAGGCAAGAGCGTGCGGGCAAACTTCGGGTTTGTAGCCTCCTATTGTTCTTTGTCTTCGATCACTGATTTGAGTACCCCAAATCGCAGCTCGTGGAACATGAAGGGCGTCAAGGTTAGTATTTCTGATCTGTTTAACTCCGCCAAGCTAACGACGATGGCAGTTCACGAAGCCCGGCCGTGCACTCAAGCACTGGTCGATCGTCTCCTTCGACCCAAGGGTAACACTCGATGATGCTGGTGAGCACCGCTTTTTCCTTGCTCTGACGAAAGAAGGGTACTGATGACCAGAAATCCCAGCTGCATTCGGAAAAACGTAATTTGGTACCGCTTGGATTTCTGCACGAAGTACTGACATGCGAACCGCTTAGCATGATCAACCATTTGGTGTCATATGGTCAGTTCGTGTCCGCAGGCTTTATCACAAGTTAGCTTACTCGAACACCGTTTCTCAGGGTGCCCCGTGGAGAACAAGAATCCTCTGTTTACAATGGAATCCCAACCGAGGCAGGTCGTGTGTTCCTTTCGCGGTACCACTGAACTGACAGAAGGTGCAGGGGAAGCGAACGATGGTATCCTGTCTGGAATGCAAGAAGCGGCAAGGAAAGCTTTCCTGGTGCACAAGGTGGCGCCTCAATTGGTTGTAGTCATCATGCCTGTGAGTTTATTTAGCATAAATCATAAAATTGGGAAACTGAGAAAAGCAATGCTCTTTGCAGAAGAAGGACCCGGCCATGTATCAGAAAATTAAAGCGGTGGCTGGTAAGTGAAGCACTACGGCTATCTACAGGCGTTACTGACTTCCCATACGTTCGTTCATAGCCGAGCAACTTCGCGCAGTGAGTTGGCACATGCGACACCTCTTCGATCCCTTCGCTGATGCGATCTCTGGTAGCCGGTCGTCACGCAATGCCTGCAATCCGCTAAGATCAAGAACGATCGTGGGCTTGACCAAGTGATTCCATCCTTGACGTCTTCGCGCAATGAGCTAATCAGCGCCGTGTGTCGCAGTACTGTGGCAACGTCGCAATGAAAATACATGCAAAGCTCGGTGGCCTGACTCACCAGGTGCAGCATTCTGTGAGTAACCTCTCAGCCCGTCCGAAGCGATAACTGATCCAGAATGTTGCCAGATCGAGAAGAACACTATGATGATTGGGGCGGACGTCAGTGCTCTCATACGTTGTACCTTGCATCGCTAACTGCCTGCGACGTAGGTCACTCATCCACCTCCAAGGGATGGCGCTATTCCACCCTCCATAGCAGTATCTGTTGGCGCTGTGAACGGCGAGAACAATCAGTTCCGCTCTGCCATTCGTCTTCAGGGAGGCCGTGTGTGAGTCAGATGGTATCTTTCCGACTTGATAACGCTCTAATACAGCGGACAGGGAAATTATACAAGATCTGGAAGATATGATGGTCGATCATATCACCGCATTTGAAAGAAATACTAAGGCGAAACCGCAGAAGATTTTGTTCTTCCGTGATGGAGTGTCGGAAGGACAGTACTCTCACTGCGTTGAGTGAGTCCGGTGTCTCCGCACCGTACCACTCGGTGCTAATCTTTAATCACAGACACGAGCTGCAGAGCATCAAGAAAGCAGCAAGGCGTCTTGATAGTGCCTACAAGCCCAAGGTCACGTTCGTGATCTGTGCCAAACGTCACGCCATGCGATTCTTTGCCCAAAGTGATCAAGACAGGGACAGGACTGGCAACCTTCCGCCGGGTAAGCTCCTACGCCATAGGACGTATCGTTCTTGCAACTGAATAGCAATCACGTCAGGTACTGTCGTCGACAGACAAGTTACATCACCCATGGGATTCGACTTCTATCTCCAAGCTCACTCTGGCTTGCAAGGTACAGCACGACCAACGCATTAGTAAGCTGGCTTGAGGCGCGAGTTCAAGTCATTGCTGACTTTCAGGTACAGTGTCGTCGTCGCTGATGAGAACAAGGTGAGTTTCGATTCCTGCAGCTTGAAGCCTTCTCAAAAATGCTGACCGCCTCGGTAGTACACCGCCGATAAGCTCCAGCAATTGGTCAACAACTTATGCTATTCATTCGCTCGTGCGACTCGTTCTGTCTCGGTAAGGTTTGACGTATCCTCTTATGAGTCCTATGCTGATACGATACTCACCTCGTCGTAACAGCTCGTCCCAGTGGCATATGTGAGCGAAGTCATTGCAAAGTTTGTGGAGTTACTGATCACACACTACTTTAGTATGCCGACATCATCGCGGAACAATGCCGCGCTATGGTTTACTCTGATGAGTCTGATGCTAGCACGACCGCTCCGTCTGTCTCTTCCTTCGGTGGTAGGCGGGAGTTGATGACCTTTGATCCGCATCGCCTCAGTAAGTCACCAAATCTCACGGTCGATGTGTTCCATCAAAGCTGATCATTCCCTATTTGCTGCAGAGAAACGCCTTGAAGGCGACGCCGAGTGTAAGTACAGCCCATCGCCATCGATATTGGCGAGGTGCTGACCCAGTCTCCTCGCGTTCGTCTACAGTCAATCGAGTTGCTTGGGTAAGTTTGTCGAAGAGTGCAACCTCTCGTGGAGGCGCTGACAATGTTTGATAGTACATGTGATCTGCGACCTCATTGTATCGTTTCAGGTGCCTCCTCTTCTACCTCGTTTCGTATCTTGGTTCGCTTCTCGATGATTTCTGTTTCTCGTTCTACTTGCGTCTACTGGGTCTGTTGATTCCGATAGCTGGTTTATGGCAGGCTTAGTACGGTCGAAGAGTGGATTCAGCATGAAACGGGTACGATCTGGTACTCTTGGCGTGTTGTGTGAAACAGTTGCACTTGTTTGAACCAGCCTGCGCACGGACCCCCCAACCTCTTCGGATCGCGGTAGGAGCAGTATGACGTTTGGCGCACAGTCCACCCAAACAAGTCACACCAGCACTTGTGTCCATTCTGTCAGCTCTTTCTCTTTCTCTTTCTCTTTCTCCTTCTCTTTCTCTTTCACTTTCACTTCCACTTTCTCTTTCGCTCTCTCTTCTCGTTTCCTGCCGTATGACCCAAGGCCGATTGACTGCCATCTTGTCAACTTTGGCCGCACACTCCGAATCCAAGGAGAGTGATAGAGCGCAACAGTTGCATTCGACATGTCGTCAACCAACGATCCAGTGAGTCTCAAGTTACCGTCTGATTTCTCACCGTTCTCTCTACTCCTAAAGACATTTCCAACTGAACAGTTTCATCGGTGCATTCCAGATTCCCGTGCTCCCTGACATGCAAGCTTTGAGCATCAGATCGAACGATGATCTGGCAGGTGAGTTCGGTTTCCACTCTATCTGGGATATTTCATAGGGACTTGGTCCAAGTCCTGCACTCCTCTTCGCTTGGGATCGACACTGATTGACGACTGAGATGGTTACGATGTTCAAATCAGAATACGCCCCCAGGCCTGGTAAGCCCTGCCCACCATCGTGTGAAACCATTCAGAACTGACTGTTGTCTGCCGTAAGACTTTGGCCGTCAGGGTAAGGCGATCCACGTGCAAGCCAACATGTTTCAAGTGAAACTTGGAGAGCAAGGAATGTCGATCTAGTAAGTCACAATTCTGTGATACAGCAGATCGTCCTGCACCTCTTGCCGTGACAGGGACGACCGCGGATCGCAACCTCATCTCCAACTTTATTTCCACACTGGCCTGCGCTGCGCAAACAATGCAGGCGAACGTCTTGATCACATCCAAAGCTCACTATCACGAACCCTGTCAGTCATTATGATATCGACATCGCCCCTGTCGGAAATTTCATCAAGAAGAAGAAGAAGACTGATAACGATGGGAGCACGAACTTGCGAAGGGATTTGTGCTGGAAAATCTGGAAGCAGCTGGTTCAGGAAGCACCAGCGGGCCCAGTGAAGCAGGCTCTTGAGGTCGCAGCATATGATCAACAGTGAGTTCACTTGTGCCTAGGGATTTGAGCAATTTCGCTGAAATAAAAGATAAACAACAGGAAATCCTTCTATACCCCTGTGAAGATTCCTCTGACCAAGGAGAAGGTGTGAATCAAAACTACAGAATTTTGATGTCAGGCCATAGAAGAGCACAAATAACCTTCCACCCTCTTCCAGGCAGAGATTCCTGTTACCCTCAATGATGATCCCAACCAGGACCTTGAGAGGAGGAAACGATTCAGAGTGACAATTCAATTCGTCCGTCTGGTCGACATGAGCACGATCCTCGACTACTGCAAGGGTCTTGAGAGTAGCGCGGCTACCAAGGCAATGGCGGTAAGTACCTGTTGTGGTACGTTACAAAAGTGACACAATTAACAGCACACACATGTATAGGCATCCGGGAAGGCAGCGATCAACACACTGCTCCGCCAAGATCTAAATGAACGTTTCTCAGCCAAAGGCGCTAGTGGAACGAGATTTTTCGGCCTAGGTGAAATCCTGCTCCTCCTACAAGCACAATGTATACGCTATAGGCTAATTTCAAGACTGTTGTCACAGATAGTGCGAGTACAATTAGTAGTGGAGGGGTGGTGCTCAAAGGGTTTATGCAGTCCTTTTTGACCGTTCAGGCAGGCTTATCTGCGGTTCAGGTAGCGATCACTCTTGGGAATGGAGACAATGACTGATGTGGACCACTCAGCTCGACACTGCTTATGGTCCTTTCTTCCGATCGGGACCCTTGCTCTCACTACTCACAGAGATCCTCGAACGTCGAGGTGGCGGCGGCCGTTTCTCGGGCAGAGGTGGTGACTCCATGGCTTCACAGCGGCCCCCTTCTCTTGACGTCGTCCCATATGACCAGTACAGCAAGCTCCATCGACTTCTTCGTCATGCTAAATTCACTGTCGCACACCGGTGAGTCATGTCAGAACCGAAAAGCGGCAAAAGCTGACATCGTCTCCCAATGGCAGCAAAACAGCGCAGACTTTCACATTCAAGGGGTTCACCACGGACGATGCTACAACTCATAGATTTATCATGGAGGGAAGGAACGGTGCTCCCGATAGCACCACGACAGTCCAGCAGTACTATCGAAGCCAGTACAATATCCATCTGACCAAGCCTCGCCTGCCGCTTGTCATGTATGGCGAGGGCAAAGTTGTCCCGTGAGTATCTGCAAGCTGTATGGGAAATAAGAGCTCAATTCATAGCTGGAACTTCAGCATCGAGTTCGTTATGCTGAGAGACTTCAACGCCATACCGTTCGGCTCGATCACTCCTGATCAGACCGCCGAGATGATTAAGTGAGTGCAGTAATGGGCTTTGAGCCCGAGATGGGCTTACCTTTCGTACAGGGTGGCAGCCAAACCACCTCCCCAGCGTCAGGCTGAGAGTGAGTGCTTCCCAGTTCTGTATTGTCAAGGAGGGCATAACAAATCCCTGACTCGTCGCTAAACGGCTTTCAGTCATGGGGTGGCGACGTACAATTGACTACTCAGCACTTCCGAAGCTCAAGGCTTGGGGCGTGAGCGTGGAGGCTCAAATGATGAGGATACCGGCTCGGGTCCTGACTCCACCTAGCGTCTCATATTCGGGAGGAAAGCAGCTCCGTGTCAATAACGGGTGAGTCAGACTCACAACCAATGGCTGCGGCTGTCATATACTGACAGACAATCATCGAATCATACTCATAGCGCGTGGAATGTCAGAGGAGTCAAAGTGAGCCTCCAATACAGGTTCCACATTTCAGGTTGCAGGCTTAGTGAGATTTCCAGGGTAGTCCTGATAAACCTCTTCGCAGTTTGCCAAAGCCGGCAATCCACTTATGTCTTGGTCCATATGCTGCTTCGACCGCGTGTGTACCGATGAACAAATACGTGAGTTTACCGTTCTCTGACAACCATGTCGATGGATATCACTTTCTCACCGATGGCATGACAGGCGCCTTTTTCAAGACGTGAGCGTCTGAAGCGACCGTGAGCTGTTTGCTCACGCTAATAACCTGCTCCTGTAGCTTCATAATAGTGCTCCAGCAAACTGGATGCCCGGTTGCGAATGTGAATCCCACAATAGTGAGGCACGAAGGCTCCGATGTCCGTACCACTCTACAGGGCGCGGCTAGGGAAGCATTCTTCCAGAGCCGGAAGGACCCACAACTGATGATCGTGATCGTCCCGGTAAGCTTCTGCTGTTTCTGGTATCTGCTGGCATCTAGATTTTGACTGACGGTTGTGATGCACTAAGTTTAAAGACCTTGGATTCTACTCGATGGTCAAGAGGATTTGCACCACCGAGATGAAGAAAGTAAGTCGGTGTTGTTATTAGCAGTGAAATTGGGCTGAATAGTTGACAACGGTATCGCAGCCGGTGGTCTCTCAAATCATGCAATCGATGAAAATCAGGAGCGATCGGGGCGTGGATCAGGTGAACCTTATATCAATGATCAGTGTTGGCGCCGCGCTGAAGACAACCTTAGTACTGCGGCAATATGAGCATGAAGATTCATGCCAAAGTAGGCGGGGTCACACATCAAGTACCTGTGCCCCAGCTTGTAAGCTTCCCTAAAGACACTGAAAGCTCGAAGAGCAATCTGACGGGCGGGAGTAGCTGGATCAGACTACCATGATGATCGGAGCAGATGTGAGAATCTGAGCCGGTGTTATCGTCTAGTCGCGGTGCTAATTCGAGATTTCGCAGGTCACTCATCCACCGCAAGGAGTGATCCCTATTCCTCCTTCGATAGCTGTGTCGGTCGCGGCTGTTAATGGTTCAAACAACCAGTTTGTTCCAGCCATCCGACTTCAAAACGGTCGTCAGTGAGTTCATCCCTTTCGCAGCCTTGCCGTTTTCGTGCCTCCACTGATCTCCGACAAAAAGAGAGTTGATCGAGGACTTGAAAGACATGACGAAAACCCACATTCGTCTCTTCGAACGCAATTCCAAAGCTAAGCCCCAGAAAATAGTTATGTTCCGCGATGGTGTCTCCGAGGGTCAATACGGTCAATGCGCGGAGTGAGTGACGTAGAAATCGCATGCACCGATCGATATCTGACGAAGTGCCATCTCAACAGGATCGAACGAAGCAGGATTTTGGACGCCTGTCGAGAGTTAGATCCAAAATATCGACCGAAGATTACTTTCGTGATTTGCGCTAAAAGGGTTTGTCAATTAGTAAACTCCAATTTCCGACAAGATCACTCACAGCCAAGTACTGCAGCACAACATGAGGTTCTTCGCCACCTCAGAACAGGACAAGGATAGGACGGGCAACCTACCTCCAGGTCAGTGATGGCAGAGCATCTTGTATGAATATGGAGCTCACGACACCATCTACAGGCACATGCGTGGATTCTCATGTCACCCATCCATACGCCTTCGACTTCTACCTGCAGGTGAGTAAAGGATCCAATTTGAATGGCCCCCGTTGTGACTGAATTACACTTTCGTCCCCCAGGCGCATGCCGGACTGCAGGGTACAGCCCGTCCAACACATTAGTGAGGTATTCACTTCCTCAACAGCAGAGTGATACTGACACTACCGGAAAGCGTGGTCGTGTCTGACGAGAACGGAGTGAGCCGCCTCATTGCATGTGTGAAGGATGGAACTGACGAAAAGCTTTGGGTCGTTTAGTTCACCGCCGACAAGATGCAGAATCTGTGCAACAGCCTGTCTTACAGTTATGCTCGTTCTGCTCGTGCTGTTTCCGTGAGTCGCTTTGACACTGAGTGCATCGAAGCTGATTCAGACTTTGATCCCCAGATCGTCCCTGTGGCATATGTGAGTGTCTGGTAACTTTCAAGTAGACTATGCTTACAATGGCAACGGGTCGCAGTACGCGGATGTGAGTAGTGATGACCTTCCCGGGGCAATGCGATTCTCGTCTCTCGTCTGACAATCCATTCAGATCATTGCGGGCAAAGCTCGCGATTTTATCTATAGTGACGATTCGGACGACGGCACCACGATCTCCGGCTCGTCTGGCGCAGTCTATGCGCATGTGGAAACTCACAAGCTTCGTGAGTGCAGTTTGAGTCAAGATCTCGACCGATATCGACCTTTACCTCCAAGCTGACCAGTATCTAAACCTAGGTGATCGATTGGAAGCGGATCCACTCTGTAAGCTGTGTCCCAAACTTGCTCCTGGACAGAGTATGTGCTGACCACGTGCCATACTCTTTTCAAGTCAACCATGTCGCTTGGGTGAGTTGAGACGTTTGACAATTCGCACCGGAGTTGCTTCGCTGACCTGCGCCGCTTCGCAGTACATGTGATCGAGGCTTCTTGAAAAGGTTAGCCTCTCGGTTCAAATCACTCATACGTATCTTGTGTTCAGTTGTACCATATATACATCGTCGACGACGTCGTGGTTTCATCCATACTTTATGCAAGCGCTATCGTACAAGAGTGGCTTCCGTCACTGTAGACAATTGGCCGTGAAGCAGTCCTTCTCATATACACTCCATGGCCAAAGGTGGCGAAAGCCCCGAGTGATCTCTATTCTGCGCCGCGATACTGTATATATTACCCGAAGATGCCCTTGTATTTTCAATGCTAATGAACTGTACGTCCTCACCTCGCCTTGACACGAACAGATCTGGGCTCGGACATCATTCCGATTTGGATGCTCTCGATCCTTTCCTTCGCGTTCAAAGTTTCGGTCAGGACCAGTTGGTCATGAGATTGCCCTTTTCCCACTGCAGTACCTCTCACTCCTATCGATTGGTGCCCAGACTCAGACCTCGATCAATCAATTTTACTCATCCACGACCCCTATCCTGGCCTTCCACATGCCCTCCTTCAACCTGACCACGCCTCTCCAAGTCTTCTCTTCCCACCCTTCCGGCTCTACGCTCAAGAACCTCTTCGCCTCTTCCCCACCACCCACACCGCCGTTGACCTGCATCGTCGGAGTCTTCGGATGTCTTGGCGGTAACGGTGGAGGATGAGGGAGGGCTGCTGGATGTCTAGGTGGGGGAGGTGGGAGTGATGGGGAATGGTACTTCTCATCCAGGTTGACTGGTGTTAATTCCACCTCTTGTCCTTCTTCTCCTCCCTCAGGTATTTGGTGTTGCGATTTGTCACCGTCACTCAGGCCCAAAATAGATGATGATCCTATTTTATCCTTCTCGGTGGTGGGAGTAGCAGCCTCACCATCGTCGACACTACGTTCCGTCGCAGCTGAAGTCGGACTATTACTGCCCTCCGCGACAAGGCCGGTGAGACTGGTCGTACTCCCACCGCCACCCAATTGGGATAACCTATTTCGGGCAGGAGCTCGTTTGGGTACAGGGGGCGGCGGTGTTGCCGTTGAAGAGGGCTTCGGTGAATTGGGTGTAGAACTCTGTTCAACGATTGGCGAATTGAGCGACAACTCCTGTTCCGCCTTCTTCTCGACCTTGGCTTCATCCACTGGGTTGCCTGTCTCACCCAGCCCAACGTGCGGTGTTTCCAGTCCTTCTTCGGGCAGATCGTGATCCCCCTCTTTAGGCGTAGAGAAGAAGGCATGATCGTCAGTCTGGCTGCTTGTCGAAAGTGGGATCGAAGTGCTCGAATCCCCGCGTTGGAGGTAGACGCCATCGCTACCGTCTGCTTGAATTCTCGAGTCCAGGTTCGCCGTATCTTTTTCGGGACTTGCCCCTTCCGCACCGTTGGCGATGAGCGCATTGAGTCGGTCTTCTATGGAAGAGTCAACTTCAGGTTCAGGTTCAAGAATCGTCGGTACTTCTTCTTGTTGACCCTCCTTGACTTCGTCCGCATCCCTCTTCTCGTTTATCTCCACTGGTTGGACAACTCTGATTTCCGCTTCCGAACTCGCTCTGACCTTCTCATCGAGATTCAATGGCTCTCCCAGACCTAGACCACTTGTTTCGCCTTCACTCTCCTTCTCTGCCCCCAGTGACCCGACTGAGCCTCTCTTCTCACCTGGACTGGGAGGTGCATCCGCGGACTTCCACTTGAACCCCAAAGCCCAGGAAGACTTCTTTCGTGTCGGGAGTGGAGGAGGACGTGTTTCGCCATTCGGTACAGTTATCAGGGAGGTCGAAGGAGCTGGCTCGTTCGTAACGACGGGTTGCTGAGGTTGCGAACCGACCGTGCTGCCTACGCTGGAACGATTGTTCTGATCCGATGACATATCGTCACCATGCCAGACAACATGAACGACACCGGTCCTGATGAAATGCCACAATTCGCAAGTCGCCCTCAGCCTCTCCAGACACCATCCTGATCTACAGAGAGGATACAACTTGGCATCTTTCTCTCCTTGTGAAGAAACAGTGGTGGCTGATCGAGCTATGCGGAATATGTAGACCGAAGTGAGTGACCCTCCTGCTCCAAGGGCAGGCGAGGATAATGGAGATTGCGTGGGAGAAGGAGGAATATTGTGTGAAGGGGAACCAGTCACTGAGCTGGAGTTGAAGAATGGTTTGAGTGAGAATCGAGATGTCGTAGTAGAAGTAGTCGCTACGCCGCTTCCGCTCGTTCGATGAGGATGCATCGGTGGAGGACCGAAATGACCTCCAGCTGGGGATTGAGGGACAGTATTGGCGAAGATAGCTTTTCCACACAGACTGCACCCAATGTCCATCATTGATGCACTAGTACTCGCGAGAAGTGTTGTAGCGGATACAGGCTCAATGATCAGATCACCGGCGATGATAGCTTGGCTGACACTTCTTCTCGACAACCAGCTAAGATCCGGCGCAGCATCAAGTCGTAGCGTCGGATCATGATCTTCCATGATGGTTCGAGCTAGGAAGGCTTGAGCCAGGATGTTGCTGATCTGCGGAGGAGGGAATATGTCTTTTGAGGCCTTCTTCAATGGTCGAAGAGCCCGTAGATGCTGTAAGAAGGTGAGGAACTCGGCATAAGGAACGTGGGACGAGAGATATTTCCGAGCGTGGCTTGGTGGTGCGCTCGAAGCTCCGGATCCCCCGCCGTTGACAGGATGAGAGGCCAATGAGAGGGTTTGTAGTTGGAGTTGCATGGCGCGAACGGCGGCTTCTGCATTGGCGAGGTTTTCCTCGGTAGACTTGAGTCGTCCTTCGGCTTCAGCTCGTGACATCCGTTCGACGGCGACCATAGTGTTTGCCTGGGAGACAAGGAGGACATGTCAGCTCGGTACAAAGAGTCACAACCAGTACGGGGGTGAATGGGTGCGGTTGAAGGCAATGCACTGTGCAGCAATATGTTTCAAAAAGAAGCAGGAACAGCGAAGGTGAGAGAAGGGATCAGAGATGGGGAGACGGCAGGCGGGTCCAGGACGGAAGTCGGCAAAAGGTTGAGGAGTAGATGGAGAAAGTACGACTGTAGATAAGTGAGAGGGGTGATGGCGCTGAGCTACATATGATTAGAGGCGACGACCACCAACCCACCTGATCGAATAACTTTGCGGTCAGATCATCCACCTCGTTCTCTACCTGTTCCCTCCTTTCTTCCGCACTACCTCTCCTCCTCTCCTCCTCCACCAGCCCCGCCGCCAACCTCTGCATCTCATCCCTTATCTGCGACCTCTCCACCAACAGACCCGTCTGCATACTCTCTTCCCATCTATCCTTCTCCTTCTCCAGATCCCGAGCCTTCACCCCCAGGGAAGAATGACGTTCTTTCAGCTCGGTGAGCTCGTCTTCCAGATCAGCGGAGCGGGAGATTGAGTTGATCAACTTGGAATTCAGGGCGTGGGTTTGATCGGACAAGACGAGGAGTTGGGATCGTAATGTGGATATCAGCGAGGTGGTAGGTGAATCGGGGGGGTGGAGAGAATCTGCTGGGTGGGAAGCGAGAAGGTCAGGTGTGGATAAAAGTAGTGGGGAAGGCTATAATAGATGACAGTCAGTTGAACGCAGCCATGTTCGCGATGATGGAATGCCTCTCCACCTGCTTCGCTATGCTCTCCTCGTCCTTCGCCATTGCCAATGGCTGAGCGAACTCCTCGACAGCTGCCGTTGTTTGCTCGCGCTCGTGTTCATCGTTGGAAGTCGCCTCGATGGCCGTCTCTGGGTCGAACGAGGATGGCGGCTTCACAGCCACGTCACCGTCATCGGTGACCTCAGTTCTGACCTCTGGCTGTGTGTCTGACATCGTCGGGACGTCTATAACGGTCGCTTGTGGACGAGTGAACACCACAAGGTTCAGATTATTGTTGAGAGTGGTCAAGTTGCGCTTCTGGATTTGGTAGGTGGCATGATCCGATTCCCAAACGGTGACAACGTGACAACGTGACCTCACCCGTCGCGTGTCGCTGTTGACTCTGTGTGGCACCTGGGATTTGACTTGGGGATTGAAACCGTAAAAATCTGTGCATGTGGTTTCCTACGCTCCTTTCTCGGTGTGAATATTCGTAACCTCTATAGACAAGACATGAATCGCAATCAATGGAGTGGATGATGATGCTCCAAAAAAGATGAAAATGGAAGAAAGTATCCTATATACAAGAAGAAATCATGCTCCCCTTTTTCCTATACCTCCGCCTCGAAAACGCCTCAAGCAGAAGCGCCGGGCTGGAAGACGACACGCTCTTGCATGTTGATGAAGATGTCGTCTGCAGGATGTCGGTAGAGAGGCTGCTTGAGGAGACGTTGGTCGAGGTAGTGACCGATGAAACCGATGGATCGACCGAGGACGAAAAGACCGTTAAGTGTACCGTTCTTGAGGTACTCAGCGGCCTCCTCTTCGGTGAAAGCACCACAGCCAGAGAGCAAATCGCAGAAGGAAGCGGCGATAGCACCGTCCACGTTCAAGATCAAAGTGTTGGACTTTTGTGTGGTGACATCCTCGACAGCGAGAGCAAAGTCAAGGGTCTTGTGGTTGGGGAAGTTCTTCTTGACGTAGTCGACAACGAGAACAACTCGGAGATCGGGGTTGGTCTTGCTCTTGATCTTGTGACCGATACCGGGGATGAGCTTGTTCGCTTTTCGCATGGAGTCAACGAACTCTCGAGGGGTGGCGCCGGAGCCGAGGCCGCGAGAGAATTCAGCAGCGGCACCGTCGAGAGCACCACCAAATCGGTCACCGATGGTGAGGAGACCGGCAACAAGGGAGGAGATGAGGTCCTTGCCAGCACGAGCAGTGATGATGGTGTTCATAGCACCGGAGACGGCAGGTCCGTGGTCGGCTGTGAGCTGAAGAACCATCTCGATGAACTTGCAGGCGTACGCAGGCAATCGTCGCTTGAACCAAAGCAAGGAGATGACTCCTCCGATACCGAGCTCCTCCTTGAAGACGTCGGAGATTCGCATACCAGCGTACATGAGCTCCTGGCCACGCTCGTCGGAAATGGTAGAGATGAAGGCGGCAGGTTTTCGGATGAGACCGAGTTTAGAAGCCCATTGGTAGTCCATCGGAATCTGAGGGGGCTCGACCTCGGGTTTGGGAACGATCTGACCAGAGGCGATGAGCTTCTCGTAAACAGCCTTGAGGGTCTCGGGGAGGTCCTCAAAGGTGTCGGGGACGATGAAACCAGCAGCTCGCATAGCTCTGTTCTTGGCGTCGGCAGTCTCGACGTCAGAGTTGGCCATAGAACCGGCGTGACCGAACTGGACCTCGGAAGTAAACATCTTGGCACAAGTACCGATCGCCCAAGCGACAATAGGCTTCTTGATCGTACCGTTCTTGACGGCCTCGATAACTCGGTACTCCTCGGTACCACCGACCTCACCCAAGAGCAAGAGGAGCTTACAGTCGGGGTCCGCCTCATATCGCAAGAGATGGTCAATGAACGAGGTACCAGGGTATCGGTCACCTCCGATGGCAACACCCTCGTAGACACCGTTGGTGGTGTAAGAAAGGATGTTGTTGAGCTCGTTGGACATACCTCCGGACTTGGAGACGTAACCGACAGAACCGGGTCGGTAAAGCTTACAAGCGATCAAGTTGTCCATCATACCACCGGTGTTACCGATTCGGAAACAACCAGGCTTGATACCACCAACGGTAGCAGGGCCAATGATGATCACACCCTTCTTGACAGCAAGGTGGAGTAGCTCACGAGCGTGTCTCTCGGGCACACCTTCAGCGATGATACCGATTGACTTGATTTGAGGGTGGGTGAGGATGTCGAGTGTAGAGGCGTACACAGATCGGGAAGAGCTGAAGTTGACAACCACGTCCACGTCCGGGTGCTTCTTGGTAGCCTCAGCAACGGAAGTGTAAACGGGAAGGAGAGTCTCCTTGGTACCCCAGTAGAACTTCTGGATGTGGTGACCACCGAAGGGATAGATCATAGCAGCGACAGAGGGGGTCTTTCGGCCACACGAGAAGTCGAAGTCAAGCATACCCTGGATAGCACGGGGCTGGAGACCGAACACGAAAGATCGGGTGTCGGCGTCGAAAGGTCGGAACCAAGGTCGGGATCCGTGGACCTCGGTTTCGAAGCGGACGATTTGGTCGTTGGGTTGTTCCCGGGAACCGTTGGCCTTGATAGAGCCGACAGGATCCTTGGAGGCGGGGGCGTCACCGTCCACACCGTTGGGAGGTGTTCCAGGGGCGGAAGCGATGGGAGTGACGTCCCGGGTGGCGGCGGAAGGAGGTCTAGCAATGCCGAGAGCCATAGGGACAATGGCGGTGATGGGAGACTCGGGACCGTAGACCTTCATAGGTACGCCAATGGACTCTCCGCAGAGACGCATAGCCTTGAGACCCTCTTGGTAGTTGGGACCAGCACGTCGGACCCAGATGCTGACTTTGTGTCGTTGAAGACCCTCTTGGTACTGCTTGAGCGCTCTGATGATACCCTTGAAGGTAGCGGCGACATCAGAAAAGTTGGCGGCACCTGAGTTGAAATTAGCTCTGGACGGAAGATGTTGATGTCCCTACTCACCACCACCGATGATGAGAACCTTGCCTTCGGGGTGGGGCTGTCCTCGAGTGATGAGGTCGACTGGAAGCAGTGTCAGCTCGAGGATCAATGTACCATACGAAGAGATCACAAACGCACTGATGGTCTTGGCGTACTCGTAAGTCTGACCCTCCGTAGGAGCACCAGAGTATTCTCCGTAGTTGGCAAGCTCGTGAGCGAAACCAGCAGCAGCGATAGCGTCAGAGTAGACGACGGAAGCACCACCTATATTGAGTTAGCTCAAATATAGTGTAATTGAGGGCAACGAAATACTCACCACCAGCGACCATGGTCCAAACTCGACCCTCTTGGTTAAGGACGGTGAGCTTGAGGGAAGCACCGGTGGAAGCGTCAAGCTTCTGGATGTACGCCTCCTCCTTGGTCAAGTCACGACCGAAAGGCGCGGGCCAAACCATGGGGGGTCCTCGGTCGGCCTTGATACTGGCAGACGCGACATTGTTGACGGGAAGGGAGTTGTCTCGAGCAAGAGCCCACTTGGGGCCACAGAGGAAGTCGGCAGTCTGGTCGAGCTTGGCAGCCATGTCGAGGTAGTGAATTTCAGCGGTCTTGCCGGGGGCAGCGTCGAGAACGACAAGAGGGTTAATTTCGAGGTAAGCGACTGCACGAATCCACGGTTCATCAGCGCTGGTCCCAGGAAAGGCACAAACTGATCCACTTACAGTGCAAGTCAACGTAAACGGCGTAGAGCCTGATCAAGAAGTCACAGAGGACATCCTTCTTGGTTGGTGCAACGTGCTCAAGAAGAGTGCTGATGATGGTTTCTCGGGTAGGGAACTGTGAGAAGTGGTGTCAGTACCCTACTCAAACTTATAAAAGGGGAGGTAGCTCACCTCCTCTCCAACAGCAATCAACAACTTCAGGGCCTTGGCGTCAACATCTCCGACATCGACACCACCCTCGCTAAAATAGATGCCGTCAGCCCCGATTTCGGGTTCGAATACAAACGACTCACTGGGTGAACAAGATCCAGTCACCTTCTCGAGTGGAGTTGATACAAACGTAGTACTCGGTGTCGGCAGGGTGAGGGGTGAAAGGCTCGATGATGAAGGTGTTGAGGGTACCGGTCGTCTTCTCGACAGTGACGGGCTTACCAGCTCGCTCCTCGATCCAGGCAGCAGTGGTTTCCCAGTCCTTGTTGAGACAAAGAAGACCGGCCTTTCCTCGTCGCTTGATGAGCTGATCGGGCTTACCGACGAGCTTGGAGGTGAAGACCCATTCGGGGAGACCAAGTCCGGGCTTGATAGGGGGAGAAAGGGTCTTGGTAACGGGGTCGCTACAGAGTGTACAACATCAGCTGCAACTATCAGAACACGCATACCCAGCAAGGTCGAGACACTAACAATTCGACTTGAGCGACCTTGACGTCAGTGAGAGAGGACTCGCCCAAGGTAGCGATGGGAGTAGGGGATCGGTTGAGCCAGTAAGAGACGAGCTGCTTGGCATCGAACTCGCGGATGGCTGAGAGAAGGGGAAACAAGTAAGAGTCAGCTGGTGAATTCCACAAAGGACCGACGGTGGGGGGTCGGCGATCATTTCAAGGTCATCTTGCTCAAGCATGAAGTAGAGTGTGACTACACCCTACCTCACGTCTTTGAAGCGATACCAAGCGTTTTCGGCCGACATGGTTGGGGAAGAGAGCTCGCACAAGCATGACCGCAAGCCACTCGTCACTCACCCTTTGTAGACATGATGGAAGAGGATCAAGGGAGTATGTGTGTGAAGTTTCGAGGCTATAACCACGTTGGCAAGTTGACGAAAGGCAAGATGGAAGGTAAGATATATCAAAGGGTCAGTCAACTTTCTCGCTTGCGGAATTTCCGCGAGATCCGCAAAACTCACGCGACAGGTGAGATGCAATTGACGAAAGAGGCCGTGGGAGAGAAAGGAGACGAAAGAGAGACAGAAGGGGAGAGGAAGGGATACGACAGAGGACCAAAGCTATGAAAAGCTGAGGAGAAAGAGAGAGAGAAGGAGGAAGGGGGAAAGGAGTAAGATGGGTTAAATGGGTATGGCACGAGGTTGTTCAGTGGTGGTTGCAGAGTGTCGTCCGTCTCCCCAACGACCCCTGAGCATCTTCCCCATCACCTTTCAGAGAGATTCGAAATACATGGAAATAATAAATAATAATAATAATACACATGGAAAGCGGAACGCGCCGAACACTATCAAAGGGGACAAATGACACGTACGTGTTCTGTGCCTGTTGATCCACTTGATTCCGATTCAAGGCATCAAGCTCACACGTGGTAGTAGTGTGGAGGCACGCGAGAGTGGTCTTTGTCAATAGACCCCTTTCGATTCACTTTCCATCTCGTCGACCTCGTCATACCCAGACTACATCGCGCCCAATGTCATCGGCATTCGCATCACCAGCAGCTTCCGACGATATACCCATAGATCCATCACTGCTGGAAGAGGAAGAAGAGGTAGCAGCGGCTGAGAGAGCTGCTCAGGATCAGTCAGACAGCAACGACAGTGAGCCCGAGAGCGATGAAGGGGGGCAGGATCAAGGTGAAGGGCAGGCGCAACGAGCTGGACCCTCAAGAACAGACAGAGATGATGCAGTATTCGAGTGAGTCAGAAGACTCATCAGTCTGCCACGGTTTTGCGTCAGAGATCGAGCTGACGACGAGATCCTTCAAGTCGCCTCGCAAGATTCGTATCTCGTGCCGTGCCAGAGGGAACACAGGGCGGATTGGGAGGTCGAGATTTCCAGCGCGAAATCGAATTGGCAGATGCTGAAGATCTACCTCAAGCTTCTCGTCCCAAGACAGCAAAGGTACATATCCTCCATTCACAAATGCAGTTGAAGCCCACTGACGAGCGGAATCTCACAGCCGCGCCGTGTGCACAAACCCACCCATGAGATACAACGTTTACTAGGTCAAGCCAATATGGCTTACATCCAGTCAGAGCACGAGACGGCTATCGATCTTTTCCTCGAAGTGATCAGGCATGACCCATATGTACTCGCAGCCTGGACATCACTGGCGAGCTGTTATGAAGAGAATGGAGACGGGGAGAAAGCCAGACAAATGAAGTTCCTGGGCGCACATATAGAGAATGAGATCGAAACTTGGAGAGAGTTGGCTATGGATTTCAGGTACGTCGTCGGCATGACATGAGAGGACAGGGAGACTGACGGGATGTGTAGAGACCATGATCAGCTCGAGCAATGTATTTATTGTCTGAGAAAGGCCTTGAGGCTCGATCCAACAGACGTGGGATTGTTGTGGGAGCTTGGAGCTATCTATCGTCAGCAAGGACAGAAACATCGCGTGAGTTAAGAGGAATACGCATACGCATAGATGATACCAGCTGACGGACCATCTAAACGACCTCAGGCCAGTGATGTCTTCAAACGGATGCTGAGATCTGACCGGACTTTGGCGCGCGATTTCAACTTCGTCATGGAGTACTTCCCTATCATGATCGAGACTCATCAGCGACCCTTTGTCACCAAGATCCAACGAGAAGCCTTCGATTTCCACATCGACGCCTTTGCCTCCCCCGGTGATCACGGGAGACGGCGGGAACAGAACACCATGAACCTCGATCGAGTCATCGAGCTCGCAGATGGTCTGTTGTCGCTGGATGATCTGGATCAGGCTTTGGAAGTGATCAGAAGGGGACAGAGGTGGATGCAAGGCAGAAAAAGCCAAAAGAAATGGGATACATACGAAGACGATAGGGAGTACGACCCTCCCGGGACGCAGAGACCTTCAGCGGATGGCAAAGAGCTGGAAGAGAATGAAGGTTTCGCTCTGGACATTGCTCTGAGACATAGATTGGCAATGGTCAGGATCAAGCTCGGTGATGACGATGAGGCTTCCGTGAGTCCATTGCGGCCACATGTCCAGTCTCTGCAGCAAGCTAATGTGATGGTTGGTGATCAAGATACACATCAACGAGATCCTTGCTCTCGACGTCATGCAGTATCACTCTTTCTTCCTTGAATTGGGAGATGCTCTCATTCAGCGAGAGATGTGGGACAAAGCCCTGGAATGCTTTGGCGCCGTCCAAGAATGCGAGGATGTGAGTTGCTTGGGCAGGGGATGCTCGACTTCCAACTGACAGTGTACTCAGCTGCCCGACGATCCTGCACACATTTACGCTATCGGTCTATGTCAACATCACCTTAAGAATTTACCGGAAGCTCATGAAGCCCTTCAATGGGGTGAGATACCTCAATGCTTCCCTTGGTATTCTAAGCTCATCATTGATCCCTAGTCGTTTCCAATGACCCCGAAAATATCCAAGCAAGATTGCGGCTCGCAAATGTCTTGGAGGATATGGGACGCAAAAATGAAGCTCTGGAGCTGGTCTCGGACGGTATGTATCAGGCGAAACGAATTCCCTTCATTCTGACTTGACTTGACCTTTTGTGTGCCTCGCAGTCATTCGAACTCGAGCTCATCGTGAAAAGGATACCAACGCCCAACAGCGCTCACGACAGCAACCCCAAGAAGAACAACAACCACAACCGCAGCAAACCACTTTGACCAAATCCGAGCGGGCGGCCAATAAGAAGCTGACGAAAAGAGTCTTGGAGGATCAGATGCGAAGTCAGATGCAGAATTTGTGGCAGGATGTCCAAGATTCTGAATTGGGAACCGAACAGGGGGATGTGGGTGCCTTGGATCGCTTCATTCAGGCCGCGGGGACAATGATCGAAAACTATCGATTGAACAAGGGCAACTTCACGAAGAGCAGAGTGTGTATTGCCTTCTGACAAACTATTTGATTAAAGTCCTTTAGCGAAGGAGCTGATCTGTGTTCGACAGGGCGTGGTCAGGGTCCTGAAACGGCGTAAAGTCGGAAGAAGGAACGACGTCGATTCCCAAGCTCAAGAGATGCAAGACCGTCTGGAGAGGATGTTAGGGTGTACGTATGCCTGCCTGCCATCATGAGATAAAGAAGCTGATTTCGAAGGCACATAGTTGAGGATGACGCTCCCATGGAGGCGGGATCATCGTACACCACTTTCCGTCGCACAGAATTCTATGGCTTGAACTATGAACAGTGGCTAACGTTGATGGTCAAGGTCAGTGCGACTGGATAACTTCACAAGTCTCACGTAGCTTTTTGTGTGGTGACTGACACCTCCTCGCAGTACTGTTGCGTCCTTATGGTAAAAGACGAGGGCGACATCGCTTTGGATATCCTCGAGCATGTTGTTTGGTCCGGGCTGTTCCACAACCGGCGTTGCGAAGTAGCATTGCGGTTGACTATAATCGGTGGGTGACTGAGTGGCTGGCCCATTCCTTTGGCATATCCTTGTGTCTACAGGAAGCTGACAAGACCTATGTTGCTCTTACAGCTTGTGCGATGCATTTACGCGCGTATGACAAGATCGTAGACAATTGCAAACGTCTTTCCCAAATACACCAATTCCTTCCATCCCCACTCCTTCTTCTCCTCGGCGCTCTCACGTCGGGAGGTCTTAAAGCGCAGGCTGCATGGTCGACACAGCCTATTCAGAGCTATATCAGTCGAGAAATGAAGACTCACGATTGTGCGGTAGTAGGGGAGAAGTTGCATTTCAGTGCTCCAACACGCCGTTGGACGCTCAACCGAGGTCTGACAAGGAAAGAGAGGGACGACGAGGAACTGGCTGACGAGGCCGAAGAATTACCTGGAGAAGGAGAAGGAGCTGAGGCGAACGAAGATGATTGGGGTGGTAAACCCGACTTGCCGAAGAAAAGATCACCATATCTCAACGTGCTGCATGCTCAACAGATGATGACGTCGAGAAGCTACCAGAGTGCTTTGTGTGAGTTGGTTTCTGCCCCGTGAACAGAGCGCACGCTGAGCTTTTGGCCTGTTGAATTCTAGTCTACCTGTTTAGAGCATATGAGCTGGACCAATACAATCCGCTCATCAGCTTGCTTATCGCCCAAGCGTTCTTTGGACGATCGATGAACCGTCAATCTGATAACAGGAACTACCAGATCGCGCAGGTGAGTCGAGTTTCACCGCACAGCAGATTTTATAGCTTCGCAGATCGACGAGTCGTTGGAAGGGTCAAGGCGCTGATTCATAGGTCTGAACAGGGTTTGGCGTTCTTGACGAGATACAGGAAATTGAGTCCCAAAGATGCCGAATCGCAAGAACAGGTAGAATACAATTACGGAAGATCATTCCATGGTATCGGTGAGTGATGCGTGGTTCAGTCCAGCGGAATCACTCTACATGAGCTGAGTGATGTGATCAGGTGTACCTCATCTCGCTGTAGTCCATTATGAGAGGGTATTGGAGAGTGTGAAGAAGCGGATGGACGCGAGTGAAGACTCCGAGGTGAGGACAGGTTCTGATGACCACCTGCAACGATAGGAAAGGTGTCCAAGCTGACTGTGAACGTTTGTAGGCTGTCAGAACCTCGTCCCTTGCTTATGAGGCAGGGCACAACCTCATGCTGTTGTACGCGACTGCAGGCAATACCGAGTTGGTCAGGGAGAAATCGATATGGTTAGCGATATGATGTGCGGGTGAAGCATCCTCGCCTGCGCACCCTATCAAGTGCATGGAACTGTCAAGGAGAGTTGCTGAGGAAGTCGATATGTTGTAAACATGGGTCGTATCACCATCTCTTGGATGTATGATGAGTTCGAGCGTACAGTGTGTGGCTTGATTTCTGTCATATCCGAAGCCTCAAATGCCACGCGTGAATCGAACAAGGTTGCGACCTTTTTCTTTCCTTTTGTCCCGCGTTCAATGGGTCATCATCATCTGCACAGCAATTGATGCATTCACTTTCACCCTCTTTTGCTCTTCTCGCACAGGCGTTATCGTGACACGTCCGCATCCACACTTGGACGACTCCATCCTGCATATACCAGCTGTGGTGGTGGTGGTGGTACCGCTTCCCCTTGGCATTCACTTCGTACTTTTGACCCAGTCGTGAACGACGCATCCTGAAACTCCGATCTACCTCCCTCATCTCATCTCAAAATCCGACCGCATCGCCTTCTCCCACTCCGTGATCGCGCACGTCTCTCTCCCACCCCTCCTCGTCATGTCATCTGACAACGGACCCAATAGGAGATCACGTCTATTGAACAACCTCACCACACGTCTGGCTCTCCCCATCCCTCGACCCGGAGCATCGTCTTCCTCCTCGTCAGGTAATCATCGACGATTGTCCCATTCGGCATCATTACTCCAACCTCTCGCTTCATCACCCACGTCGACACAGTACAACGGAGGAGGAGGAGGAGGAGGGGGAGGGGATCGATATCGAGCTTCCAGTCCTACTTATTCCGACAACATGAGTTCGAACAATCATGGTAGTGGGGGCAATAACGTCCCTGAAGTCGTCCGTTATAGGAATGACGACGATCTAGTCCCACCCGTAGCGCCGTTCGTACCATCCGGTAACAACGATTCCTCCGGACCTGGTGCAGGTGGTCGAGAGGGGGGAGGAGGGTCGAACCTATCCTCTAGAAGATCATCACTTTCCTTTCTTGGTGGAGGAGGTGGTGGTGGTGGTGATAAAGGCGACAAAGATTCTTCACTCTTGAAGAACCAAAGACCATCGTCATTATCGCTCAACTATGTCCCTGCGAAATTCACAAGACTTCACGCACCGGGCGATCACGCCCATCGGAGGACGACGAAGCAGGGTGGAGGCAGAGATGCGTTCGCGAAGAACGCGTCGCGGATGGGCGAGGTGGGCACGGTGGATGATGATGAAGGGGTGGTGTTCCAGTTGGGGAAGGGGGGGTTGAAGAGGAAGAACAAGCCGAAACTGAGATGGAATAGGTTCAAATGGGTGTTGTTTGTGGCCAATACTGTGGTGAGTGTGATCCGTCAAACACTTGATGGCTTTGGTCGTGGTGAACGGAAGACGGAGTGACCATACGAGCGGGGAATGTCGACAGCTGTAAGCTGCAGGAAGTTTGAGCCGTTGTTACCCTACCTTCGGCTGAAAATTAACTGTCGGCGAGAACTTGACCATGATTGGAAGCCTTGCTAATCTTCCCCCTCCCATACCCCAGCTCATCGCATATGGAATGGCATCCCTTGTATCTGCCATCTTGGTCTGGCTCAACGTCTTTTACCAATCCGACGTCATTCGAGTTGGTAACAGAACTGAGCTCATTAGTGAGTGCTCGGTTCGGTATTCCAGCAAAAGGCGCTGCTTCTCCTGAATCTGCTTTCCACTCCGTCAACCGATGCTGATTGACACCTCTTCATCATAGTCTCCACCATCGCCGCGACCCTCATCGTCCTCACCTCGTTGATCGGTTACGCCGGTATCTTATTGAACAATCGAGCCTTCTTGGCCGTTTACACTCTCCTCTTATGGATCTGTTTCGGTCTTATGGTCACTCCCGGTTACATGACGTACAAGCAGAGGACCTTCAATCTGGAAGGAAAGATCAACTCGCAATGGTCGAGAAATCTAGGAGCGCAAGGGAGATTGAGAATTCAAGATGCTGTGAGTGTCGTCGCTTGTTCCATACGGGTTCTGGCCTCTGCCCAAATGGCCTTCCAATTACTTGATCGTGTGGCCTTTTGGTCAACCACCAAGCCTTACTATTTGTCGTGGGGCCATTTGACTAACAGTGTAACCTCTATCTAGCTCCGATGCTGTGGCTACTACTCGCCCTTCGTGGAAGCTACCGTCTCGCCATTGTGTTACGCCCGATCCAACTTCCCGGGTTGCAAATCCCGATACCTCCATCTGGAGCGACGCGTCCTCGGCATCTGGTATGCTATCTCGTTCGCACTTGTCCCCGCGCATCTCCTTATCATCCTCGCGGCGTTGTTGTGCTCAAACCACATCACTTATCGATTCGGAAAGGGTTTGACCCCGAAGAGATACAGGTTGGATTTGGGCAGTATGGCGGTGATCATGGACGAGTATGCGAGGTGAGTTGGGCGGTGTCTGATGCACAAGGTGTGAGATGGAAGGATCGCTGACTCGTTGTGTGATAGCCAAATCGCAGCTCAATATGGACCCAACGTAGCAGCCGAAGCGGTCAATCGATCGTCTGTTGCTTTACCCCTCGGACCAGAATACGACAATGCGTCGTTGTCCGTGCCTACCTCTCGACCGGGATCCATCTCGCACAGCGCCTCATCCCTCGCCCCGCCTTATAGCAACGTTGCCAACCCCCGGTACACCAACAGCGGTGGGGGAGGTAGCGGAGCAGCCACACCGGGAAGTACGAGAGGTGTATCGTTATATGACCCGACGAACCCCAGGGCGAGTTTCGACATGGCCCGAAGGGACAGTGATGCGAGCGGGTCTGTTGGTGCACGGTATTTCGAGACGGAGGCGACGAGATCCAACCATATGGGCGGGACGATGGGAAATGAGAGTGTAGTGAGCTTCTCGAGCGACGATCATAGACAGAATAGGCGGTAAGCCGAGCGAGAAAGAAAGAAAGCAAGAGCTGTCTCTCTACGATATGAGCTATGAACGGAAGGACGATAACGATATCCATGATCAACAAGTAAACTAGCTCGTAGTCTTTCTATACACCATATGACCGGTTATGCCAGATCCTCCCGATTGTCATTTTCGTACCTCTGTTCCGCCCCCTGTTTCGATGGTCATGGGAACGTTCAATTTCAAGTCTGTTGCAGCAAGATCAATGATCCTCTTAGTGATTGAATGTAAACTGTGCGAACTAGATTAAAAATCCACAATTGGCATACTAACACGAGCGTGATATAGAATACTTTTATTCACCCGTCTTTCCTTCGCACCTCTGCCATGTGCTTTTCATCTTGCTATGCCATGCTTTGCACATCAACGCCTGCCCCACCTCCGGTCTCCATCATCCATAGACATCCTGTCTGCCAAAGGTCTTGGTGGGAGTCTACTATCATCGCCCCTCCTTGGTGGAGGCGGTAGGTCGCGAGGCGAGTCTCGTCTCCTGTCTCGATCCTGTCCTTGACGTAAGGCGGGATTCTTTCATATGAGGGAGGGAAGACTAGACCAGCAACTCACCATGGACATCGGGATTGCCATTTGGTCGGGACCACCTCTGATCCTTGCACCCAATCGAGATGATAGGTTCTGAGGAGGGACTTCAGACGAAGGATAGTATGAATCTCCCCCGCCTCTCCTGGGCGGAGAAGGTGGACGGGAGCCAGGGCCGCCTCGGGGTGGTGACGGTCTGCGTGCAAGTCGGAGAGGTGGCGAGAAATCACGAGGTGGAGGCGATAACGGCCGTCTCATAGGGGACAAAGGCCGTCGAACGGGCGACAAAGGTCGTCGGATGGGAGAAAGAGGTCGCCTCATGGGTGAAAGAGGTCGTCGGATGGGAGAAGCGCGACGAAGGTGAGGAGGAGGTGGCGAGAGTGGCCGCCTGTCGCGTCCCCAGTCTCTGCCCCTATCAACGTCTCGATCGCGATCACGCGGTCTCGGAGCTGGATCAAGTCGAGAGCTGAATGGAGGAGGGCCAGATCTGTTGTCTGGTCCGTCGACGACCGGTCGATAAGAATCTCCACGACCTAGCACGCCCGGAACAGAGGCATCTCGTAGGGGTGATCGATCGCCTCGGTGCGGTTCTTGAGGCCGAATCATCCTCCTAGATTCTTCCCAACGCCTGCGGTCTTCGTCATCTCTCTTCCTCAAGATTTCTTTCTCCCTCTCTCTCTTTTCCTCAGCCCTTTTCTCTTCGTCTTCGCGGCGTTTTTTCTCCTCCTCCTCCTCCAATTTGAGTAGTCTGGCTTCTTCCTCCTTCAATCGCTTCATTGCCTCCTGTATCTCCTTGGTCCTTTCTCGAAGTGCAGCGGACGTCTCAGTGGACTTGCTATTTATGGTCTGAGCGGAACCTAACGTGCGATTAGTGGAGTTGTCAACAGGAGTAGTACTGATTCCTGAAGCGTTTCCACCATGAGCACCCCAGCGATTGTTCGTGAGAGGAGCACTGTTGGGTCCTTGCACGACCCTCGGTTGAGCTGGGGCAGGCAGTGCGCCCCGAGGAGGAGATCGAGGAGGTGGACCCCGATTCTGAGCATTGAGGATCAGTCAAAATCAAGTATGGCTTGCTGCTCTTACTTACAGCGTTGCTGGCGAATCGAGGAGGTCCATCGATACCTCTCTCGCGCGGTTCATCGAGAGGTCGAGATCGACTGGGAGGCGAACGGCGAGGAGCGTCCGCCTTTCTATCGTGCACCGAGAAGCGAGGTCCTTGAGGTGGTATCGGACGAGGTGGACTGCGTTGTCCTATATGGCACGAAGCAACGCGAAAGGAGAAGGAAGTTCGAGGCAAACGTAAGCTGGGCGTTCAGATTCTGTATTACAGCACCGCACGGGGAGATGACCACGATCGCGCATATGTGTCGATCGGACAGCAACACGGGCAGGTCGACAGAGGGATCCACCCGACATCCCAATCCTCGACGAGGAAGAATTTCGCGGAAGCATACCCCCGGCTTGAGCATAGATGTGTTCGATGGAGGACGATCGCGGCCAATCTCCACGCTGTGCCAAACTCGAATAAGAACAATAACGTACTTCTGTAATCATTGTCCGGAGGGGGAACATTTGCTCTTCTCCCGCTGTCATCCGATTTGAACCTCTTCGAACCGTTATAATCGTCATCTCTTGCGTTACCGTTTCTTGACGAAGGCGGGGTCCTTTGTCTTCGCCTATCATTGTCAAGCCTTGATGGACCTGAGGGAGGTGCTGTATTCCCGCTTCTACCTTTACGGGCTGCGTAAGCTGTTGCGACAGAATCGGTAGCAGCAGCAGTAGGAGCTGCGCTGTCCACATTCGCTGTTTTAGGGGCAGAAGCAGAAGCTGCCGCAGGACCTGTAGGAATCTTTTTCTTTTCCCCGTCCAATTCAGAAGGAGGAACAGGAGCGGAAGCAGGCTCCAATCCTCTGTTCACTTGACTGTCTTCTTGCTTAGTGCTCTCTGCTGATTGGACTGTACCACCGCTCTCTGCAAGTTGAGGGGATTTCGGTTCTGAAACACCGCTTATAGTTGTCGCTTCTGGTCTATCCCAGACCGTCGTATTGGTCTCCTTGTGATAGTAGAAAGGTCTCTTGTGAGACTTGGACATGACCGAGGTCCATCCTGGTGGTAGAGGCGGCGAAGCTGGTCGAGCTTCTTCAGTAGCTTGACTATTGTCCGTTCCGTTCGTCGCGGTCGTCGTAGATGCCTATAGTATGGAGAAGCAAGAGAAAGGTCGAATGTCAAAATTTGGTCCTGTCATCACGGAGGATTACACCACCAGTGTATAATTCTCGAAGTGGAGCTGGATGAAAACTCGCCTGGTTGTCGGAACGTTCTGCATTCGCCGTTTCAGATCCGGCGGACGCACTCGCAGCATCAGCAGGCCCCGTTTGCTTGGTTGCGGACAAAGAAGAGCTGGAGTCGCGCTTGGGACCTAGAGGAGTAGTCCGATGTCCGGTAGGACGCGAAGTGCTTCGTCTGGGACCTGTGGGAGGGTTTTTGCTGACTGACGGACCGGTCGGAAGGGTTTTACCATTCGTGTTGGTGGTGCTCGGACCCGTTGGTGGTTTGCGCGGTGAAGAGGATCGACGAGCGGTGTGCGATTCTGCTGCGGATGGCGGGAGGGTGACGAAGCAGGAAGCGCATCAGGCATCCGACCTCAAAGATGTGATGGACAGGATTTGGGACTGAGACGCGCAGAGCACTCACCACCAGCGCCACCACCCGCTCCTTCTCCATCCACCTCGATACCGTCCAACGAGATGACATCGTCGTCGTCACCGTCACCGACTCGGCCAGCTCCACGCCATTCATCTACCGGCTCATCGATTCCCCAGTCTACTTCTACTTCTTCTTCTTCTGCCATCGTTTTGTGTGAGAGGACAGGCGTTTGTGATGCAGAAGGGGGTGAACACGAGAAGAGGAAGAAAGGGATAGTGAGATGGGAGATGGGAGATGGAGATGGGATGAACCGAGTGAGTGGCGGCAATAGCGGCGTTAGTTTTTCGTGCAGAGTCGAAGCGTGGAGGTGTTTCAAGGCAGTAAGTTACTGGGGCCTTTCATTTTTGTTGATTTTGCCACTGTATGAGACACATCTGCACAAGAGAACAATCACTTCGAACGGCTATTTTTCAGAGACCCCGACGAGAACACTGACCTGTGTCCGCAAGAGATCATGTCCAGACCTCCAGCTTTCCTCGTACCCATCCTCGAGAGATACCCACTCCAAGCCGGACCACTACTGACGTCTCTGTATGACATCTCGTTGTGTAAGTGCATTCGTCGTCTCAACACCTGATGATGCCCTCATTGTCGCTCTCCCTCCCCTCCTTGTGGTAATGCCCTATTGCCGAGGGCTGATCGTGCTCGCATCATCCATAGCTGTAGGATGGATCGACATCCGGATCCTCCAATTGGAAGGATGGGTCGTCCTCCTTGGTCATAGACGCAAAGAGGCAAGTCCCAACTTCATCGCATCAAAACGACAATTCAGTCCTCTGAACGAACAACGCTGATACCTTTATCTGTGGGGTTGTAGGACCCCGTCCGAGCTGTTGTCCCAACACCGATCCACACCACTTCACTCCATCCGTCCTCACTCAAATCAATCTTCTCCCAACTCTCCAGACTTGACATTGAAAATCTACCCGAGATCATACCGGCTTTAGCACCGACGTTGGATGAACTGAGATCGAGATCGAACTCGAAGACGAATATGGGAGAATCTCACCCGGATCTGTCAAAGGACGAGAAGGACGACGAAGCGGAGGCTGGAGAAAACGATCGGGTAGTAGAAAAGACCAGCGACTCGGAATCAAGGATCGATAGGGAGACATTGTATCTCGCTATCGTCACGCCAGATTCCACAGTCGTATACTATAAGTTATCAAAGGGAATCAAGAAACCGGCAGACGTTCCCGATGAGTAGGGTTCGTCACATGAGAGTGACTCAAGGCGTGGGCACCGGTAGTGCAAGTCAGGACTGGCCCGTCTTCCAACCTCATACCGATAGCTTACGGCTACGGTCAAGGCTCGCTGTCAACGCTCAGGTTGGACTCTACTCGATGTACAGCAACATCTCACGGACGTCGAAAGTTCGGTCCTGCCCTCAAGTCCAACTCGGCAACTTGTCCGGATCAATACACTGGACCCCATGTAGCTAGCTATAGACGCGAGCACATGCATTCGGGTATTTTTGCGTAGTAATGACTTCTTCCTTCCTTTCTCTATGATTGTCACAGCAAGCGTCCGCGTTTGGGATCCATCACTTAGATGAAAGCATTCTCTTGGAATCGCTCAAACTCTAGCGTTTGCCTCAGCAGTCAACTTGGCCTGTCGAACAAGACCTTCAGGAGCGTCACCTCTTGGCATGTAGAGTTCGATCAGCCTCAATCTGTCAGGGACGTTGAACTCCTTGTCCTCGAGCAATGCATTCAACTCCTCAGGAGTGTGAACCGCATAGCTCTGGTATGGGGTCTTGCACTTTTTGCCCGCCAACATGGGGAGGATGAGCTGATGGTCGTAGAGTTGGATGTCGTTGTAAGCGGCGGTCCAACCGTGGATTTGTCGCTCGATCTCGTATCCGTCGTTATTCAGGACGAACAGGTAGGGGTGGACGTCTCGTCGAAGCATTGTGCCGATCTCTTGGATGGTCTGTACGGATACATGTCAGTAGAAGTCGCCACAAGCAAGTGGGTCAGGCAGTACCCGAAGGAAACCGCGAGCGATGAAATGCAGCGACTCACCAACTGCAAACTACCGTCTCCAACGAACAACACTGTTCGTCGGTTCTTGTCCTGCTCGACAGCAGCCATTGCTGCACCAAGACAAGCTCCGACAGACCATCCGATGGCACCCCACAAAATCTGGGCGATGTAAGTGGAGTGCGAAGGGAGTAACACGTTGGTGAGACCGAAGGAGGAGGTACCGGTCTCCGTGATGATGACATCTAGTCACAGAAAGAAGTCAGACTCCCTCGTCTTGTTCAGTTGAATATTCTCCCTACTCACCGGTGTCGGCGAACCACTTGCCCATCCTGGGCCACAACCAAGCATGCTTGATCTCGTCACTTTCAGGCTTTGGAACAATGCCTTCGACAACTCCTGTCTCAAGCTTCTCCTTGACCGACTCGCCCTCAGAAGGCTCAGCCGCACGAGACGACGCGACCTTCTTGAATGCGGGAACAAGAGCAGGGAGAACGTGTCGGATATCGGTAGTGGGGTAAGACGCGTAGCCGATGTTGGTGGTGAAAGAGTGGAGCTCGATAGTAATCTTTGGGTCAATATTGACGGAGAAAGATCCAGAGCTGGATAGCCTGTCAGTGGAAATGCGAAAATCATGAAGAGAGGTGGCTCACTTGAAATCACTCTTCAAAGCTCCAACGTAAAGGACGAAATCGGCACTCTCGACTTCCTCCTTCACCGCAGGGAGAGAGTTGGCTCCAGCGTAACAACCTCCGAATAACGGGTGGTGCTCGTCCATAAGACTCTTACCCATAGGAGCTGCAATCACTTCCTGTCAGCCAACTTCATAATGAGAGCCAAAGGTCGTCGCGCTCACTCTCGAAAACTCTGATACCACTGCCCTCGACGAGCTTCCTGACTTCTCCAGCCATACCGAATCGACCTGCACAGGCGTCGACGAGTACAACAGGCTTCTTCGCCTGCTGGAATCTGGCAGCGATGTCTTCCACAACGTGGGCAGTAACCTCATCGGAGGCTGGGGCGCTGGGGACTTCGGTGCTAGTTGCTTGAGACAGTGCGTTTGGAGCCTTACCGCCAGTCCCGGCGACGGGGAGTGAAGTGGCGGTCGACTCAGGGGGAGGAGCGGAGTGAGGGTGAGGCTGAAGAGGGAATTAGCTGGGCTGTATAATATGGGCGTGGACCACAGGTGTCCAAGTCGCTCACAAGTTTGTCCTTCAGTCCTGCAGAGGAGACCTTGGCGTGTATAGCATCGGTAGGGATCTCTACGTAACCGGGTCGACATTGCTCCAGAACATCCTGGAGAGTCTTGTCGAAAGCTTCGGTCCAAGTGGTGTCTGTCTTGGGTGCAATTGTGTTGAGTAATGCTTGCGAGCAGGAAAGAGGTGCAGACATGGTAGAGAAGGTTGTAAAGGAGTTGGGAAGGTTGAGAGTGTGGTGGAGCAGTGATTCCTTGGCCTGAAGGTTTGCAAGTCAGCGCCGGCGACAGTAATGGAGCGCAAGGGATGGCTGAACGGGAACAGAGAAACGTACCTGCAAGGAAGTGCTGGGTGCACCGACGATGTGGAGCACGGGGACACGCTCAGCGAGAGCGCCGGCGATACCACTGGAAAGCAAGCGTCAGCGTCAGTGAATCTGTAGTCCCCCAGTAGAACGGTTCCGAACCTACCAGAGCGCAGAGAGCTCTCCTACACCAAAAGTGGTGATGATGACTGCGAGAGTACCCTTGACTCGGGCATAACCGTCGGCAGCGTATGCCTGGACAACCACACGAATCGATCGGTCAACGCAGGTCGCAACAGTGGACATGATGGCGGAAAGATCGAGATCATCCATTCACTCACAGCGTTCAGCTCGTTGGCATTTCCGACCCATTGAATTTCGGGGTCTTTCTCGATGTAATCGAGGAGTCTACGTAAGTCGATCAGCTCGATGCCGGAGATGAGTTGACGTGTGAGAGCTCACTCAAGGTTGAAATCGCCTGTCTCCAAGAGAGCAATCGGTCAGCGAGCTCCTCATCGCTGTTAGAGAGATAGGGGAGATAAACACACCTGGCACTCCAAACACCTACATCGAGAGAACGGAGAGACATCAGCTACGACGTCCTTTTGACCTGTTGTCGATCCCGCACTTACCTGCTTGACACCACTCTGCTTGAGTCGTTCGACGACATAGGTTGCGAATTCGATTTTCTCGGACATTGTATGTTGTATTAGAGAGGGGGGGGGGTACTGTTGAGAGGAAGAGATGAAAGCAGATGGAGGTCGATAGTTATATATCCTACCTTCACACACTAAAAAAGGTCGGAGCGTCTCGCGAGTGAGCAGTGGTGAGTGATTGAACCGCATTTCGGTGACGTTGACGCTGTGTGGGACGGGGAGTGGCGGAAACCACGTGGGATGCCGGTGTCAGGGAATACACTCTAAGCATTAAACATCCAACCTCTCATTCACCCTTTAAGGTTGTAATGCTCCGGTGCCTTGTGCAAGTAGATCGGATGAGAACGCCTCCGATGAGAACGCCTGCCAAAACCTCGTCTTTGTCACCCGCCGAGTCATCCGCCGCGATTCTCCCTCTTGATCCGAACAATGACTGATCATCCAGGTGGAGACGGACGAAGCAAGGGAGACAGACGGAACGGTAATGGCAAACAGGGATGACTAGCACAAAAACGGGTAGATCGTCTTCTTTCTATTGATCGCGAAAGGAAAGGACGGAATGACTCATCCATCCGTGATGAGTCCCAAGGCATGATACCACCACTCAGCTCACAGTAGACAGCATAAATGTCTTGGCTCACTCACAATAGAGCGGTTCCAGCCAGTGCACACCGCTCACTACTACACCACCTGATGTCATGATCCTGGATCCCAAAGCCATCATGCATCGCTTCGTCGCGATCGAACATCCTCTCTTACACCGCTAATTCTCGGTCCCATCGTGACGTTCAGACTCGCGTTTACATGGGGATTAGTCTGCTGTCGGGTAGACGGCGTCGTGCTCCCCTCGGTTTTCGCACCGCTGCCCATCTTTTCCAGGCTCTCGTTCTCGATTCTTTTGCACATGTGTGTGAGAGGAAAGGCGACTCACTAGCTTCGTTAGCGGTTCATGCGAGACCAGCGTGATATATATCAACTTGATTGGGAATCGAAACAAAAAAAAATCCGCCCTGGTTGACTTCGACTCGTACATCGAACGATGCGCCGACTCGTTGCCATCCTGATTCTCATACTCAACCTCACCTTCTGTGTATCTCCCACACTCGCCGAGACATCCACACCAAACACGGGCGATCAGATCCAGGCCTTTCTCTTCTCCTACACCACCTCGAATCTCGTCCTGCCCATCACACCAACATGTCCTGATCCTCTCACCCTAACCCAGCTGACGACGACGAACGCGAAGACTTCCGATCCGAGAGCACCGTATACGATGGTCCTGCTCGTTCATGAACAGTTGGTCGATGGGTCGGGTATGGCCTATGAGAGGACTTATTCGGCAAGTGTGGGAGTGGGTGATTTGAGTCACACCCAGGAGATACAACACCCGTGGGGGAACGGGACTCAATTCATAGGGTGTATTTGGAGTGCGAATGGAGTTTCTGGAGGATGTCAGGTGAGTACCTGTTCTTGTAATCTTGGTGCGACATTCGACCTCTTGCTTCCACCTCCTCCCTTCTGGTCCCATATAGGTGAGACGGTAGACCGATTGACGTTCTACATTCCGCAGGACCTGCACACCGTTGTGCCAAGTGCCAACACCCAGGACGCCTATGCAACTCCCTCGTCAACCTGTCGTAGATCTGACGTCCTCGAGTCCTGGGTACCGCCTTTGAACGAGACTCTCGACGTGGATGTGAGCGGTCTGTCAGGAGAAGTAGCGATCAACGCTTGGCCCGCAGCATGTGAGTGTCACAATGGATATCACCCTGTCGTCCGCTGATGAATTTGTTCCAGGCTCTGACCTCCAGTTCACTCCCAAGAACGGTACACCACCTTACACGCTGCTCATTGCTCCAGCCGCTCATCCACCAGTCAACATCACCTCGACTACCAAATCTCCGATGAACTACACGGTCCGTCTCACCCACGGTCAAGCATTCATGGTTGGGATGTACGATTCAGCAGGGAACAGTTGGGCTTACGGACCATTACATTCGGGAGACGCCGAGGACTTGTCCTGTTTAGCCGTGGCAACTGGCGAGAAGAGTGTCCAGAGGGATGTCCAAGGCTATGGGATCGGAGCACTGGCTGGCGGTATCGGTGGTGCTTTCGTCGCGGGGGCGTTAGGAGCAGCGACTCTGATGTGGTACTTTGGGAGGCGGAATCGCAGTCGACTGAGAGTGAGCTCTGTTTCTTTCTGTCGATGAAAGTTCGGCTGACTTCTGATATGGCTTGCAGAGCGATTCCACCGCCAATCTTTACGATGACCCCCGACCTGGCTCTTACCGGACGTCTTCCGGTTCCGTCTACGGCAAACCTCAAGCCTACACCGATCAGTCACCCCAAGCGGACTTTGATACTCCCGCCACACTCTACGATCCCCTTGTCCCTGACCCTTCGTCAGCGTACCCGGCCCCACCACCTCACAAGCGTACCATATCGTATGATGGGGTGTTGTCAAGACCTCCTATGCCAGCTGCTTCCCAGAGCTTTGATACGACGGGTTATACGAATCCGTATGATCGGGCGGGTGACAGCGGTAGGAGCTCTTATCGAGATAATATAGGGTTAGAAGATTTCAGACCGACACCACCTCGTGGTCGACCAAGGAGTACCAGTGATCGTTCTTCACTGAAATCCGCTGGAAACTCTCCAGGTCACATCCAAGATCTATCGTGGCCATCAGCTTCTTCTGGGCAAATTCGAAACCCTGCAAGAAGAAGTACTGCCAGTATCACTCCTGTTCGTATGACAAACGCTGCTTCCTCAGCATCGAGACCTGACTCTCTCAACACTTCCGCCAATCGTCCTTCGGATAGGGCAGATGATGAGCCGAGTTCGCCTTCTTCCCTAAATCGCAGATCACGAAACGTGTATGTTGTACATTCCGATGGAGGGGGTGCCGACGTTCATATCCAGTTACCTGAATCCGGAGCCAATGTCATCGAACTCCCTCCGGACTATAGACCGATGCCAATGCCCGAACCTTCTCCCGCAGCTGTCCGAGACAGACCGAATAGGGGAGCAACAGGAAAGGGAGGTAGTGGTGGAGGATTGCCTTATACGTCGTTGGAGCCCACGAGGGGTAGAGCAAGCGGGTTGAGTGGGGTTCATGTGGATATGGGTGCAGACGAATTGAGAGCGAGAGCAGAGGCGGCAATGAGGGAGAAGAGAAGGCCCACCTCAGGGAAGTGAGGACTACTATAGGGCAACACTGAGGCGGAGGGAGAGTGAATCCTAGTGTGTATATGATTACCAGCCTCGAAACAGATTACGGAAGTGGAATTGGGACTATGGACGACAGGGTGCAGGGTTTGGGTTGACTTTTCTGGGCGCATTTGGGGTTTTGCATATATCGTTGTTTATAGTATGGGTCGAACAAAAAGATGTATCTTTCAGGCTTGATATGCTTGAACAGGCCAACTATTTCACAGACAACGCTGCGTGTGCTCGGGAGGAATTCCAAGCCGCTCATGCTGAGAATACACTTCGGTTCTTTTCGAAGCGCTACATCCGATTTGCTGTCTGGCTAAAAACAAAAGGGGGAGAGCCTGGTTCACTCAATGCTCTTGGAGTACTACCATTTCTCGACATCGGGTCTGGAAGCAGGTGTTCACCATCAGCAAGGACTTTTCTCACCATGCGACAGGTGGACGTTTGATCAGAGGAAAGAAGGAGTTGCTGCAGGAGAGCCGCTCACCTAAGATCCAACTCTTGAGTCCACGCACTCCTCTTCTGCTCCACCAAGAACTTGTAACTCTCAGCAATCTCATCCGGCTTCATCCTCTTCCCGTCTTGATCGTCACCCATCATTCCCTTGACTCTCTCGGTATCTATGATCCCGTCGATGATCACATGACTGACGTGTACGCCCTTGGGACCAAACTCGCGCGCGAGGGATTGGGAGAGGGCTCGACGGGCGAACATCCCCGAAGCGAGGTTGGTGAACGAGGCGCCGGCGCGGAGGGACATGGTCGCCCCTGTGAAGAGGAGGGTGCCGCGGGATCCGGTGGTGGTGTCGGGGGAGTTGGAGAGGAAAAGGGGGAGGAGGAGCGAGGACAAGTTCCATGCGCCGATGCTGTGCACAAAGTGTCGTCAGTCGTCGGTCAACACTCATTTCGTATTTCCAAGCGGGTCGATCTATGCGATCTCAAATGCAGTCTCTCATCCGATCGCTCAACTTCGAAAGTAGAAAGTAGAACACGATTGTTTCGAATACGAGTAGAAAACAAGAAGACACTCCAACTCACACACCACCCTCCAAACTCCTCCTGAGATCCTCCTCGGTCTTCTCCAAAAACCCTTTCATCTCAAACTTCTCATTCACGTTATACACCCCCACGTCCACCCTCGCATCGGGCCACGTCTCCTTGAGCTTCTCAAACGCTGTTTCGAGGGAGGCGGAGGACCCGTCGGATGAGAGTGCGAGGATGTTGGATCGGGGGATGGACGACGGGAGGTTGAGCGAGGGGAGGGAGTTGGGCAGTGATCGGGATAGGAGGAGGAGGGAGTGGGTGGGGGAGAGTGTTTTGGCGATGGATGCGGAGCTGGCAATTGCGGATTGGTAAAGAGGATCAGCAGGATGCCCTGTCTCCCGCAGATTGATCCCGGCTCATGTAGATACGGTCCATAAGATCGAGACAGACACAACAAGATACCATTCTAACCATCACTCACAGACCGGGACCGACACCTAGGATCACAGCGATACGTCTCTGAGCTGACATGGTGATCGAATTGAGGACGCCTTGAGACTTGAGTATGATGTATCGGATACTAAAGCTATCTTCCTGGTTGACTACAGCATGAATCCATCCGCTCTCACTGACTGCTTGATCCGCCTCGCTGACCGTCGTCTGTCTACCTTCATCCTTCGTCATCGTCGTCGTAAGAGCCACGCGTGCGTTCGTCGATCGTCTTTCCGACGGAAGTTGAACGGACAACTGCGGGGTCTCCGGTTATCGCTTGGTACTGGTGGACTGGATCAACTCTTTTTGCTTCTTCCATCTCCATGCCTCTATACTTCCCACCCCGTTGAAAAGCTTCCCTTGGGTCGTACAACCCACTGTCATGGCGAGTACGTCGCTCTCCCCGACCCTTCTCACGCCTTATGGCTACTCTTCGGGGACCTGTGGGTACTGTACGCCCTCAGGAAGCAGGAGTGCGAAGAGGGAGTCTAGCAAGTATGGTAGTGAGTCTGTGTCGACAGTCGTGACCAAACGGACTGGGCTGATGGGAAATGTGTAGTGGTGACGGAGCAGATGACACCTCTGGTGTGTGCCCAATGAGATGACACATCCGTTCCATAAGCTATGGCAGCTGACGGCGTTGTACCTTAGTACTACCAAGGTCTGATAGATCGTGGTTGGAGAAGATCTGGCAACTATGTGTATCAGTGAGCCATCACATTCGGCACTTTTTCGCAAGGGATGCATGTGGACAGCTGATCAAATCCCTCTTTTCTATCTGTGTCGACTCCAGTCCCGACATGGCCGCGACATGCTGTCCACAGTATACGATCCGATTAGACGCACTTCATTTCCAAGCTACCAAGAAACAAAAACAAGTGATCAATCGTTTCAATCGATATCTCGGAACAGGTTCGATTCCAGGTCAAAATCAGCCTTTTCATTCTGGAGGAGGGAAGTCGAATACTGCTGGTACAGGCAAGCCTGAGATCTCAACGAAAGCGCAAGGTAGTGGACCGAAGAAGGGCAAGGGCAGAGCCAACAGTGCTCCTAAAAGCGAGAGAGATGTACTGGCAGAATTGCATTCGTTCGAAGTTGGATATGGAGGGGAAGATGGAGCAGAACATCGGTTTGAAGTGAGCAGTCTCAATCCTTACGTTCCTCCCTCTCATCCGAATCAACTTCGTGTCGCCCAAACTCCCTTCATCCTTCCGAACACCGAGTTTCTGCCCTGGATCATTGCACTGACTGAATCTCTCGCAGACCCAACTAGTTCCCGCCAAAGCCACCAAAGAGACATTTGACCTTTATAAGCGATATCAAATTGCAGTGCATAAGGATGAACCGGGGGAATGTACGATGAAGGGATTCGATCGATTCTTATGCTCCAACCCGCTAATGGTGAGCTGCTCCAACACGCTTTACGGAAAATGGATCATACTCACCATCTGGCAGAATACACCTATAAAGTATACGAGCGGATCTAAGACCGAGAAACTACCAGACAAGTATGGTGCATGGCATCTCCGTGAGTGGTCCATCTCCCATCTCTGACCTTTGTGTAGAGGACAGCGTACGAGATTGATCCTGACAAACCTCTTCAGTGTACAAGGTCGACGGCAAACTCATCGCTATCTCGGTCATCGATATCTTACCGTCCTGCGTTAGTAGCGTCTACTTCATCTGGGATCCAGATTATGCTTGGGCTAGTCTGGGGAAACTTTCAGCTTTGTACGAAGTGTCGCTGGCCAAACGAATACACGATGCGGGAGTAGACAACATGGGATGGGTATACATGGGTGAGCTGATCAAGGCTGACGAAATTACAAAAGCAGATTACAGTTGGACTGATGTTCCGTAGGCTACTGGATACCCGATTGTCAGAAAATGAAGTACAAGTCAGAGTACGCTCCTTCATACCTCCTCGATCCGGTAAGTGCTTCTGAGTTTGGGCCTCCTCTGGTTGGATTCAGGACATTGACAGTATTTGCCTTCAAGGGGACAAATGTCTTCCATTCTTTATCGCTCTCCCTGGAGAAGTTCTTGCTGGATCATCCCAAGGGATACTTCCCGTTCACGGACATTGAGAATGGAGTCGATGTCTGCGCCGGATCAAACAAGTCACAGCAGAGGGAGATCAAGCGCGAATCATCAAATGAAGAGGAAAACATGGGAAGCGATGTAGAGGAGGAGAACGACGAAGAGGAGGAGAACGATGAAGAGGGGGAGAACGATGAGGAGGAAGCACCTGACTCCTGGCCTTCACCAACTCCGCCGAGTTTCGCCGACCCCAAGTCGCTCGCAGAAGATCAAGTGGACCAGGTTTTGGTGCTCATGAAGGGGGGTTCGGTCTTCCAGAGGGGACGTCACTTGGTCAAAGTTGGGGTGAGTTGGTCGTATCGACTGATGGACATCTGAGCCTTACTGATCTCTGCATTGTCTTCCGTGTGTAGGAACTCTCATTCAGGAATCCGAAGAGTGTTCGTCAAGAGATTCGCGAGTTCCTGGCAGCTGTAGGGGTAGATCATGTTGCTGCGGGCAGTGGAGGTGGTGTAGCAGGGAAGGCGGTCTTATTCTTTGGCTAAGTACATGGTCTTCTATGGTTCCAACTCTGCAGCAATGGCAGCTGAGTAGATATCGACTTTGTGCTGTGAATGAATGCACGCCATCATATGTACGTGCTGACCGACGCAAACCTATATACTCGTTCCGGAACGTAGGGCAGGAAGGATGCCACCACTGAATGAGTAGAGTACGAGTAGAATGTCAGTGAGATGGACGCGCCGGCGCGCCACGGTGATGAATTCCGTCCATTCGAACCAAAACGAAGCTACAACAAAGCACTTTACGAGTCGCACCGCGCTACGTATATCTACTTGAACTCGTCTCCAACACCACACTGACAGGAACGACACTCTCATCTCTGTCTTGATCACTAGCTCCGTTCCTTTGAACATACCGAACGACACATCCTTCCCTTCAAGACGTGTCAGGTCTGGGAACGTCGTTCTCACCGCCAAAGTGTCCTCTTCAATCAGATTACGACCCAAGATGACCTCCTCCTCGATGGCCATGAACGACAATGCGATCTTACCACTATCGGGCGGACCCAGCTTTTCCTCTCCATCTTACATCGGTGGTGGTGGTGGTGGTGGATCAGGAGGAGGAGGAGGCGATTGGGGAGGAAGTCATGGTGGTTTGGTTTCAGGACTAGGGCTGGGGATGGGAGATGAAGGCCCTAGAGGTGTGAGGAGTTTACCGTTGATCCTTAGACGTTTGCTCAAGTTTAGAAGTATGGTGAGTGTCCTTTGATACCGTATTCATCCGATTCGTCAGTTCGAAAGGGCAGCAAATACCACGATGGTGTCTTGTGTGAGGCGATCATGGTAGCACTCCGATCCAGGATATTGCCGTGAGGGGGACAGACTCAAGCCCCCAAGCTCATGAGACGATACGCTGTGCTAAGTTCCACTTCGACACTCGCAGGACTTCGAACTCGCCTTTTGGCAACTGACATATTTGGTCGTCGCACCTCGGAGGGTGTACAAACAGACATATCATCAGTGAGTGTGTCAAGCAGCTCATTCCGGCTTTGCAACGCTGCTGAACGGATTCCTGTGTTCAAGTAAACAAACCAAAAATCAATGGGCTAGAGATGAGTGAGTGCGGCCCGTGTCGATCTGTTCCGAGGAGAGGGCCGCGCACTAACAGTGACGACGCAGTCCAGCAATGTTAATACTCATAGCGGGATGTCTGGGAGGTATGTGATGATCTTGACTCGAGTGACCCACTTGACGAGGAAAAGCCCTATCCCACATCGGCAGACAACTGACGTCCTCCCCCTCTCCCTTTTACAGCTGCCGGCTTGACATGGTCCTTACTCTACCGACAATCACCCCTCGAAACAATATTCACCATGTTCCTCATGATCTTCCGAGACTTCCTCCTCTTCTCCCTAATAACATCCTTCATCCTCTATTTCCTCGCCAACAGACTCCTCCTGGCCCCCTCCGTACCCCACGCCTCGATCTCGGACAATCGCGTGGAATACGCTTATGCCTTTGACGTCGCTGTCAACTCGTTTTTCCCCTTTTTCTTGAGCGTCTATGTGGGGCTGTTGCCCCTTGCTGCGGTTGTCGTTAGAGATAATTGGGTTTGTCTTTGGGTAGGAAAGTGAGTCGCCGTCTCGCGATCTCAGATCGTACTTGCACAGTAACACACTCATTCATAATGTCATTATCAGCACCCTCTTCCTCATCGCACAGGTACAATATGTCTACGTGACCTATCTAGGATACAACGCCTTGCCGTTTGTCGCTCGATCAGAGCTCTTACTCTCGCCTCTACTTCCAATCTTCGGAGGGTAGGTCGTATTCCTGAGCCTGTCTGCCTCCTTGGTTCAATCCCCGCGTGACCATCACTGCTCTTCCTTATGGGTCAGGAGACGCTATCACGCTGAGGGTCTCAGCTGACGGCTATTCTTCACTCGCTCAGATATTTGCTCAGCTTGTTAGGCTTCAACACTGCCAAACACGCGCTCGAGCTGTATTTCGGACAGAGTTGGAAGTGAGGCGTGTCTGGACGGGTGCTTATAGGACAACGGGCGAGTCCGGCACAGCAACGAGTGACGTGCGCACGGATGTAGCTCTCAAACTGCTTGCAAGTGTGGTGTAATGGCCCTGCATGTACACGCCAGAGGAAGATCAAAAGATGAAAATAGGAATTTGGCGAGGTGTTGAAAAGGGACGACTGTTGACTGGGGATCTCTCGCCAAGTGGAAAGTACAGCACAGGGATGTAATGCTATGAAAGAACACTGCCTATTGTCCAAGCCTGTATGGGGATCCAATCACCACGAGCCAAAGTAAAGCCTCGTACCGAGCACCAGGTTTATATTGCGAAAAGATGGACATGTCATTTACGTCCACAACCGACAATCTCATCTGCGACAATGCACTGCATACGATAGGAACCAACGAGTCGCCGCGGGTTTAAAGATGATAATCAAAGATAGACTGACTCGGTGAAGGAGGCACCATTGTATGAAAGGATGGCGCGTATGAACTCGGTGTGGCACTACGATTCACGAGGTCAATCACTCATCATCAAAAATCTCGAGCCTAAAGCAATTCCTTAAGGAAACGTCGATCCGACCATTGGACTCACGAAGCTTTGTATGAAAATGGGCCAGAGCTCAGTGTGAATCTCGTCCAAGGATTACCAGATGCTGTGAGCTGGCTTGCATAGAACGATCCTGTCTGCGTGTCCGTATCTGTTTGTGTGGTAGATTGTTGCCAAGCAGCAGGATACAAGCTGTTAGGTCCGGAGTATGCGGAGCCATAACCACTTGGATTCCAACCTGAGAAAACGGTCGAGTCAGATAAATACCGTTCCCAACCGTATCCAGTGGATATATCCGCTTGGACAAAGGTGCAAGAGCAAGAAAGGACATCTTGGCACCGCGTCCAAGAAGATGTCGGCACATCATGCCGACACCGGTCCTTCTGAATACGCTTCCTATAAGCAAGTACTCACCGCTGTACATCCTTGCCCGTCCAATATCCCTCAACGTGGTACGTGCCAACTCCTCGTGCAACGAGTCCAAGACTGTCCCGTCTCCCGTCCCGATACGAGTGGCGGATCTCGTCCCGTATCTGCCATCCACCGCTGACTGATTCTGCCATTTCCCAAATACGTCCTTGAGCGAGCGAGTGGGTGTTGGTCCGATCGGGTCTTTATCTCCTTTTTTTACAGTTTGTGAGTCTGCTCGAGATTGATCAGAATGTAGTGGTATCAATGACAGTCTTTGAAGACGATAGGGTCTTTGCGATCCACTTACCATCACCATCGGTAAGTATAGCCCCGCTCATCATTTTCGTACCATCAGTCACTAGACACTCTTCGTCATCGTCACCATCATCGTCATCCTCATCGTCATCGTCATCGTCATGATCCGATAAAGGTCTTCGATCTCGTGTGAAAGGCGTCTGGTCTCGTTGCCGACTATAAGTTCGTCTGCGTACCGTACATTTTCCTGATCAGCTCTACGGTCTGAGACAAAGCCTGCTTCATCTTCTGTGACGGTCTCATCCGGTGATTACTGGCGAATTCTCGTATAGAGAGTTGCTGCACTTACTTGGTCGTTCCTTCTTCTTCTTCTTCTTGTGCTTCTTGTTGATCTTCTTCTCCATCCGAGACTGTAGCTTGGAACCGGGACTGTGATCTGCCCCGAGTATCTGAGCCTTCGTCGCCCCTGCGAGATCTCCGAGGGGTCAGTGGTCAGCGCTTGTCAAGGAGTCACAATGGCGATGCGATGGAAAGCGGCATGACCATACCATGAGGACCCTCGGTCGTAGAATGACGATTACAGCAGTCCGTTTCATGGATAATCTCTGGAGTATAGTACAGTACAGGGCGTGGCTTGGCTTGGCATGGGGATAGACTCACGCTCGAAAGGTTGTTGATGTCCCAGGATCCTGTCTACGATCTCTAGTACGAGTAGTCGTCCGATCATGAAACGTAAACGCCGAAGCCCATTCGAGCCCACCGTCGGACAGGGTACCCCCCCTCCCGCTCCTACTGTCGTTCTCACTCCCCGCCGATGTCTCTTCCATCACGACAGGTCTATGTCCCTCATCTTCCATTCTCCTCCACTGCTCATTCTCGACCCTATTCCTATCCGAATCCGAGGCCAACCGTCTCAGTCTCGTCCTCACATAGTCTTGTGGGATCTCCCTCTCCTGTCCATTCTCATCGATGAACGTGAGTGTGAGATCATCGAGCCGATCCCAGTCGGTTCTCGGACCCGTTGAAGGTGAATCGAAATGAGATTTGGGTGGAGATTTCCTCTCAGACCATTTGTACTCTCTCTCAACACTCGATTCATCTCTCTCAACGCTTGACGCCTCGTCCGTTGATCCGGAGGTGGGACCGTCCACCCCCGAAGGACGATAATACCTCGACGGATTATACTTACTCGAAGCACGTCGCTTAGGTCGTGCTCGTCTGTGACGGTGACGGCCTAGATGATCTGTTGAGGCTCCTGATAAGATGGATGACGAGCTTGATCCTTCGCCGTCGCCATAGGAAGTGCCGGGAGAGGCGATCGTCTCGGGTTCGTCTTTGAATCCTACCATGATCAATCTGATCCACTGAGTATAAATTGCGTTGTGGTCTCTGTCAGTCCGGCAGCTTCAGTGTGATCAAGTAAGTACATTCGACGAGATAGGTAGCAAGAGGAGAAACGAGAGCACACCGCGAGGAGCTATATCAGCTCTCTGCTCCACGAGTTGCTACTCGTAATCAGCACACATGTCGTACCAGGAGTGCGTTTTCTCCTTTGCGGTTCAGTGAAAGGATGGCATGATCATCTGAAACTGGACCAGAAGGGATCGCTGCTGGTCATACTTTGTGTATGCACAACAGTAGTTGATTGAAAACACTAGAATGTTCTGGACTCTCCCAGCACATTCGCATTGACAATTTCCTTGATCGTGGACGAGGTTTCCAGCTCTGCCCCGACAGATGATTAGCCGGTCCCACGAGTCGAATCCAGTCGTTCACATTAGACGGTCTGCCCTGAGAGTCATGACGATCCAAACCAATGCATTCGGCTCAGCCGATCATACACACCGAGAAGGAAAAACTGAACACAATTCACACGCATGATGAGGAAGGAATAGTACTATAAGTGATCTATTGGATCGATGAAGGGTTATTCGGAAAGTGTATGCACGTGGGAAGACAGAGAACGGATCAGATGAAAGAGAGATCGTACAAGCTGGAGCGTATCATGGGGCGGAAAGGACAACACGGGAGTTGAAGAGGAAGATGTTGGAAGTGGAAAAAGAGGATGAAATGGTCGTTATTATTAAGTCATATCGCGAGAGAAGAAAGAAAAAACATGTTTCCGCCGTGTTATCATTATCGTGATATCGTTATTAGATCGTTTTCGTAAAAGTTCGTGCAATTCAAGCTATTCTTCGACGAAGCGGAACAGATGCGTTGTATTGATGTGATGTATTGGGGTATGCGATGCAACTTGGTTGTGTCGGGTGTCGGTAGCGACAGCTAGAGCGGGGTGAACGGTAAATGAGGCGGTGCGGTGGTGACCGTGGACTATGAAAGGCGTGGTGATCTTGTGTCGAATAACGACGACCGCAGCACTTGTGTTACACACAACAGCCATACCCACTCTTCCCTTCATCTGCCCCATCGGGCCCCTGACCGCCCTTCGAAGGATCAGCCAGCATCACACTGTTCTTCTTCCGCAACACCCTTTCTCGTTCAATCTTGTCTTTGCGCTTCACGAGGAGAGACGAGATCGATTTGAACAATGCTTCAACCCCTAATACACAAATGAGACCGTCAATATGTTGCCACCTACCTGTGCCGGCAATAGTACGAAATAGCAGACTCACCTTCACCTGTCAAGGCACTGCATTCCCCTAGTCGAACACCCTCCACCTCTATTCCCCACATCCCCTCACTAGCCTCGTCATCACTGTTCCTCGGCGTTGGTAGGCCACACAGTCTCTCGTCTCGTCCGAGACTACCTCCTCTGCCCCTGCCCATCTGCTTCTTGAATCCTGATCCGCCGACGCCAGCCGACATCGGAGTCAAGATCTCCCCACTCGCCTTTTTCTTGACGCCATCGCCAAATTCACCCAGCGCCTCGGCCGCTGATGGTCCTTCGCCCATCTTCCAACTTCTCGAGGACCAGTCCTCGCTCTTGCGTCGGGAATTTCGAGGCTCGTAGCTCGATAGCAAAGGGCTGCTCTCAATGCGTACCCGGGTCGTCGGAGCCGGGTAACCGCTCGGCTGACAAGAATCTGGGATGAAGGGGTTGTCAGCGTGGCGAGGACTGGTAGGTCCTTCGGTGATTTGATGAAGGCTGGAGACGGCACCGCTCATACTTGTCGTTCGATTCAGTCCAAGGACGCCAGAAATGGAGAATCGCCCGCCTGATACCCGGTGTCCTGACACGGGCTCGGCTGGGGTGATCGACGGGGCGACGGGTTCCGTGAAGATGGCGGAAGTGGGCTTGGTCGGAGATTGCAGAGTGGGAAAGGCTAGCAGCTTAGGTGTTGCGGGAGTCAGGAACTTGACTGTTGGCAGCTTGACCGGAGACGTCTTGACCGGAACAGATTGCGCCGAATCCTTTGCGGGGTGAGGATTTGTTGTAGGGAAAGGCACGGTTGAGGAAGTTCGTGATAGCTCGGCAGGCTTCGGCAAGGGCACATTCGGTGTCGATCGAATAGCACTCGTTTCTATACTTGACAGAGCGCCGAAAGAGTGGGATCGTGAGGGCGTCTGGCTGTTGATGGAACTGGAGCGGGAGACAGACGTAGACGTGCGGAAGAGACTTCGATGGGGAGGGGAGAGCAGAGGGGGAGGCGTGGGAGGCGGTGGGGGCTTGATCCAGGAGCGAATGATCTCACGAGCGTCTTCGAATCTGACCGGGTGTTTTTGATCAGCTTCCCCCGGAATGAGACTGACATTCTTCCGAGCTCACTGGATTTCCCGTCTCCTCTCCAGATCTGTCTTTGCTCCTACCACAAAGATGACAGTCTCCTTTGGTACAGTCCGACCCAGCTCTTCCAGCCAACTCCTGACATCATCAAAACTCTGTCTATCGGATACGTCATACACCAACACGCAGACGTGGGCTCCCCGGTAGTAGATTGGTGCCATTGATCTGAAACGCTCCTGTCCTGCTGTATCCCAGATTTGGAGTTTCACGCGGACTCCTGAGTGAACGAGCTTGCGAGTGTGGAGTGAGGATCCGATAGTCGCTGCTGCAGGAGTAGGAGAGAAAGTACGAGTAGTGTATCTCAAGATCAGGGACGTCTTGCCGACACCTTGGGATCCAAGCAGAACGACTTTCGCCTCCAACCCTTCTGGACCACCAAGATCAGGAGGGGCCATATCGATTGGCACGGCGGTACCAGGCCGAGGAGGCGTGCTTCCGGCTTCATTCAGCGCTCGAGGACCGTTAGACGATCCCGTCGGTCCATACGAGCTGGTGCGAGGCATTGCTGCGTTTGATCGGAGCTTCGTACGGGAATCTGCAATACGACTCTCGGTCATGCGAACAGAGGTCTGATGGGGATAGGGATGAGCAGTTTGACTACGTCTAGGTCGAGGTGGTGGTCCCACGGTCTTTTGTCTCGCAGGTTTAGCCTCACTCGCTGTCTTAAGCGGCGCACTGGACGACACCGACCGACTTCCACTGCCGCTCCCAACGTGAGGAGAGAGTGAAGGGGGATCTGCAGGTATCTCGATAGTGATCGCTGGGAGACCTCTCGGTGTTCTGTCACTCTCTTGAGCGAGAGGTCGCAGTTGTTCATCGTAAGGGGTCGCGAGATCGATCTCGTAGGGCGAATCATCAGCTGGAGGCGCCAGCTTGACCATCATGGTGGGACTTAGCACCTTGCTACCGGGAGGTGATGACTCGGGTGTAGGAGGCAGTGGTTTTTGAGGAAGTATCTCGGGGCTGACGGTTGGAAGACTGGTCGTCGAGCCTTTCGGGGCGAGGGGAGGCGGCATGGAATTGAGGATACTGACCGGTCGGTCGTCCGGCGGTGGTGGACCAAGAGCAGAAAAGGAATGGGGCATCGGATACGGCGACGTATGTCGGTGCTGGAAGGAAGGGAACGGTACTGTCACTTGTGGGACAGGAGATGGGAGGGAAGGAGGTAGTTCCGCGTGAGCCGAGACGGATCCAGAGGGGTTGAAAATCTCGATATCCGGGAAGGGTTTAGAATAAACAGGAGAGGCCACCAAGCTCATGTTGAGGGGAGGAGACGAGAGTCAGAGCTGTTGCCGTTGTTCGTTGTACAGCTCGGATGAGTGTAATTGATGAATGGCCTAGATTATGCTAACGTGAGATGAAAAGTTGATAAACAATCGACTTGCCGGGTGAGTGGCCGTGCGAGATGGCGCACTCGGAGGTCCTGATGGGAAGCCCAAGCGTTAGCCAAGGGTATCATGCTTGTCGGAGATCTATCCTCACGGCTGCCGTGAGCTCTCCGAACTTACTAGTGAAACGATCAAACAAGGGTCGCAGACCCCCTGAAGACTGATCGGTATGGATGGCGTAAGGCAACCGGGTTGAATGACGATCTACTCTGAAGGCGACAAGAGAGATTTGATGATGAAGGATTATTGCTGGAGGGAGAACGTCGGGACAAGTAACAAGCACGATATGACAAGGTCAGCAAGCGAGTCTGGTAGGGGTATATGTGCGCTGATGTGATCCTCGCAAGGGTGATCAGGGGTAAGGGCACACCATATTCAGACCATCTAGCCCCGTTCTCAAATGACCCACGATCGAGTTCAATCCGTGAATTCAAACAACAAAGTCCCTTTGAGACGAAATGGTGATGGGTGGTTTCACGTATGATTCCCTTGTTGACAGGGCATCAAAGTGCTTGTTCGGCTGCAATTATTTTCCCCTCTGCCCTACAGGATGGATCGGTATGACAGGAAGAAGAATGATAGTGATTGAAGATGAGAAGTCAGCGATTGATGAGAGATCACGCCTTTCGCTTCTGATGTTGAGGCGTACGTCGTCAAATGGTGGTCTGCCCAAGTCCGTCCGCGGTCGGACCAGGTTGAAAACAGGGGCTGTGTCTATAGGAAAACGAGCTTTGTTCGGCGATATGCTTTGATCCGATGAGAGTGGACGAGCTAGCGTACCGATGCTGCTTCACTCTGTATTCCGATGGATTCTTCTCCTCATTTGTATTGTTACCCCTCTCCCTTTATGTTGCTCCTGATCAGATGGCGCCGAGAGAGATGCTACTGCGGGGGGGATGACTACGCGGATCCTTGTATTTTTGACAGCTGACCCGGATTGTTTGTCTGTATTTGATTTCGGAAGGACGATTCCTTTTCTATCGGAAGGTGTATGTTCCAGAAGACGATATCTGAGGGGACAGAGTGATGAGGGGTGGATATGGAATGGAACGAATGTGAGATTGAAAAGAGAGCGCGCTGTCGCGTAGGCGTAAAGCTTCTGTGGCGGGTTGTTGTTGTTGACAAGGACAAAAAAGAACGGATTGACGATGACGGATATGTACACGATCATCAACCGATCTATTGATATGCTGCAGGACTTTGTCGTCTTGACAACATGAGATGGGGGAAATTGATCCTTGTACTACGTGATTGCAGGGGATGAGGGGGAAGGTGAGCAAAAGGGCTGGAGAGAGAGAGGCAGAGAGAGAGACACAGTGAGCGAGATCAGAAAGATCAGGGAACTATAAAACGGGACGTAAACAAAAAAAAAACACAGGCACGTTCAGATCACTAGTAGATGGACGCGGGTTTCATCTTCACCGGGATCATCCTTGTCTTATTTCGTTCACCCACTTTGTTCCACAACCGTGACTGTCTTCTCCTCTGCTTGCATAGATCAAGTATACATAAAAAAGCGGAGATCCCAACGGTCATGTCAGCGTACAACACTTCAATCTTCCATTTCAGTCAAATCGGACTCGACGTCGACTTTTATCTCATCGCCTTCTTCCTCCTCCTCCTCCTCCTCCCCCCCTTCGGAAGGATCGACCTTTGCCGTCGTCGCCTTCTTCTTTTTCAGTTTCTTCCCAGCTACCGCTCGTTTCGCCTTCGTCTGTTCGGGAAACAATCTGCTTCAGCGTGAATGGCTATGGTAGCATAAGGCGATCACTGACCTTCGCTCCTCGCTTACCGCCTCGTCCCATCACGGCTTCTCCATTTTCGTCTTCATCCGCTTCACTCTCGATCGCGCTCTCTCCATCTGCGCTCTCGTCCTCGTCACCCTCATCGTCATCTTCACTATCATCATCGTCGCTCTCTTCGACTCTCCTCTTCTTTCTTTGCGTCTTCTTCTCGCGCTTGCCTCTTTCTCTCTTCCTCACAGGCGACGAATTTCCGCCCTCGGTCCTTCTCTGCAAGTCGTCGGTCTTTCATCAGCTCCCTGATCTTGACCTTGAAGCTGACTCACGCTAGGTCCAGGAGCAGCTCCGATATTTCTCTTGCCCAGACCTCTTGCCCAGTTTCTGACCTCCTCACCAAGGAAAGCAGTCCTTTGAACTTTTGTTCGCTCCTCAGGATTATCTGCTCGGTGGAAGATATCGGCAGGCATTTTGAACTTTCCTGGGTAGACTGGCACACTCCAGGCATGTTTCTCGGCTTTGTTCCGGATGATGATCTGGGCGAGTTCAACGAGGCTGTACAGAGGCTGAGGGGACATGAAAGATCCTTAGATATTTCCCATGTGTTCCACCGTTAGGCGCTCGCTCACCTTGTTGTTCTCGGACCATTTGTCTCGAACAGTCTTTATGTTGCCTACAATAGCGTAAAGTAGACCGATGTTGTCTCGATTGGCAACACAGTCGAGGTACATCTCAATGAATCTGTCATTGTCACATTATCACATAACGGTTAGCTGTCTGATCAAATACGGCTGACCCCAGAAACTGCTCACCTCGCGATCTCTTTCAAATTCTGCATGTTCGCAATGCCTTCTTCCCCCTCCTCTCCTTCGGCAGGTGTGTGCCATTGGAAGTCCGGATGATGGGCTAGGAGATGCACCAGTCTCGCAAGAGGCATTTCGACACGGTTGATGCGATCTTCTGCATGAAGACTCAGCCAAAGATCTCATTATGTTACTATGTCAGAGCACTTACCCGAAGAAAGGTTGGCAGCTTGTCGCACAACGGCCATCAAGACAGTCCTTCCCTGTGCATTGTTGCTGTCAGCATTCTTGCCCAGAGTTGTGATTATATTTCCATTTACACACTCACGAGTATGACGTTATCGGGTTCCGGATCCATCGCGGCAAGCGCGGGCATAATGTTCCACCTTGGCAATAATCTATGGGTCGGAAGGATGTCGCCCAGCCTCTTCATCAACAAGTGCCTCACATTGTAGCACGGATCCTGCAACACAGCACAACTATCAGCCACAGGACCATATCCGACCACGAACAAGAGACTCACCTGCATGCAGCCGGCCAGCAACTCAAACTGTCCGGGTTGCGTGATGGCTTTATCGAAAGTCTTAACATTTGCCAGCTTGAGCAGGCACAACGCTGCCCTCAGTCGCATCTGACACCTTGCACTACCCCTGTTGTGTCCATGAAATCAGCTCCTGTCGGGAGGATTCCACCAAGCGGTACTCACCCTTCCTTGGTTTCCTCATTCACCATCCCATCGTTTTGCAAGACCGAAGAAAGCAGATCCATGGCCGGTACGATCAGCTTGGCAGCCTCTGCATCTCGAGCATATCCGAGAGCCCAATGAGTACAGAGTTTTAGACTGATGAGTTTGGCTCGGTCCAGAGACTCCAGTTTGTCCTCATCGGCCCACTCGTCACCTTCCACCTGATGACATGACCATTAGATTTGACAGAAGACAATTCTCTGCGCAGCAACTCACGTCGGATGAAGGTGATTCAACGAGCATCACCTCATTCATCACATACTTGATGATCTCCTCACTCCTCTCTTGGAACGCCTTTGGGGCTGAGAGAGCAACCTCGCTCAACGCTCGAAGATATACCAATCGGCGGTCATCTGACACTCTTCTTAATTTGACTGCCTTCAAGATATCCTGCAGGATAAGGTGATCAGACATCTTATACCACAGCAGCCACATCGATGACACAACCTACGTTGACGAGTTTGAGACAGGCTTCGGGATCCTTCGATCTGGCCAAGAAACGAGCAGCGAATTTGGCTTGCCTCGGCGTTCCCTCCAAACCAATAGTGATCACACGGTCGATTGTACGACTACGCTGCGTCAGCTATTTCAGTTCCCGAAGGAAGTGATTGTCCTTCACTTACCGTTCAGAAGGTGCTATCTCGGGGTAGACCTTGCATACAGCCGCCAAAGCCTGCAAGGCGACCTCCACTAGTTTTTCGTTCTTCTTTTCCGACAGAACAATAACCAGTTCAGGAACATGACTCTTAAACATTGGCGGTCCCTCCTTCGCAAGTGTTGACAGTAAGCGGCCCGCCGCTAACGCCGATGCCTCTGAGTTCGGCTTTTGAAGATGTTTGATCAATGGAGGTATGCTGGAATGGTTGACGATGTTCCACGCCGAGACATCGACAAGGGTTGACATCGTCTCCAGAAGGTCTTCGTGTGATTGGTGAATCCGGCGCAGGAACTCATTCTGGATGACGTTCTTGAGATTAGCCGGATGAACATCCATAAGCCGATGCCACTTACTCTCGCCTTGACGACTGATAAAAGTGTAGATTGCATATCCACACAAGTTTTGTAGAGCTTGTACAGTCGTGGTTCATTGACGGCTGCGAAGCCTTGCAAATCCTTCTTGGCCTTCTCGACATCACCGAACGACATCCCTGACGACGTCTGTCAGCACAAGCCGTTTGTCCACCATTCTCGGCCGGAACTTACGGGCAATCGCATCGATGATGAAGTCCAGCCTTCTCTTCACATCCTGTGCATTCTCATCGACCACACCGCCCTGTATGACACGAGGGAATTAGCCGGTGTAATCAGCAAGCAAGGTTGCTAACAAAATCTTACATTGTTCTGCTCGCAAGTGTGGACGAACGCCATATATGGTGACTGTCCTCTTGAGAAACCGATGAGCCCGCTCATCTTCTCCAAAGCCTTGAACGAGTTCCCGTCGAGAGACGAAGCCACGAGCAACAAACGATCAACCCATGCCTGCTCGTCATCGGTCTCTTTGGGCAAGGGCACAATAGAAGATTTGAACACCATCATCATTTGCGACCTAATGTGCTGTCAGCGAATGAACGGTGTGATGGAGATGTGAGCTTACCGTAGCTCAGTAGTGGAGTCTCGTCTGAAGTAAGCAAGTAGCATCGCTTGTGGGATCCATGAGAATTGTGCGACAGCCTCGGGGTTACCAGTCTCACTATAGATCCGTCAGTACTGGTCATCAAACACGAGTGATGAAGCTCACATCTCAGAATAAGCAAGATTCCACAGTTTGGCCAAGCCATTGGCCGCTTCAGTCCGCACTGATGCCTGTAAACCGATTTGTCAGTCACAACGGGGGTCCGCAACATCAAAGCACTTACCCGCTTGTCACTCAAACGTGCTCCAACGGCTTGTAAGGTTTGTTTCCCAAGATGATGCAAGGCGGTCTCGTAATCCATTGACCCAAGGATCCTGCATACCGCTGCCCGAACGCGTTCGTCGGCGTCTTCCAATCTGTCGACAAGGTGGGCTGTCACGGTCTGTCAGAGACAAGTAATCCTGTGTCGACTGCGATGGACTCACGTTCCAGCTCTTTTCTCAGTTCGGGATGGTTGACCAGAATGCCTTTCGCGCCCGCGACCCAAGCTAATCTCACTGGCAAAGCCTTATCGAGCTTTCTGCCTACCCAAGCCCTCCAAGCAGATGGATACTTCTTCGCCGGATCTTCTGTCCCAGGACGGTGCGAGAACATCGTCCCCAGAGTCTTTACTGACAGTTGACGAAGGGGGATCTCATCGGCAGCTTTGAGATTCTCCTCGAGCAAAGGGACAACGTTGAGCAGGAGATCGGGACAAAAGCGGTTGATGGTAAGCATGAGTTGATGGGAATCGGTGAGGATCTTCAAATCATTCTGCGAGGGATCTCTACCATGCGAGAGCTGAACTTCGGAGAAGTGCTGTAGATTGTTCTTTCAGCTATGACACCGCATCAGTGAGTCGAGAGCAGCTCACGGCGTAGATGGGTCGCTTGAGCCTGTCAGCAACTTGATTGCAGACATCGACTGTCAGCTGGAAAGACAAAGTCTCGGGTTTCTGCGATGTCTGTGAGCAGAATGCGGGGGACCAGAATTCCGAGGTCAGGTAGACACTTACCGAAGCGTATGTTTCGAATTGACTGACGATGCAGTCCATAACTCCCGCTGGCAATGCTGTCGCTTCCTCTGCAAGAGCCACTAGGATATCTCTCAGATACCTGATGACAGTCTTGCTCATATCGGGTCTGTAAGGAATAATGAGACCAGATCAGCTGCGCTGCATCTCGTGACCGCCGGTAGCAAGAAAAGGGCTTAGCCAGCAATCTGGTACACTTACCGGATGATTTCCATGAAGCCCGTAAAGAAACCTTCTATCAACTCATCTCCTCCTGGGACATCAACGATCAAAGCAACACTTTTGATTGTGGCGAGATTTTCGATCAAATGGTAGTACTCCGCGTAATAGGGTATGTCGGTTATTCTCTGCGAGAGCTGCGTTTGAGACTGCTGAGTGGCTTCATTTGACTTGTTCTTGGAGGGTTGCAGTGGACGGGCTTGGGAATTTTGTACCTTGAGGTTCAGCATAATCTGGGTCGACATGAATTGAAAAATGTCCTGATACGATGAACACGGCCCGTCAGTCCCATTGTTACAGCATATGTCGAGTAGATGGGGGCTTACCCGTAATTGAGTGGCGTTGTATGGAGCATCGGGTGCATACAGACGAAGCAGATCGGCGAGACAACACGCCGCATATGCCTTCACTCCTCGACTGGGACCACGCAAATTCACAAAATCAGCTTCTGCAATCGTGGTGCATCTACAGCTGCAGAGCACAGGAGAGAGCAGTACCCACTCTTTGTGATGCAAAATATTAGGATGGATGAGCGGTTTCTTGACCTGATCTAAAGATCTGGGATCCGTTAGATCTTGTTCGAGACTGGCGAGTTTTTGATGCAGTGACTGGAGGAAAGCAAAGATCGCGAACAGTTAGCACTATCCCGTCGAGGACTCATCCCGTACAGCCTCGTCCTTCCCCTTTCACTGATCTGCCAAAGATACGGCAACGACCTTCTGATGCCTCAAACCACCGGCCCCCCCTAACCCCCACCCCACCCAGACCCCTCAAGGACGCCTATCCGATCATACCCACCTTGATCCGCTTCAACAACGCGTCTGTCGACTCCCTCTTTCCTGTCTGAATCAAAGCCTCCTTGAAGTCGAGCTTGACCAAAGCCGGGGCCGAAGCTTGCTTTGCCATTGTGGGCTGACTTGTGAGACTGCAAGGGAGCGAGCTGAGGATGGCGTGAAATGACCAAAGAGAGGAAAGAGTCAGAAAGAAAGTACAAAGCGGCGGCAAATGATCTGATGATGTTTTGGGACGCGTCGCGCTTCCCCCGCAACATCAACTATTATATTTTTATCTTATTCCCGCGTCTCTTGAATGGGATGTCACGTGATCACACTATTCCAAAACACGTCTCAGTAATGTGTAGGGAGATGCTGTGGTCATCCTCAATGTTCGTCTATCTGGTCTTTTCTGTCCCAGTTCACTTCCTCAACTTACGCTGAGCAGGACAACGATACTGTTCGAGTCTCCGAGATCTTCAGAAATCCACAATCAGCCTCACACCTCCATGTTGCTCGCTCGGTCTTCACCACAAATGATGGGTCGACCTTCTTCCCCCTTGAATCCCAACGCTCCGCCACCCCCATCGTCCTCACCACCCATGACTTCTCCCACACCCTCATATTCTTACCCATACATTTCTCCCATGACTCAGAGAACGGCCAATCGTTCTGGAGTGGGTGGACCGAGCAATGAGCGGACTCCCATACGTCAGACTCGATACAGTAGACCATCATCCGCCTCCTCGTCTAGCAAAAGACCGTCGCATCGTCAACTCCTCTCGGATCACCCCCAAGATCTGTTCACGACGGGGGGTACGACGCCGATGGAAGGGCTGCTTTGGAAAGAGAGATTCTCGAGGAGGATGAAAGAGAGAGAAAGGAGGAAAGAGAGGAGACAAGCTGATCTAGATAGGAGAAGAGGTGTTGGGAGTGGCAGTAGTGATCCGATAGAAGCGGAAGATGAGGAAGAAGCGGATAGAAAAGCTCAAGAAGATGATGAAGAGGTGAGTGAGACGTTGACCCATGAGTCTGGACTGTGTAGCTGTTTGAGACGGGGCTAACTTCAGCTCTTTGACAAAAGATCTTTCGACGCTTAGTGATCGTACAACGACGCAAAGCGCACCATGCCACGCTTGTCTCGCACGAGGTCGAAACAGGTGGTTCGGATCCTAACCTCCCCGAATTCTGGGCAGACGAACTCGACTCTCTAGCTCGCGAAGAACGCGATTTACTGCGAAGATTGACCGATGATGAGCGAGATCATTGCCAATCTCTTCCCCAGTTCATGTCTTCTTCATCGCATGTCAGATCGACGGAGGAACACGGGGAGACAATCTATGGTCTGCACGAAGGTGTGGAGAACGAGGAAGACGTTTGGGCGATGGAGGCTGCTCAAGCTGAAGAAGTGGAGAGGGAGGTGGAAGAAGCAGAGGTGGCGAGATCGGTCGAACAGGCGTACGGGATGAACGATCAAGGAAGACTTCGAATCCAGGCGCAGATCGAAAGTGCGGATATGGACATGGACATGGACATGGACATGGGTATGGACATGGGTATGGACTGGGATAGTTTCGACTCGATGGATGTTGAGTGAAGATGAGTCATAGGCGGCGAGTGGATTCCCAAGGGAGATGCGGACAGGTCAGACTTGATGACGACATTGGACATTGGTCGTTCTTGCGGTCCTGTATCACAGCTGGGTTTGCAACATGCTATGCCCAATATTGTTGTACGATCATGCAGAACATGGACAATTCCTAGTGGAAGGAGAGAATTGAAACATGCATGCATTTCCAAATCATCCACACTGAGTTAGTCCTTGATTCCCTTCATGGGTATTTTGACTGCTTCCCAACGGTGATGTCGTTGTTGAAGGGATCAGTATACCTAAACACATCTTCGTCAGCTCATAAGATATTGTCGCTTGCGGCAAGAGCTGACCTTCTTCTTCTCGTCGACTGAGATCCCACCAGGTCCGATGTTCACGAGTAAGAGAAGACCGCCGACGATGGCTGAAGTGGTAACGTATCAGCTGTTGCACTTTGCAGGGAACGGCGAAAATACAATTAGCTCACAGAGAGTTTGGAAGCTATACAAGGAAGGTAGACAGAAATCTCAGTACATTTCTATCGATCACAAGGGTAAGGCAAACGTGTACTTACAAGTCATACTTCAAGAAATCCCTCTGGGGATGAGCAGCATGAACGCTCCACCAATTGTTGATGAAGACGTTGAAGATGCTCAACAAAGCAACAAGAAAACTCGCGCTCCACTTGGCCTTGAACCCGACTGCCACCATGATACAAGCACCGAGACCGACGATGGAGACGAGGACTCGAGCGAAAGACCAGTTGCCCTGGAAGATGAAACCGATGAAGAGGAAGATGAGGAGGATACGTCCGGCGAGCTGGAAGCTGAAAGGGAAATGGGTCAGCTCAATACCTCACCGACTTTGTACTGAAACCTCCAGAACGAGGTCTTGAAGGAAGAAAAATAAAGGGCGACTCGACACTCACTACTTTCGTCGATCGGTCTCGCTCAAAGAAGGAAGACCAGCAAACAACTTCTTCTTGTTCTGCAGCGAATCCGAAAGGACCATGAGGAGTCCACCGATGACACTTAGGTTTCGAAGGAAGAATGAGAGGTCAAAGAGTAGACCGTAACCGAGGCCTAAAACGCAGCAGTCTATTAGCTTATCCCTCAGGGTAAAGGTGACGTCTCAGCCGATTGAGTTGACTTCGAACGAGACTTACCTTGAGCAACCACAACACCGAGGAGGCAGAAGACAGAGTAATCAGGGTATCGTTTACCGATGACACCGAACGATCCGGCCAGCATAGCCTGTGCGAGAGTCAGTCTCGGCTCGATGAAGACTTGGGGTGGCAGCACAAAGGTATAGAGATACTAACCACGACGTTGACGAAGAGGAAGAGGTGAGAGAAACCCCAGATGAAATGTCGGTGCCTACAGAGCGCAACATGCTGGTCAGCTGATCTTCCTAGAATTCTCCCGTTCACGAGATTGTCAGCTAAGCTGTGGGATCAACGCACTTCTGGAGGTACCATAACTGATCGCCCCATTGAGTGACGATTCTCAAGGCGTCTAAAGGTCGAGTCATCAGCTTCCGCAGCTAGCAGCTTTACGTTTGGCCCTCACCTTCGAGGAAAGTGACAACGATGAGGAATCTTGCCATAGCAGGGACATAAGGACGAATGGGCTAAGTTCGAGCTCTCGACATCAGCATCTGCTCATTCTCCGCCATAGTTGCGGTTTCCCACATCCTGCTCACTTGGGTATAAGCCTCGATGACATCTTCCGCTTTACTGCTCCATTTCTGGACTTGGCCCAAGAGCTCGTTGTCCGATACGCCGGGACTGGGAGCGGAACGAGAGATTGGATCAGGGGTATAACCACCACCGAGTGGGGCTTGTTGGCGTTGGATGTTCGGGTTGAGATGGATTCGCTGTGACATGTTGATGAATGAAGGGGTTCTTCCGGGTCGGGGTGGAAATGTATGCGTCGGTGGTAGACTATGCTCCAGCTTTGTATGATGTGAGTCGCAGCGTTGTAAACGAATCAATGTAGCGACCGGGAAGAGATGGTATCATGAATCAGAGTTGGCCGGTTAGTAGCAGCGAGAGGTGTCGCGTTGGCACTGATCATGACGATAAAAAGTGGCACAATCTCCTCTTCCCTCAGGGTCAAATGAAAAGATCCATCCCCCACTTTCGCATCTGGAAAGTATAACCCAAACATTGAATACAATGAAACTGCATGTAAGCTTAAACTATCAAGACAGTGATTACCCAAATGTCAATGCATGATGAAAATGTACATGATGATGGTCGTACAACTGCCTTCTGCCTATCTCCTGGGACACGCTACATTGCTCCCATGGCTCGCCGCCGTCTTCCACCCCAATTACCACTAGTGACTTCCTCTTCTTCCATCTTTCTCTTGCCTTTGCCCTTCTTGCTCTCTATACCCATGGCGTAACGTCGCTCCCTCTCGTCATCACTCAGATCACCGCCAATATCTCCGTTGGTGAATCCCGGAGGATTGAGATTATACGATGGACCGCCAAATCGCCGTCGACAGATGGAAGAGCCATGTTCGAGATATTCGGCGCGTGTGACGGGATACGTCGAGAGATAGATCTCAGAAGACGTCAAGGAGGTGGCAGACACATACGGAGGGCTTGCGGGACTGTTCAAGCATGTGAGCTGGTGTCATCTGTGGTACAGGTTACGACTATATAGCTCACTCGAATGCTTCGAAGATACCAATCTCATATTCAACAGGACATAATGCTTGCAAATCTCTTTCTCTGCGGGTCACAGTCAACGGCAATGATACCCTGATAGCCAGAGGATCATACACTCACAATCTTTCGCCAAGAGCCTCTATGTTACCAAGCCCTCCAAAGATTCCTATATGCGCCCAGAACATTCCCCGTAACTCCTCTGGCATCAATGATATGACATATGCTATCGTTTCAGGCAGGCCCGATTGCTTGAAACCTGAGTATCTTACGTCAACTATGATCGGAAACCATCGGCAGTGAAGTGATCACGACTGACCGATATCTGAAGGGCTGAAGAGCAATTCTGGTCCTGCGAATCTTTCGTTGCCCATCCATAATACTTGCTCTTCCTCATCCACCTGCGCGGAACGACCATGCTCATTGTCATTGGTCGGTGCCTGCGCATTATCCTCTGGCGGTGTTGCGTTCGGTCCAGAACGAATGTATCCCGTCCGAGAGGTCGATCTGGCTGAGAAATCAGGTAAGACGTATTCCTGGACTATGTCGTTGTGCTTCGGATTTTGTCTAGCGATGTCCAGCCAATCTTCAGTTTCGTATCCATGGCACTGCGACTGTAAGGCCTGGAAATGAGGAGAGGCGGAACTGAAATACTCACTTGCACCTCTCGAGATCGCCTCTCCAGTCCATGCTGACGTATCCACAAGCTTCTCGTACCTCGTTGACGACATGAGTTTGGTCAATCATGTTCCATTGCCTGAACGAGATGAGGTGTTTGAGATGGTTTGTGAGGAGTTTCCCTCCGACATCGATTCTATACCTTACTTTCAGCTTGAACGCACTGGAGGCCGAGGACGATACCGACCTCTTCACGTGTTCCCAGACAATTTGTCCATCCCTCAAAGGTATGACATGGGTATAGGAGTATCCTACATCGACCACGACCATGCATTCCGGCGATATACCTTGATCGTTCTCAAACAGGCCGCCGTACGGTATCAGAGCAGCAGCTGATACAAATGGTCAATTTTGTCCTGCCTATGCAGGATATGCGTCTAGCTCACGAGTACATCTGAAGTAGCTTGAAAACTCCCACTCTTCGAACACCATCTGGTCGTACGTCTCGGCAATGTTGGGGAGATTAAAATATGGCTCTGTGACGAGAAGAGACGTCTCGGTAGGGTTGATCTAGGTTCGAAAACGGTCTCAGCTGGGATAAATCGAGTTCCAGAAGCAAACAGAGACCCACGTTCATCACCACAGGGGAGAACAGTCTGTCCCATATGATCTTCTCTGCATCCCAGTTCACCAGCATTCCCTATTCGAGCGAGTCAGCTAAGAGTATCCCTCTGCATAGAGCGTTTGAAGCACGAAGGAGCTGACCTTGTCGAATGGTCTCCTGTAGACTATACCCGAGAGGTCCCTACAGTCCTCAATCTCATCGCCTACATACACCTTTCTCTCGGCCCGTGATCTTGCTATTGAATTAGGAAACACCCTGTACCAAAGACACAAGCGTCAATGCCATGGCATCTTGACCAGTACCAGTGGGGGGGGGGTGATTGCTCACCTCGGCTCCCAGTCCAAGCCTGATAACCCAGCCTTGATTTCATACGCCCCATTATCTAGTATGAGGATGGGCGGGGTCGTCATGCTTGCCGAAAGATCATTGATTGGTAATTTCCTGTTGTTGCAGAAGAACGAAAGTTCGAAATGGGACTCTTGAACGGACATCAACATTCGGCAGGACCTCCACCGGGATGCATTTGACACCAGAATTGTAATATCCCTGATCCATTCATTACAATATTTCACAATTCCACTAATCGTGATGCAGCGTTGCTATTACAAAAATGACACAACCTGAATAATGAACTCGCCCCACTCAGATTGCTCTTCTGAAACATCCTCGCCTTTTGAATATATCCTGTCCTCGCAGATGCGTCCTCCATACTCCGTCCAACTCATACGCGACGTACCCCATCGCAGGCACGAGCACAACACACATCAGATTGGCTCCAAGGATGAGCACGTCGCCAGACTCGGCTGACATTCCCGTCTCCTTCGTTACGAGACTTGCGATCTCTCTAAAGTAGACTAGGCATCCCACGAAAGCGGCGACGATGACGATCATCGCAATCCACTTGATGGTACCCCTTCCACCTTTGGGGCCTCTGAATCTCGATCTCTTGGGATGGAGAAGGGCGTACCATGCCGCGGTGAGGTTGATGACCATGAGAATCAGGACGAAATTCACGATCGCGATCATGCCTTGTCCATCGATGTTCTTCGCGATTCCTGCAATGGCTTTCTCTGTCAGGAGGTAGTCTGGCATTGCTGACGGACCCAGTGTTAAACCAGTTCCGGCCATATAAGCCAGACTCATAGTCTGTCTCAAGACCAATATCACACCGGCAAGTTGAACGAGGAATATGACGGAGCGCAACAAGGTCCACCTCGTGGTTTTCTTGATGAAGGTCATGATACCATATAGTCGCTGATCGAGGAGGACGACACGAACGATCGACTGACAAGTGTCTGTGAAACGGTGCCACAGGTGTCCGACAGTAGGTCGAGGCCAAGAACGGGATGGACGGGGATGGGCGGCGCTCTCCAAAGTTAAATGGATGATCACACCTATGAGAGGGATGCAGACGATACTCCACATGTTAATCAAGGTGAAAAAGGCTGTCGAATCAAAAGACATGTCTTTGACCAATTTCGAAAACCAGCTTCTAGTAAGGTTGAGGTCAATCGGTGTCGAATCACCAGCCGCCTCCGCTCGTTTCGCAAGCGCAGATGCCCCAGAGGCAAGCACCAGCATCTCGTATAACTGTCTCGAGACCTCAACATAGACGCCCATGGTGATCAATGAGAAGACTGACCAGAACGGAGCGTTCTTGACGATTTGCCAGGAAGAATTGAAAAGATTAGCGGGATTCAGCGAAACAGACGAGTTGAAGAAGTCTACATAATCGTGTGAAAGTCGTCCGGCTGAAGATTCACCGGTCTTCTTGCTTTGTTGTCGCTGCTGCTTTTCCAGCGACCTCTCTTGACGCCTTGACAACTTGTCTTCTTCATTTCTTCTACCCTCGGCCGCATTCGCTCGCTTGACCCTGTCATTTTCTGCATCTGCTCCAACGGCAACGGCCTCGCTGAGTCCGCCACGATCTTGCTTACTTTCTTTGCCACCCTTTTTGTGTCGCCTGCCCTCATGTCCAAAGACGTTCGCCGCAACAGCTTGGGTCTCCAAATTCTCCAGATGCTCTGGACCGTCTGAAACTTTGTCCTTCGATACCAGCTGTCCGTCGTCGTGTCCCGTTCGATCACCAACGACTGTCAGCTTATTTGATTGCTTTTGGTTCGAGTCGTTTCCTAATTTCTCGCTGTCCTCATGTGACCCCTTGCCCTTCCCATCCTGTTGCCGAGAGGAAGCGATCTCCCCTTGGGTTGTGAGTGTGCTACCATCCTCTCCACCTGACTGATCTATCATCTTCTCCTTTCTAGGAGTCTCGGGGTCCGCCGAATCGTACCCTGAATCACTCTGACCATCTCTGTATTCTTTTGCTCTTCTTTGAGCCCCAATCTGACCGGCAACTTTGTTCAACAGCCTCTCGTTTGGTGGAACCCCATTCTCCTCTTCCCACTCCGCTTGTCTCTGCAATACCCTCTGCTCAAACTGTGCCCTCAGCTCGGGATTCTTTCTGACCGCCTCTCGCATGCTCTCCCAATCAGACGCTCTTTCTGAACCACTTTGCTCAGCAATTACAGTCTCGTCACTTTGAGCTGACCACCGTTCCGGTCTCTGTTGCGACTCTTCAGCTAGACGTATGGGAATGCTTCCACCTTTCGTCTGGGCGACTGACGACCCTCTTTCGTCAGATGTTTCCTCGATAGCTTGTGATTCTCTCTGAGCAGCAACGGTCTGGTCAAAACGAGCGCTCTCGGAACTGGGGAGGTTGCCCTGTCTAGCAAGATCGTCCTTGTCTTCGTCGGACGTGACTTCTGACACATCGATGATTTCACCCAGTCTTCGTCTTGGTCTGGGAGGTTTGGTCACGATATCCGCAAGAGCAAGAGCAGCACTCTCGTCGGGCTTTCCACCTGGCTGGAGGATCTGTGCCGTCATTGGTACTCTCTCCTGCCCATTGACACCATCCTGACGTCGAATCAAAGCATTTCCATCGGAGTACCGGTGATCATCGTCCATTGTCGCTTGCGCCGTAGTATAGCCGAGAGCCTTGAAAGGAACTCTACCAGTTGGGGATTTAGCTTCTTCAAACTCAGGTGCTATGTCGTTTGGTCTTGACTTGGCCGGGGAGCCGGTTGTAGACTGGATGGATATACCGTTTGGGTTTGTTTTCTTCTGAGATGGACTTTGTTCGCTATCTTCGTCGATGTCCGATGTTGAAGGAAGGGCGAGGCGTGAATGCTGAGGCGACGCATCTTGGTACAGGTTTTCCCTCCTAGATGTGATCGGCACGTTGTGGGGACTGGACTGGCGAGTATCTTCATTCTCATGTTCGGGTGACTGAACCAGTCCATATTGTCAGTTATGGCTCTTCTCACAGCGATCGTGGTCGAATCGAAACTCACTCTGTCGATCCTGCCATGGCCCGGAAGTTTGCTAGAGCCTGTAGGTATCCCCTTTTCAACTCCTTCCTTTTGACGCTCGTGTTGGGGGAAAGGAGCTTTTGGGGCAAGCCCGGCTCTGACTCTAGCAACATCACTTCCTGACGGTTTATCCTCATCGATCAGATGCGTAGTCAATGGCGATTCCAGACCATCTTGCAATCCGGAGTGGTGGAGTCTGTCCTTTCGGATCGGTCTTAATCCCAGGGGGGGATCATCACTTACGGTCCTGCTCAATGATTCGTTGATCTTGGGCTCGACGTTACGAGGTGTCTGTGGACCGTCCCGAAGAATGGGTGGTCCTTCCGGCTTCCGGTGAGTGTCCGAAAAATTCATGTCATCGTCATGATGAGTGGACACTCTTGCGTCTTCATTGTTTGTAGCTGTTTGGGAGGGCTTAACTGAAATGGGCCCTGGTTGCTTCCTCTCCGGGAGAGCGTCTATATCTGTTAGGGTCTCAATTAGGGGCTGCGAAGCCGTGCTAGCCTCCTCCCGCCTAGCCCCAACAGTCACAGGTTCGGCAGATGTGGAAGCAGGCTTTGTAACTGATTGATCTTGTGAACCAGGGTCCTCATTCGGTCTCCCCTCGACAGGAGTTGCTGGCACCTCCACTGGTCCTTCTTCTTGTACAGTCGTTTGCCTTTCCTCAGACTTCTGCTCAGGTTCCATTCTTCGATGCTCAAGATTCGCTTGGAATTCTTCTCGGCTCTTCTCATTAGGTCCTGCAGGTTTCTCTGGCTTGTACAATTGTTCTGGTCAGATTATCAGATTGACTATATCAGCACTCATCGGATTGTGCGGTGGGAAGCGGGGTGCCGACACTCACTCTGAGTCACAGGTGCCATCCTCGCCTTCTGTATCAATCTTTCCCTGATGAGCTCCCTCCTCATCGCCTCCCTCTCTTCTGTTTCTTTCGTCGCCTCTGAATCTTTCCCCTCTGATATGCCATCTTCCTCAGATCCCTTTTGAGGACCTGCTTCCTTTGACTTCTCGCTGTTCTCTATTCCCTCGACGGCACCCGACTTGCCAAGTATGTGCCCGGGACCGGCGACTCCTATCTTCTTGTTGGGTTCCTTCACCTTCTTCTCGTTGGGTGCTTCTCGTTCGACCTCACTCGTTCCGACTTCATCCGATGAATTCTCCTCTTCTTGATCCTTTCTCTTCTTCTTCTTCTTGTTTCTACTTCCTTGACCTAGCTTTTCCATCCGCTTTTCAGCAAGGGTTTGCCTTTCTTCCAAGGTCAAAGCCTTCTCCTCAGGAGATCCAGGTACTCCGTGTTGAGGACGAATGCTGTGTTCCCTCTGAGCACGATTTGTAGCTTCGTGCTGTACAGGCTGGGTGTTGTGAGGATATCCAAGGGATAGCTCTTGCCCTTGTCGTTGCAACTGATGTTCCTGCGTGTCTTGCAAGAATTGCTGTTGCCGCATGTCCTGTTTGTCTTTGAAAGGATCATACCGGCCTCTAGCCCGCTCGTTATTGTAATATCCCTCGTCTTCATCCTCCAGATCGAATGCCCGCCCGTTCGCTCCATACCCCCCAGCCTTATTTTTCTTGATTCTCAGATTCGAGTAATCTGGATCATCATCGTCAATTCGTCGACGTCTCGCTCTACCATTCAGATCCGTGTAACCCTGATACCGCTCTGATTCTTCCTCTTCCTCTTCTCCCTTCGCCACGGCCATAATCTTCTGTTTGTTTTTCTTCTTCGTCTTCTGCTTGGCAACGTCTCTTCCATCTTCCCCTATGAGCTCCTCCTCTCCTTCATCGACACCTTCGTCTCCCTCCTCTCTGACCTTCTTCCTTTTCTTGCTTTTCTTCTTCGGTCCTACACCCTCTGCTTCCTCGCCCGATACATTTCCCGCCTCATCTTCTGATTTCAATGCCTTCTTTTTCTGTTTCTTTGCCTTCTTCCCCTCTCCCCCTTCGACCTCCTGGGATTGATTTGGATTCTCAACGAGCACCTTGATTGTTCTCTGAGCTTGCTCTTCCCCTGCCTCGGAGGTCTTTGACTTCGTTGCCGATTTCATACCCTCAGGACCGATGATCTCTACAATCTCCGGTTCATCATCCGCAACTTTGTTTTTCTTTTTGTCCTTCTTCTTCTCTTTGATTTTCTGTCCCTCAATCTCTTCTCTGTCAGACTTCGAAGCATCCACTATTGCTCGATCCTTGACGACAGAGCGATCTTGTAGCGTTACGGGTGCAACCTCTTCATCTTTCGACTCCTCAGCTGCTTTGATGGTCTCTCCTGTAGCAGGGTCGATCGTCTCAATATCCTCCCTCTCTATCTTGCCGGCCTTCTCCTTCTTTTTCTTTTTGGTCTTCTCTTTGGAGCTGAGCGTTTCTACTTCAGACATTTTCTCTCCTTCCGCACCAACTTCAACCTTCTTCGTTCTTTTAGACGTCGCCTTCTCTTTTCCTACCTTTACATCTCCCTGCCTCCCTACATCTTTCAGCTTGATGTCTTCCGCTTCCGATTCCGCCTCCTCTCTCAGTGCCTTCGTCTTGGCTTTCTCATCTTCTGCAACAGTCACAGGAGGACCAGGGGATACTGTCTTGACACCCTGTTTGATCGGTGCAGCCTTCTTGTCCAATTTCACCTCCGCCTTCTCCTTCTCGGAGCTTTTGATTGGGGACAGAATGATAGGTTCAACTTTGGGTACAGTGATAGGTACTGGTTTCTTCTTCTCATTCCCTTCTGTCTTCTTTTCTGGCTCGGTCCATACCCCTAGAGGCAAAATTTCGTTTGTTTCGGGCTGTGGTATTTCCTGGATATGTTCGAGTCAGATCATCGTTGTCATTCAGATTGATTCGAAGGACTGAAATGGTTGGGAGATGGTGATAGTTTAGATCACGTACAGCTGAGTTCACACCTCTTCTCAATCCTTCTGCAACTCTGAGCGATCCCGGACTCTCCGGATCTCTCAGGAAGCGAGCGTTCAGACTCTGAAAGCGGTTGGAAGGGTGATTAGCTTCTTGATATAGTCAAATCTTGTGTCTTGGGCACACGTTTGCATACAGAAGACTCACAATAGGTGAAGCATTGGGATTTGACAGGTCGACCTTGATAGGTACACCTTCATCAAAGAAAGTTTTGGCGTTCCTTTTAAGATGAGCGAATTCGCCAAATTTCGTAGGATTGAACCTATCCCCTTCATCCAGACCTGATCCGAGACTCTCGGTAATCCCTTCCATACCCAGGATTTCTGAAAGTCTTCTTGGTCTCCTAATCTCTTTATCCTCCGGCCCAGCAAGATCAGAACGCACTCTCATAGGAGAGTTCACCACTATGTCTTTCGAATTCAAGGGGCTGAGAGTTGCCTTCTCTTCATCATGTGGCACGAAAGTCGTCTGAGCAGGCTGAGGTGACGTGAAGATCCATGGATCCCAACCTTGATCCGCAAACACGTGTGAGATCTGTGCCGGTCGAAGGATCTTCAGGGGGATCACGTCGAGATCGAG